>NC_063334.1:58619353-58656844 GCF_021869965.1 Rhincodon typus
ACCACATAAACACAGTGGCTAAAGAACAGGTCAGAAGCTAGAAATACTGCTGCAAGTAACTCACCTCCTGACTCCCGAAAGCCTGTCCGTGATCTACAAGGCATAAATCAGGAGTGTGATGGAATATTCCACATTTGCCTGAATGACTGCAGCTCCAACAATGCTTAGGAAGCTTGACACCAGCAAGGACAGAGGAGTAACGAATGGTGTTGAACACTATGTAATCACCAGCGAACATTCCCACTTTTGACCTTATGATGGAGGGACGGTCATTGATGATGCAGCTGAAGATGGTTGGGTCTAGGACACCACCCTGATGAACTCCTGCAGAGATTCCTGGTGCTGAGATGACAGACGTTTAACAACTATGACCATCTTCTTATGTGCCATGTATGACACTAACCACCGGAGAGTTGTGCCCCCTGATACCCACTGATTCCAGTTTTGCTAGGGCTCCTTGATCCCACACTCGGTTGAATAAAGACTTGATCTTAAGGGCCGTCACTCTGACCTCATCTCTGGAATTCAGCTCTTCTGTCCATGTTTGAACCAAGGTTGTAATAAGGTCAGGAGCTGAGTGGCCCTGGCAGAACCCAAACTGGGTGTCACTGAGTAGATTACAATTTGAAGTGAGAGCAAGTTTTGTTTCTCATAGATTTCTATTCAAGTTTGTTGCAATCTGAATTGTAAATCGATTATTGTTCTTAAAACGGTCATTACAGAAATTGCTTAAAGATTATGCAACTGTAAGTAAATTTCCTAATTGTCCATAATATTATTGTCCTTCCAGCAATGAACTGTAAATTGCATGCCACATGAATTGTGCCTCATCTTCACCCTGTCTTGCTTTTCTTTTTCTTTGCTATTGAAGTCAGATTAAAACAAACTAAATCTTGTCATGGGAGAATGGTTAAACATGAACTTGTAAGTTAAGCACCTTATTGTAGGCTGTGGGGTCATTCTGTAAGTGAACAGAAAGTTGTCTAACCTATGTCACGGAGAAACATGACAATTACTGCCAAGCTTGTCATCTAGCAAATGCTTCTGCAAAGACATCTTCACAGTCTGTACTCTCTCATTTCTGCACCATCACTCAATGCTGGGTGATATGGTGGTATTAGTGTGTGTTTGGTTCTATTCTTACTCGGAAATATTTCAGACTCTTCTGACATAAAATGTAGGCCGTTATCTGACATCAACATTTGCCAATTTGAAAACAAATGTTTCACAGCCCAAATAATTTTGGCATTTTTGGTATTGGGCATAGATTTAACATTTATCCACGTGCTAAGATTATCTGTAAGGACAAAGTACTCTTTCCCATGCACTTCATAGAAGCTCAATCTCATGTTTTTTGGTATTTCTTTTCATTCATTCAGAGGGTGAGGGCACCACAGTCTAGGTCGATATTTATTGCTTCTCCAGAGGGCAATTAAGAGTCAACTGAGTGGAACTGGAGTCACATGTAGGCCAGCCAAGATGTGGTCAGCAGATTACTTCCCTAAAGGATATTAGCGAGCCAGATGAATTTTCATGACACTCAACAGTGGTTACATGATCACCATAAGACCATAGACCATGATAAATAGGAACAGGAATACGCCATTTGGCCCCTTGAGCCGGCTCCCCTATTCAGTCAGATTATGGTTGATCCAATGTTCCTGACATCCACTTTCCTGCCCTTCCCAAAGCCTTGACTCCCCAACTGATCAAAAATCTATCCATCTCAGCCTTAAATATACACAGGTTAAGAATAGGGTTACCATTGGGCTAGCTTTTTATCCCAGATTTTTTCAGTTCTGAAGAGAAGACATTTTGGACTTAAAATGTTAAATCTGTATCTCTCTTCACAGATACTGCCAGTCCTGATGGGCTGTTCCAGCGTTTCTGTTTTAAATCCTTTTTGAAAATGTTAGGTATTCTTTCATGTATGGTCCTGGGTTACCTTTTTGAGAAGTTCAGTGAAGTTCCCTTTACGAGAAGAAATCTATCCTTTGGGATTGTTAATGGCAGACATGAATATGCAGAAAAAGTGTATAAATCCACTGGAACTATTAAGAGAATGTGACAATATAAACTTCACAACTTTGATGACTTGCATGGATTGAAAGAATCACCAATAATTCTTTCTGGAATAAATTGTTTCTCAAGATGAGAGAGACAAGGCAACACTGTTATAAAGAGGGAATTGAAAGCAATACGAGAATTAACCATCTCTGAGAAGAAGCAACATAAACAATCTGTCTCCTGGGAGAAAGGAGATAACCAAACTCCTTTGACACCCATTTGATAAATTTGATGCTTTATTGCCACAAAGGACAACCAGTTGCCCTGCAGAAGAATTTAAGGAGTTAATTTCAGAAAAAGCTGTGTTTTAAACAGACAGCTAACCCCAAGTATATCAAGGAACTATTTCTGATAAGCAGGCAAGTCACAGATTTGAGGACTCCAGGAAGAATAATCATTGGGATGAAAGAATCTACTGAATCATCAATAATGCTACATCACAAACTTGAAAGAGTGAAATTGTATAATAATCCAACGCCAGAACAAGTCAGTAGCAGAACTTTAAAGAGCAACACAGGATAAGGAAACTTCCGGAGTCGGATGCTGTTGGTGACATCCTGGTCAGACCCCATCATTAATTGGGGAATAGCCAAATTGAGTCAATACAGTCTAGAGCTGGAGGAACGCAACAGGCCAGGCACCATCAGAGGAGCAGGAATGTTGGCATTTTGGGTCGGGACCCTTCTCCAGACTTTTTGAGTAGATTTGTAGCTCGGGTTGTGGATGTTGTGGTTAGTTGGCTCGCCAAGCTGGTTCGTTGTTCTGCAGATACTTTCCCCTGTAAGGACTGCGACAAACATTACATTGGACAGACAGGAAGAAAATTAGCTGCAAGAGTATATGAACATCAACTAGCAACAAAAAGACATGACCAATACTCACTCATCTCCATCCACATGGATAAGGAAAGCTACCAGTTTGATTGGGACAACACCAGGATCCTGGGACAGATCAAACAAAGGCAAGCATGGGAATTCCTAGAGGCCTGGTTCTCCACTAAGAAGGCCATCAACAAACACATAGAGCTAGGCCCTATTTGTACTTCACTGCGAAGGAAAACTGGAAGTGAGGTAACCCAGCTCAACAGACACCAGAGTTTAAATAACAGGCGGGAAAACACAACAACACTTCATCGGAGGCTGCACTGATGATGTTACCCAGCAGGGTAATGAAACATCTGCACAATAACGAACCAGCTTGGTGAGCCAACCAACCACAACCTTCTTCAGATTTTCTGAAGCAGGGTCCCAACCTGAAAGGTCAACTTTCCTGCTCTTCTGATGCTGCCTGGCCTCCAGCTCCACACTATGTTATCTCTGACTCCAGCATTGGCAGTTCCTACTATCTCTGAATAGCCAGTTTTAGTTGTGAGGCCTAGCTTGCTTACTTGAAAAGTCTTATTTTGGTTGCTACATGCAATAAAATGTAAATCACTGTTTTAGTATTTGATTGCATATGAGATTTCTTAATAAGTAGCTGAATTAAAGGTAACTTGTGGTGATTTAGCCAGAAGAAGAACTGTCAGGATACATTAAAACAGACCTGTCAAAAAGACAGTTCAAGCTGTTAAGGTATGTAAAAGTCCTGACCTTTAAATATTTTGGGAGAAAGGTAATAACAATCAATTTTCGCGACTTCACTCTGTTGACAAAAGGCTGAGGATTATCAGCACAGGACTAGCACAGCATGTCAGAGTTTACTACGTTCAATTATCGCAGTGCAATATCTTCCATTTCACAGTTTGATTGACAGCTCCAATTAATTGTAAAATATTTGCAATGCAACTATGAATTGCAAAGTTTATTTTCATAAATGATTAAATGAGTGTAAATGCAGTCATTTTTCTTTTCTTGTTAATTAAATGGTTTTTGGCTAAATAATGAATTGTTCAATAAATACTCAAAACCTTTATTCCATGAGGGGGTGTGGGGATTGGGTGTGAGGGTTTCAGGTTGCATGGATATAGCAAATGTGAGAAAGAGTATGAAGGGTAAGGGCTAGTGAGGGCCATTTTATGTTTTATTGTTTTATTTTAAATTCAATACAGCGCTACGTGCCAAAGTAGGCCTTCAATGCTGCCTCCAGACTATCTCTGGACTTGTTTGCCATAATTCCCAGAAAGCACAGGTAGCACCACTATATACCTGCCCTCCTACTGGACAGGTCACATCCCACAATGACACCTTGTTTTCAGTTAGTTAATATACTGGTTAGTCACTGAATGACATTCATATGAGCTTGCAGATTTTCTTTAATATTAGAATTGAACTTCAATGCACAAAGGAAGAAGAAAAAAGAAAACAAACTACCTAGTCACGGAGGACAATTCAAATAGAGTAATTGAGTCATAGGGCTGTACAGCATGGAAACAGACCCTTCGGTCCAACTCATCGATGCCAACCATACTAAATTAACTTAGTTCTATCTGCCAGAATTTGGTCCATATCCTGCTAAACCCTACCTTTTCATATACCTATCCAAATGCCTTTTAAATGTTGTAATTGTACCAGTCTCCACCACTTCCTTTGTCAGTGTATTCCATCCATGAACCACCCTCTGCATGAAAAAGTTGCTCCTTAGGTCCATTTTAAATCTTTCCCCTCTCAGCTTAAAGCTATATCCTCTACTTTTGGAATCCCCCACCCCGAGGACAAGACTTTGGCTATTCACCCTATACATGTCCCACATGATTTTATAAACTTCTATAAGGTCACCTGTCAGCCTCTGACACTGCAGGGAAAATAACACCAGCTTATTCAGCCTCTCCATGTAGCTCAACCTTCCAATGCTGGAAACATTCTCGTAAGTCTTTTCTGAACCCTTTCCAGTTTCACAACCTCCCTCCTACAGCATGGAGACCAGAATTGCATGCAGTATTCCAAAAGTGGCCTAACCAATGCCCTGTACAGCTGCAACATGACCTCCCAACTCCTATACTTAATGCACTGAACAGTAAAGGCCAGCATACCAAACGCCTTCTTCACTCTCCTGTCTACCTGCAGCTCCACTTTAAAGGAACTATGAACCTGCATTCCAAGGTCTCTTTGTTCAGCATCACTCCCCAGGAACTTACCAGTAAGCATATAACTCCTGTCCTGATTTGCCTTTCCAAAATGCAGCACCTCACATTTATCTAAATTAAACTCCATCTACCACTCCTTGGCCCATTGGTCCAACTGATCAAGGTCCTGTTGCACTCTGAGGTAACCTTCTTCACTGACCACTACACCTCCAATTTTGGTGTCTTCTGCCAACTTACTCACCATACCTCCTATGTTCACATCCAAATCATTTATATAAATGCCAAAAAACAGTGGACCCAACACCGATCCTTGTGGCACACCGCTGGTCACAGTCTGAAAAGCAACCCTCCACCACCACCCACTGTCTTCTACCTTTGAGCTTGTTCTGAATCCAAATGGCTAGTTCTCCCTGTATTCCATGTGATTTAATCTTGCAAACCAGTCTACCATGAGGAACCTTGACAAACACATTTCTGAAGTCCATTTAGATCATGTCCATTGCTCTGCCCTCATCAATCCTCTTTGTTTCTTCTTCACAAAACTCAATCAAGTTAGTTAGACACGATTTCCCACGCATAAAGCCATGTTGGCTATCCTTAATCAGTCCTTGCCTTTCCAAATACATGTAAACCCTGTCCCTCAGGATTGCCTCCAAAAACTTGTCCACCACTAATGTCACACCCATCAGTCTATTGTTCCCTGGCTTTTCCTTACCATCTTTCTTAAATAGTGGCACCACGTTAGCCAACCTCCAGTATTCCAGCACCTCACCTATGTTTTTAAATGCAAAATCCTCTTTGACTTAAATAAGAAATGTTGCATTCAACATGAGGATTTATTTGTTTAGCTTCAGGTAGTTTTGCAACTGTTTCAATATAGTACATTTTCTAGGAAGGTTTGGATTTATTACAGCTTAGTTTCAAATGAAAGCAAAGTTGGTCCTTTTCTTCTTTATTCGTTTGTGGGATGTGGGTGTCGCAGGCTGGCTAGCATTTATTGCTTGTCCCTAATTGCCCTTGAGAAGGTGGTAGTGAGCTGCCTCCTTGAACTGCTGCAGTCCATGTGCTGTGGGTTCACCCATAATGTGACTAGGGAGAGAATTCCAGGATTTTGACCCAGCAATAGTGAAGGAATAGCGTTATATTTCCAAGTCAAGGATGGTAAGTGGCTTGGAGGGGAATTTGAAGGTGGTGATGTTCCCATGTATTTACTGCCCTTGTTCTTCCGGTTGGAAGTGGTCATGGGTTTGGAAGGAGCCATCTGAGGATCTTTGGTGGTTTTCTGCTGTGAATCTACAGGATGTATACACTGCTATGACTAATCATCAGTGGTGGAGTGAGTGGATGCCTGTGGATGTGGTGTCAATCAAGTGGGCTGCTTTGTCCTTGCTGGTGTCAAGCTTCCTGAGTGTTGTGAATTGGTCCTCATTCTCAACAATTTTTCCTTCGATTTCTCCCACTTCCTGCAAACCAAAGGTGAGGCCATTGGCACCTGCCTGGGCCCCATCTATGCCTGCCTCTTTGCAGGATTTATGGAATAGTCCCTTTTCCGCAATTACACCGGCACCATCCCTCATCTCTTTCTCCATTATATTGATGACTAACTCGGCGTGACCTTGTGCTCCTTTGAGGAGCTTGAGCAGTTCATCAACTTCGCCAACACCTTCCACCCTGACCTCACATTCACCTGGGCTGTTTCTGACACCTCTCTGCCCTTCCTGGACCTCTCTGTCTCCATCTCCGGAAATCGAATCAACACTGACATCCATATCTAACCCACTGCCTCCCATAGCTACCTCATCTACACCTCCACTCCCCCACCCTTCTACAAAAATTCTATCCCATACTCCTAACTTTTCCACTTCTGACGCATCTGCTCCCAGGATGATGCATTCTACTCCAGGAAATCCCAGGTATCCTTTATTTCCCACACTTCTGCCCTCAAAGCAGAAGATAGAGTCCTGTTAGTGCTCACATACCACCCAACCGACCTCCAAATCCAACGCATCATCCTCTGACATTTCCACCACCGACTATCAGACCCCATCACCAAAAAGATATTTCCCTTCCCACCCATGTCCAATTTCCACAAGGACCATTCATTTCACAACTCCCTTGTCAGTTCTACACTCCCCACCAATTTCTCTACCACACCCAGTACCTTTCTTTGCAACCACAAGAGGTGCAACACCTGCCCCCACACCTCCCCTCTCACCTCCATCCAAGGCCACAAACAATTCTTCCAGACCTGGTAGAGATTCAACTGCACTTCATCCAACCTGGTGTATTGTATCCGTTGCTCCCGATGTGGTCTCCTTTATATCAGGGCGACCGAACGCAGACTCGGGAACCAGTTCACAAAGTATCTGCGCTCTGCACTCATCAACCAACCTGACATTCCATTTGCCATCCATTTTAATTCCCCTTCCCACTTCCCTAATGACATGGACTTCACCAGCTTCAAGCACCCTCCACCCCCAGTCTTATCCCAAGTCCAGCCCTCCCTGTCCGCCTTATCTCCCTGACCTGACCTAACCTGTCTATCTTCCTACCCATCTATCCATTCCACCCTTCCCACAGATCGATCATAATAACCCTCTACCTGCATTCACTTTTCACCATCTCTCCTATGCCTTGTTCAGCCCTCATCCATTCCCTCTATTTATTTCTGGGCTCCCCTCCCCCTCCCCAGCCCTGACAATGGGTTTCAGCCCAAAGTGTTGACTATCCTGCTCCTCTGATGCTGTCAGACCTGCTGTGCTTTTCCAGCCTCACACCTATAAACCCCAGCAACCACTTCCCATCTTCCCACAGAGTTTTATGGTATACCTGATTAGGTCCTGGGGATTTATCCACCTTTATACATTCTAAGATATCCAGCACTTCCTCCTCTCTAATATGGACATTTTTCAAGATGTAACTATTTATTTCCCCACATTCTCTATCTTCCATATCCTTCTCCACAGTAAACGCTGATGCAAAGTATTCATTTAGTATCTCCCCCATCTTCTGCAGTTCCACACATTGATGGCCTTTCTGCTCTTTAAGGGGCCCTATTCTCTCCCTGGTTGCTCTTTTGTCTTTAATGTATTTGTAAAATCCCTTTGGGTTCTCCTTCACCCTATTTGCCAAAGCAATCTCATGTCCCCTTTTTGCTCTCCTGATTTCCCTCTTAAGTCTACTCCTAAAGCATTTATGCTCTTCTAAGAATTCACCCAATCCTTGCTGTCTCTACCTGATATATGCTTCCTTCTTATTCCTGATAAAAAGTTCAATTTCCCTAGTCATCCAGCATTTCCTACACCTACCAGCCTTGCCCTTCACCCTAACAGGAATATACTGTCTCTGGACTCTTGTAATTTCATTTTGAAGGCTTCCCATTTTCCAGCCATCCCTTTACCTGCAAATATCCCCCTCCCCAATCAATTTTTGAAATTTCTTGACTAATACCATCAAATTTGGCCTTCCTCTAATTTAGAAGTTTAACTTTTAGACCTGGTCTATCCTCTTCCATCACTATTTTAAAATTGATAGAATTATGATCACTGGCCCCAAAGTGCTCCACCACAGACACCTCTGTCACCTGACCTGCCTTATTTCCCAAGAGTAGGTCAAGTTTTGCACCTTCTCTAGTAGTTACATCCATATACTGAATCAGAAAATTTTCTCGTACACAGTTAACAAGTTCCTCTCCATTCAAGCCCTTAACACTAAGGATCTCACAATGTATGTTTGGAAAGTTAAAGCCCCCTACTGTAACCACCCTAATATTCTTACAGATAACTGTGATCTCCTTGCAAATTGGTTTCTCAATTTCCCACTGGCTATTGGGGCGTCTGTAGTACAATCCCAATAAGATGATCATCCCTTTCTTATTTCTCAGTTCTACCCAAAGAACTTCCTTGTCGTATTCCCAGGAATATCCTCCCTAAGTACAGTTGTAGTGTTATCCCTAATCAAAAACGCCACTCCCCCTCCTCTCTTGTCCTCCTTTCTATCCTTCCTATAGCATCTATAACCTGAAATATTAAGCTGCCATTCCTGTCCATCCCTGAGCCATGTCTCTGTAATCACTGTGATATCCCATTTTCATGTTCCCAACCACGCCCTGAGTTTATCTGCCTTACCTGTTAAGCCTCTTGTATTGAAATAAATGCTGTTTAATTTATCAGTCCTATCTCGTTCTCTGCTGTGTTCCTGCCTGCCCTGACTGTTTGACTTGTTCTTTTTCCCAATTGCACCTGTTCCAAACTGATCCCTTTCCTCACTATCTCCCTGGGTCCCAACACTACCACCAGCATACTCTCCCCTGCCCCAACAATGCTCCCCACCCTCCCACCCCCTTAATGGTTTAAATCCTCCCAAGCAACTCTGGCAAATCTCCCCGCCAGTATATAGGTCCCCTTCCAATTCAGGTACAATCTGTCCTTCTTATACAGGTCACATCTACTCCAGAAGACATTCTAATGATCCAAAAATGTGAATCTTTCTCCCCTGCACCAGCTCCTCAGCCACACATTCATCTGCTCTATCCTCCTATTCCTATCCTCACTGGCTCATGGCACCAGGAGTAATCCAAATATTACTACCAGCAAGGACCTACTTTTTAAATTCCTGCCAAACTTCATATATTGTCTCCTCAGAATCTCATTCTTTTCTTTTCCTATGTCAATAGTTCCAATGTATACAATGATTTCCTGCTCGTCCCTCTCCGCTATGAGAATATTCTGCACTATCTCCGAGATATCCTTGATCCTGGCACCAGGGTGGCTTAAAGCACATATCAAAACAATGTTTCAAAACGTTTCTTGATTCTAAATGTTACAGAAGCTCTCGTCCTGAAAAATCACTCCGCTATCTCAACTTACTAAGTTTCTACCTAACTGATTCTTCATATTTTCTTTGCTGAAGACTGTGGAGCTAATTCAATGAGTCCTTTATGTCTGACAACATGACGCTCCCACAGATCTGAGAGCCTAACGTTTCTTTGTTCTAATAACCTTTATATTTCTAAACAAATATTCCTGGTTGGGAAGATCGCAAACCGAATATGACCTTAAATGTTTACCCTATTCATTGTAAACCCAACAGTATAACATCTTTCCACTCATTTCACAATGATCTGCAGTCTCCTGCTTCTGAAAATGTCAGATTTACTCTACAATTCCATTAAGGCTCCATTATCCTTCTTCTTAAAAAAAATCTTGCAGAGAAGAAACTAACATCCATCTGCCTTTATTTGATAACTAAATTCCAAAAATGATTGTAAATATAGATATATAAATGTTTATAAATATTACATATATAAATAATATATGCAAATAATGAAAAGAATCTCAAACACATAGAGATTTTAAATACCGTCACTGTTGCAGCACAATTCAAATTTAAAGGAAAATGTTAGTATTTATATATATTGCCCAGGAGGATGCTGTATTGTGATGCTGTATTGCCAGTTCATAACACACACCCATTCTCTTCAGAAGTTCCAAGTTGAAATTTAATTGCTTCATGTGCCTGTTTATTGTGCTTGAAAATGCTAGAGCTGCATTGTTATAGCTATTTAAAGCTATGCTGACTGGTAAGCTTACCTGACAGTAGGTGATGGTTCTAGGTGAATTGGAAGGTTGCTGGCAGTGTACCCCCAGGGGACCACTTAGGTCAATTGGCCGGATGGCTGGTTTGCATTGCAGAATAACACCAAAGGCATGGGTTCAGTCCCTGCACCAGTTGATATTATGATGAAACACTCTCCTTCATGACCCCTCCCCTCACTTGAGGAATGATCCCCCTCAAGTTAAGTCACCAGTTGTGTCTCTCGGTCTCTAATGAAAGGGCAACACCAAGGTCTAGTAATGGAATGGCGACTTTACCTCTTAATTCCCAAGGTTATGGTACTTGTTATTGTACTTTGGATATTTTCTAATCAACCTGTTCAAAAATGTTATTATACAGCTCTGGAGGAGGGGGTACTTGAACTTGGGTTGCCTGGTTCAGAGGCAGGACATCAGCACAGTGGTGACAAGAACCCATGGTACTTCATGAAGTGAGGCAATTCAGAGCACCTTTCTAGAAAATGACCAGAAAGAGATAGAAACAGGGTGATGTTATCTACAAAACTAACAGTTGAAGGTTGCAAAGCAGAACATGACAAGGTTGATATTCTGTGTTCTGCAGCAAATGTAGATTTGACTAAACTGTTTATTAGATGATTGCATTCTGCAATGCTATCCCTCCACAGTTTAATGCAGAGGCTGCCAGAAATATATATTAATTACCCAAGCAACTCTTTGAACATTTAAAAATGGTAGTTTTGACATAATGTGCAAACTTAAGCTGCGACTTGCTGAAACTCACCCCTTACCAAAATCACATAAGGGCTGATTTTGTGACAGCAAAGCTGTATAATGAATTTTCACAGAGGCTGCAACATGGTTACATGGGTGTCCTAGGGAAGTTCTGATAGTTTATTACTTATATAATACCACCTATTCCAATATTGTGATGCACCCTTTTACATGCTCTTAAAACATGCAAAATCTCAAGATGCTGGGCAGTGTTTCCTTTTCAGTGATTAGATATAAAGCATTGCATAAATGAAGCACGTACTGGGAAATCAGATGAAATTAATCACATGCTAGTAGTGCAGTCACTTGACTTTCCTCATATTATTTTAAATGGATAGAAAATCAAGTGAGGTCAATCTCCCTACCCAATTTTATTATATAAGCTCCATCCTTGCAATACTTTAATTCCAAGTTGATGCCATAGCTGTAAATCTACATAAATCGCTTATCTGAATATCTGCTTGACCTTTTTAACAGATTAACTAAACAGAACTTTCAAAATCAACTATCTGTGTTGTTGGATACAGGGAGTCCCAGATTTATGAATGTCTGACTTACAAAACCTCATACTGGCAAATGCGATCCCATACAAGGGCTGTAGTGTTAACAATTTGGCATTTGAACATTTCCTGTATTTACAAATTTCTATTTTATACTGCATTGTATTTCAATTTGTGTACAAATCCACTTGTGAACAGACTCGAGAATGGAATCCATTTGCAACCCGGGGACTGCCTGTCTTAACATTGATGCAAGTAAACAAGAGGAATGGAAATCATTAACAAGGATAAGAGCCTAATATAATGGTGTTTGCTACAGTGCTTCCTTGAGCTATGAATACTACAGCTATGAAAGAGAAACACAATAAGATAATGTGCAAATGTCTTAAGATGTAGTATATTAAATTTTTAATAGATATTTTCAATATGCTCTGGAATATTGGAACAGGTGGTATTATATAAGTAAATAGAAACAAACGTTTAGAAATAAATAGAAATACACTTGAAAAATGTTAAGGCCTGTAAACATGGAAGGACGATGGCTTCAAAAGTTCAAAAGCCTTCAGAAAGGGAAAGACTATGCTAGTTAAATGTCGTTAAATTTTACCAGTACAGATTGCAAGCATGTTAATAGCCATCTGTTCAGACATGTGTAATAAAGTTCATGGAAACAGATAAACAAAAAGGTGTTACATCAGACCTATCACATAGCATTGGTAAGAGCATAAAGAGAGAGTCTACAGATAGCTGATGAGCTAGGAAATGGCAGCATTGGTTCAGAGCTGAAATTCTCATCTCTAAATCAGATGATTAGCACCTCAGGTCCCACTATAAAATAACAAGAGCCCATGACGTTGGTGGACCTTCACTGTAATGCTGAGAGCATGCAGCTCTCTGGAACATTACATCAAGGTCAGGTTTGCTTTCTTGTGTGGATGTAAATGATGCCATAGCACTATTTTGAAGAACAGAAGTCTACCAATATTTATTCCTCAACCAACACTACTGAAAAGTGACTGTTTACTCATTTATTTCATTGCTGTTTGTAAATTGGCTTCAATATTTCCTGTATTACAACAGTGATTGCCCTGCAAATGATTTCATTGGCTCCAAAACATTTTCGGTTGTCCTAAGATTGTGAGAGACATTATATTAATGGAACTTAGTTCTTCATGACGGAAATAATCGTTGTGTTCCAATGAAGAAGCTTCCCTATTGCAGAGATACAGCATAGTATCCCCTTACGGTTGCAGCCAGTTGCTTATAGTTGAATTGTGTCAGAAAAACAAAATGATTCATGAAAATATAGGTTTGTAGTCATGCCTGATTCAACTGAACTGAACACAGATTATTTTACATGAACCATATGTATTTTTATTACTATTGTTAATAGTCTTTGCTTAAAAATGCTCCAAAATGGATTTATTCTTTTTATATTATTAAGATGGTGAATGATTAAGACTGTGATAGGAACAATGCTGTAGGGAACAAAGAACTGTTTTCCTTCCCGTTTCAAAGATTTTCAATTCAGTACATGTATGCCAAGAAAAACTCAGTGTATCTCATTAAAATGCTGTCTGGAATTCAATTACCATTTAAATAAATGTATGATAAAGATTGCAGCAACCTGTCAATGTAACATTTACATTTGTTTGGCATTATTGACACTTATTGAATAAAGCCAATTTCCTCTGAGTACTAAAGACTAATTAAGTGTATGATTCAGCTGAAGAATGTGATTGAGAAATTCTCTAAACTGAATGAGGTTTAAATAAGCACTCTACAGAAATGTTTTAATTACACTGCTGTTTGTAGTGTAATTTTGACTGTTTAAATTATGATTTAGGAGGAGCTAATTGCAAATCATTTTCTACTGTGTAATTATTAATTACAAAATTGCAATTAGACAGCTGCTAGCTTGCACTGCAGTAGTCTATGTGCACTGATGCTAACATGATTACCAGGATTACAAATTTATGGTAAATGCAGCACAGTCTCAATTTTGAAAGTTGGAACACTTCCATCTTAATATATTGATGTAGATATAGATATATTAAATGTTTTATTTTCAAAAATTGTTACAAACTGCTGTTTTAAGGAACCAAATCGAATAAACATAGTCCAAAAAGAGGCCCCTCGACCCATCATTTTTCTATTTTTGCCAACCACTCACAGATTTCCCATTCTTAATCTCTGAAAGTTGCAGCACATATAATGATAGCTAACAAAAATAAATCAAAACATCAGCAAATCAGCCCATTGCCAGACTTTAACTATTCAACAGTGGCAGGCTGTGCTTCACAGGATCCAATAGGACAGCAGCACAGAAACCGTTATAGGTCCTTTGAATTAACTTGCGCAGAAATGCTGTGACACATCTCCAGAGTATGTTGGGACTTGAACTCAGATCTCCAGGCTCAGAGGTTGAAAATGCTACCACTGTACCTCAGAGCCCTCAGGAACCATCATATACTGTGAAATATTTCAGCAGCTTAGCCTATACAGGTTCTTATAATGCATAATCTGATTCCTAACCAGGTAATTATCCAGTCCCTATTTGAAACAATTTTCTGATGCTGGAATATTAATTGAGTCACTCTTTTAAAGAATTGGCACAAACACAATGAGCTGAAGTTTTCCTTCTATGCTGTGTGATTGTAAAATTCTATAGACCTATTGTTTTGCTGAAAATGTACTCTACTCAGTTTCTATTCTTTCCAAACACCGTTATTCTTGCAGCCTGTTAATTTCAAACATGTCTGTTTTCATCTGAGTCATAGCTTGCTGATATTTGTATCTTATTCTTTTAAAGACTTGGATCATATTCATCTAATAATTTTTGTGTCGAAAGACATGCAGCTAGCAATGAGAAATATGCCGATAAATAGGCAACATGGGATTCAAAAGGGAAAATGTTGGTCAATCAATCTTCTCTGGATTTTCAAAACACCTTCGATAAGGCGCCACTTAATGATCCAGGTTAGACAATATGGAGTCAAGGTACAAGTGGCAGTTTGGATTGTTCACAGGCTTCAAGTCAGGAAGCGGAGAGTGTAAATATAAGAAAATTACACAGACTGGCAGAAGGTGGGAAGTGGTGTTCAACAAGGATCAATACTGGGACCACTGCTGTTTCCAATTTAAATTCACATTTTGGTGTTTGCAAATGAAGCAATGAAAGATGCAAGCAGCAAGACTTGGACAATATTCAGACTTGACTTCATAAATACCAGATAACAGTTGCACCATTCAAATACCAAGTACCTCCAAAAATAGATAAGATAAAGATCTCCTCTTGACAGTCAACAGCATTACTATCATCAAATCATCAACACAGTAAACATTGACCGAAAGTTAAAGGATCAGTTACATTAGTAATGTGGCTTAACTCACATCTTGGTTGCCCAGAGCTTCTCCATAAACTACAAAGCACAAGTCAAGAGTGTGATGGAATACTTTTCATTAACTTGAATGGAAACAAATTCAGCAGCTTCAAGAAGTGCAAAATCCAAGTCAGAGCAGTGTACTTGATCAACACCAATCCACCACCTTAAACATTCACTCTCTCCACTATTTCTACCAAGATATTTTTTAAAAGTACTGTCTTTTCATTGCTGATCATTCATATTTCAGACAACAGCTTTTTAATTTGCAACTTATGAATGAAAATGTGAACTGTGTCATCAGTGTGCACCATCTACAAAATGCACTGCAGCAGGTCGCCAAGCTTTCTAAGACAGCACCTTCCAAATCTACAACTTTGATCACTAAGAAAAAAAAGAGGTACATATTCATTGGAATACCATCATCTGCAAGTTTCCCTCCAAGTCACACATTATCCTTACTTGGAACTATATTGCAATTCTTTTATTGTTGCTAATTAGATCTCGTGGTTCAATAAGTAGTTCCCTACCTCTAAACTTGAAGTTCAGGGTTGAAGTCTCACTGCAGAGCTTATTGCCTTTGGAACAAACCTTCATGTGCAGCTTAAACGTTTAATATGCAAAGAGTATATATGAAACAAGCCAACCATTGTTGTATCAAATACCTGAAACTCTTTCTCGAATAGCACTGTCGCTATACCAACACCACATGGAATTCACTGATTCAAGCAGCTGATTCACCACCATCTTCACAAGTTAGTTAGTGATAGTCAATAAGTGCTGGCCTTGCAAGGTACTTCAAAAGCCCATAAATAAATGTTTAAAAGCGTCCCTTTATACCTCCCTCCTTCTACAAGCAAACATCTCCCTAAGACAGCATCCTTCAAGGGAGCTTGTAGTTTCTCAGATTTCTAATATTTTAGGTCTGTTTCTTATTGTACAACAAAAGCAGTAATTTAGACCTGTTGTAAGTTATAGGAACTCATAGGCTGTCAATAAAGAGCCTAAACTGCAATATATAAATAAATAACCCTGTGTCATGCATTTAGTTTATGTCGATAATTTCATATGCAAAGTCTTTTAACAATATCAATATGTGAACACTTTCTTTTGTGGATTGCAACTTAAAAAGCTTCTTTCTGAAATATGAATGATAAGCAACGAAAGAACAGTAAGATTTTCTTTTAGCAAAAATAAATTGTCATTGTTGTACTTGATAACTTGTTATTTATAGCTTTACAGGGTGCCATCTTCTTCTGAAATTGTTCTCACGTCCGACTGATAGCTTGACCCAGGCTGCTAGCAGTTGCCAGGTATGGTGACCTGTTGACCTCTTGTAAGAAAATTCTGGACCATGAATTGGAGCAAAGCCATCTTATAAAACAGAAATGTCAGTTTGGCTCGATAGCTGTTCTTTTGAGACCCCTTGCCTTCTCAAAGTTTCAACTGGCACCCCATAAACAGTATGAATGCTTCTCAAGTTTCTTTCACAGATTTTCAGCGTTTTCAATGCCATCTCTACAAGGAAAGTTTTTGCTGCTTCTCTGAGACTCGCTTCTGATGAATATCAAAGGTTAGAATTATTCCTCTGTAACTTTTGTTTTTGGAAAGTGTTGTATAAGGCAGTTAGCACCTGGAATAATTAACTGACTTCATGAGATAAGTTCTGCCCTTGAGAATATACAGTACTCTTCCTGGGAGAAGTTAACCAGCAGCTCTGCTGCTGGTTTTGTGCTTGTTACCAATACTGTGTTTCAGGAGTAACAATGTGAGCTTACTCTTAAGTTGAGTCTCATGTCTCTCAAGAGACCACCATGTAGCTCACATGTTATAGAATTATATTTTTCAGTGTTATGCAATAAATGTATTTACTGTTCCAACAAGTTTGAGCCTATGTCCTGTGGAAGACTTAATGTGAGCATTCTTCCCCTCAATGGTATCAGTTACTTAGACTAGTTCCTGCAAGAGGATTGGTGTCTTGTGCATTGAGCCAAGACAATCCAGATAAAACAGGTGGATGACCATGGC
This sequence comes from Rhincodon typus, assembly GCF_021869965.1. Taxonomy (NCBI): domain Eukaryota; kingdom Metazoa; phylum Chordata; class Chondrichthyes; order Orectolobiformes; family Rhincodontidae; genus Rhincodon; species Rhincodon typus. Next base: position 58,636,701 of record NC_063334.1, read on the forward strand.
AATAAAAAAGAAAGGATTGTAAATACTATGAGAAAATATCCATTCAAAAGAGTTACTATCCTGCATTCATGTTTTGTTTTGAACTAATTTGAATCTTTCTACAAGCACATCCTCGTCAAATGACTTTTATCCTGTATTTGCCTCTGAAGCTTGCTGTTTTTTTGTCAGGAATTTTGTCAAGAGATGTCAATCCTGATGTTGTAACTGGAACACGTGCCATCCTGCTTTCTCTCTTTTTGTGATTTTCCACATTATTATCACTAAAATTATAAATGCCAGCAGTGCACTTAGAGAACATACATGATTTAGTGATACAGTCAAGGTCATAGGGAAACTGATCCATCGGTCCAACTTGTCCATACCAACCAGATATCCTAAACTAATCTAGTCCCATTTGCCAGCATATGGCCGATATGTCTCCAAACCCTTCCTTTCATATACCTATTTAGGTGCCTTTTAAATGTTGTAGTTGTACTTGCTTCCGCCACTTCCTCTGGCAGCTCATTCCATACATACACCACCCTCTATGTTAAATATTTGTCCCACAGGTCCCTTTTAAGTATTTTCCCTCTCACCTTAAACCTATGCCCTCCAGTTTTGGACTCTCCTACCGTGGGAAAAAGACCTTGACTATTCACTCTATCCATTCCTTTCATGATCTTATAAACCTCTATAAAGTCACCCCTCAGCCTCTGACGCTCCAGGGAAGAAAGCACCAATTTATTCAGCCTCTCTCAATAGCTCAAATCCTCCAATACCAGCAACATCTTTGTAAATCTTTTCTGAATGTTTTTCAGCTTAACAACGTCTTTCCTCTCGCAGGGAGACCAAAATTGAATACAGTTTTCTAAAAATGGTAGGGGAAGCTTTTCATTAGCTGATAATGTTGCATCTTTGGGTGATCTGTCCATCACAACTTCCTCCTGACATTATCACAGATGTCAGTCTTCAACCAGTTCAATTCACTCCATGAGATATCCAGAAATGGTTGAAGACACTGAAACATCGATTGGACCCGACAACGTTCCAGCAAGATTATAGAAGACGTGTGCTGCAGAAGTAATCACGCCTTTAGCAAGCTGTTTCAGTACAGCTATAACACTGGCATTTACTTGGCAATGTGCAAAATTGCCAGGTATGTCCTGAACACATAAATAAAATGGGACAAATCTAACCCAGCAAATTATTGCCCTACCATTCTACTCTCGATCATCAAGAAAGTGACCAAAGTTGTCAACAGTGCTAACAAGCGGCACTTGCAAAGAAATAAATTGCTAACTGATGTTTAGTTTGGGTTTTGCCAGATCCATTCTGCTTCTGGCCTCCTCATAGCCTTGGCCCAAACGTGATTAACAGAACTGAACTCGAGAGTTGAAGTGAAATTGACTGCCCTTGACATTATGGCAGCCCTTGAACGAGTGCAATAGCAATGCACACTGGCAAAACTGGAGTCAATGGGAATCAGGGGATAAACTCTTTACTGTAAGGAGTCATATCTGATGCAAAGAAGATGGTTGCAGTTGACATACGTTAATCATCTCAGGCCCAGGACAACTCTTCAGGAGTTCCTCAGTGTAGTGTCCTTGATCCAACCATCTTCAGTTGCTTCATCAATGGTCACCACAAGGTCAGAAGTGGGGATGTTAGATACTGGTTACATCATTCATGACTCCTCGGATACTGAACCAATTCATTTTAAATACAGCAAGACCTGGATAAAATTCAGGCCTGGGCTGACAGGTAGCATGTAACATTCATACCACACAAATGCCAGGCAATGACCATCTCCAACAGAGAGAATCTAATCATCACCCCATGACATTCAATAACATTAACATCCCCACTATGAATATTCATTGATCAGAAACTAAACTAAACCAGCCAAGTAAATGCTGTGACTACAACAGCAGGTCAGAAGCTAAGAATTCTGCAGTGCGTAAGTCACTTCCTGTCACCTCAATAACTGTATACACTCTACAAGATACAGGTCAAGAGTGTGATGTAATATTCTTCAGTGCTCTTCCAATAACACTAAAGATGCTTAACACTATCCAGAATAAAGCAGCCTACTTGACTGGCACTCCATTCACTCCCCTTTACCACAGTGACAGCAGTATAGAGGTACGGTTGTCTAACAGACCACAGGGTTGCTTTGTCATTAGAGAGAGAGAGAGGAGGAGAGAGAGAGAGACAACTGGTGATATTTAACCTGATGGTCGCCAAGCCTCAGGCAAGGGAGAAGCAGAGTCCTTCATGATGACTTCAGCTAGTGCAGAATTTTAATCCACACTGTTGGTGTCACTCTGCATTACAAACCAGCAGTCCAGCAAACTGACCCCCTAATGTTTACATGACATATTGCAGTAAGGACCCTCCAACATAACCTTCCAAACCTGCATGGCCTACCATCTTGACTGGGAAGTACATCTCCATTCATTCGCTGTTGCTTGGTCAAAATCCTGGAACTCCCTTCTTAACAACATTGTGGGTGTACCTACACCCAAAAAATTGCTGCAGCTGAAGAAGGGAGCTCATCAGCCCTTCTCCAGGGCAATTAGGATTGGGTAATAAATGCTTGCTTAGCCACAGATAGCCACATGTCATGAATATCGTGCAGAGGTGAAAACACTGAACATTATCAGAGCCTCAGCATGCTTGACTGTCAAAGGGGGTCTCCCAATTATCTGGTGACGGAATTGAGTATCAGATAGTCATGTGGCACACAATACTCATGCATGTTGACATGGCATTAGCAGTGAGTTAAATATATGATCAACATAAACAGTTCAACATGTGTTTTCAATCTCCCTCAGGGCCAGTAGTGCTGTGCAGGAGTAGTGCTGTAGATAGAGAATAAAGGCTCCTCAGAGGTCACTCATTCTCAGAATGATGCACTTTCACAGGACTCAGCCAGACTATAAATCAACTTACATAGTCAATAGGTGAGACTGAAAAGGAAGATTGGTGTTTTTTCATCTGGTCTCATGGTGTCTTACTGTTTATGTTTTTCTGCAGGATTCAAGACCTTGACGCTGGGACCAAATGAGACCAGCAGGATCAACCTGGTGATTTTACTGGAGTTAAAGTAAAGCTGTGCAAAGTCATAAAACCACATAAGATTGAAGCAACCTTGGATCCAAAATGAAATTAAATTCAGGAATAGGTACAGTGTTATTAAACAGCAAAGTTACTTGGATCAAATTTACTTGGTGGGCTGGTATTGATGGAGTTGTGATTAATTTTAACTCTGAGTGAAATAGATAATATTGATACAACCACTCATCCTGTACCTCTTCCAATTTCCATGTAAGTTATAAAATGGATAATATGTGGCTGATCCAATATTACCTGTTGTACAAAATGACACAGAATTATAATAACGTCCTCGCCATCACCCCACTCTAACCGACCTCTAGCTATAGCCTTTTGTAACACTCTGAGCAGGGTGCCAGGGCTCCTGGACAGGTTTCAATCTGATACTAAATCTCTATTTGTCTTTATAAGGTAGAAACCCTTGCTTGCTCTTTACAAAACCACTGCTGTGGAAGGGAGAGATTGGGTCATGTGTATTCCTTAGGCTTCTCTAGCTTACATGGGAATCTAAATTAATGATATACAACACAAACGGATACAAATGTGTCTATTGAGTGTATAAGTCCAGGAAGTGGCCTGGATAACTGAAGATGCACTTTTAAAATTTTTTTAAATGTGGGCATCACTGGCTAGGCCAGCATTTATCACCTATTTTTAATTACCCTGGAGAAGGGATGGTTAGTTGCTTTCTTGAACTGCTTCAGTCCTTGTTACACCAGACATCAATAGTGTAGTTGGGGAGGGAGATCCAGGATTTTGACCCGGTGAAACTGAAAGAATGGCTACTGAGTTCCAAGTCAGGATGATGAGTGGCTTGGAGAGGAACTAGCAAGCGATCATGTCCCCACATATTTGCTGTCCTTGTCCTTCCAGGTTAGAGATTAACCATGGTAGAGGCTACAGATTTGGAAGGTACTGCTGAAGGAGTCTTGATGATTGCCATTAAGTTTTAATATTGGCCCACTCACTCAGTTTAAACCACGTGTACCTTCAGAATACAACAAGGTAGGGCAAGAAGCATGTATTTGTTATAAGATATACAGTATTAACCTGCAGCATTGTACGTAGGCACTCATCTCTCAGGGTTGTGTGTTATTACCATTTTTTTTTCATATACTGAGTTCAGAAGAACTAAATCCTTTCTCTAAGGATAAATCCACAGACATACAGAAGTATTACAGTGCAGACGGAGGCCACAGACTCCACATTGTCTCTCTCCTCCTCTCCGAATGAGCAGCATGACTTAGTGCCATTCTCCTGCCCTTTTCTCATTATCCGGAACATTGTTTCCATTTAAATAATTACCTGATGTCTGTCTTCATTTGAACCCACCTCCACCACAATTGCAAGCAGTGCAGTCCAGAGCTGAACCACTCACAAACTCTTTCTTGCGTCCTGGAGAGCAGTGGCATAATGATTATATCACTGGGCTAATAACGCGGAGCCCCAGGCCAATATTCTGAAGACATGGGTTTGAACCCTATTAAGGTAGACAGTGAAATTTGAGTTTAGTAAAGATATTGGAATTTTTAAAAATTAGCCAAATGGCTTCCATGTAACTATTGTTAATTGTTGTAAAATCCCATCTGGTCCACTAATGTCCTTTAGGAAAGGAAATTCGCCATCCTTACCTGGTCTGGCCTACATGTGACTCCAGACTCACAGCAATTTCACTGATTCTTAACTACTGTTTAGGCGCTTAGGGATAGATAAATGTTGGACTAGTCAGTGATGCCACAGCCCATGAATGAACTTTAAAAAAAAATGATTTTTAAACTCATGCCCTCTCATAGAATCCCTGCAATGTGGAAAGAGGCCATTCAGCCCATAACTTCTGCATGAGGCCATCATATCTCTCAACAGAGAATCTTTTACAAACATTTTCTCCCTGTCAATTCTCATGATTTTAAAAGCTGTAATCAAATCTTCTCTCAGCCTTTTCACTCCTAGGAAAATAGTTCCAATTACCGTAATCTGTCTTTACAATTCAGACTTTCATCCCTGGAACTATTCTCGTAAAACTCTTCTGCACTCTCTCATACCATTCCTAAAATGTGGAGCCCAGAACTATACACATTTACTCTAACTGACATCTAACAGGTTCAGCATAATCTCCCTGTTCTTATACTCAACTAATAAAATTTCTTAATACACATTACTAACTGCTCTTTCCATCTGCCCTGTCACCTTTAATGACTTGTTCACATATACACCTAATTGTCTCTCATACCCTCACATGTCCTTTACAATAGTACCTTTTATTTTATAATGTTGCTCCAGGTATTGTCTTCCAAAATATATCTCCTCACACTTTCTCCTCACTGGACTTACCTGTCATCTATCTGCTCAGTCTGCCAACTGGTCAATGTCAGTTTGACATTTAACTCAGTCCTCTTCACAGTTTGCAAATTAACAAAAAACAGACCATGATAAATTAACAGAAAAAGCTGGAGAAACTTGGCAGGTCTAGAAGCATCTATGGACAGAGAAACCAAGTTAACATCGTCAATCCAATATGACTCTTCTTCAGTTCCAGTTGGGATGGAAGTGAAATTCTTTTTGTGCCAATTAGAGTGCTTTCCCAAAAGGTAATAAATGTGGTCCACAAAAAAAATTCTTGAATTCAACAGTTTTATCTGCTGAGGAGGTATTTGAACAGAATATTATACAGTTCAATGATGGTGCCAAATTGTAAGCAGTAATTCATTATAGCCCCCAGTAATTTGACAAAATGTATGCTCAACAGATTGTGGAAGGAAATAGAAAGTTATAAGGTTGTTGATGTTTTGGCAGCTCAGATTTAACTAAAATCTGTGGAGAATTTTGTTTGCATTCACATAGTGCTTCTTTTCTGTATTCGTGATGTGGCTGGTACATGGACATATAAGCTGAAACAGATTAAGCTTTTCAATGTCCTGCTATAATATTTATTCCCAGAGAGATAGGGTATCAGCTGCAAAAATCCTACGCCCACGACTTTAGAAACAGATATTCAATTAATTGTAGAGTCAAATTGTGCTCCGTGCCTTTCCCTGGAATGTAATAAAGTCATTACTACATCTCCCAGGTGGTGATTGAATGAAACAGATTCCACCAGGATTCCTAGTGCACAGAGCTACTTTCTAAATCAATTGTTAAATACCTGAAAATTAAAGCACTGATTTCAGGCCGATGTTTCACAAAAAGAAATGATGAGCAGAGTAAGAAAAATGAAAGAAGAGTCAATTGTGTTCTTCAATCTGTCTGCTTAGGAATCATTAAGCAGAATCAAAAAAGTTAACATATATTTGGGCAGCCAACATTAATGACTTTATAAACAAACGCTAAGCTGCTTGGGCAGATGGAAATATTCAGACAGCATCTATTGTATCAAATTCATATACTATTTTTCACCGTTACTTCCTCAAGCTTCAATTGTTAACATCAATTCATAGTTATTCATCATACAGATGGCTTACTTTTTTATGTATCTATTTGCTTCTTTTATTTTTGAAAAGTCATTCAGTACAACACTTACATTCCCACATTTCGTTTAATTTTTTTTCAAGAACATTTTGCCCTTTGTTTGGTTTCTTATCCAGATGCTCCTGAAGTGCAAATCATCATTGTCCACTTTGCACTTTGCCCCAATTGGCATTTTTCATGCTTGAACCTGGACAGTATGTTAGACCATAGATTCATTGACCCATAGACATTTACAGCACAGAAGGAGGCCATTCGCTCATCCTACAGTCAACAAAAATCTAATTATACTCATCCTATTTTCAAGCTCTTGGTTGGTAGCCCTTGGAGGCTAAGGCAATGCAACTGAATGTTTAAATATTGCTTAAGCATTACAGGAGTTTCTGTTTCAAGAACCCTTTCAGAAGTGAGTTCCAAACTCTTAACATGCTCTGAATGAAAAAAAAATCCTCAACTCTAATCTTAGCTTTTTACCTCTTAGTTTAAATGTATGCCCCCTGGTTATTGATGTTTCCACTGATGGAAAAAGTGCCTTCCTTTCCACCCTATCTATGCCCCTGATAATCATATACAAATCTATCAGATCCCGGCTTTTGCTGCTCCAAGGGAAACAAACCCAGCCTATCCAAACTTTCCTCATATCTCAGGAAATTAGTCCAAGTAACTCCATGGTGAATCTCCTCTGCATCCTCTCTAGTTCAATCACATCCTTCCTATAATATGGTGACCAGAACTGCATACAGTACTCAATTTTTAATTTGACCAGCATTATATTCAGATCCACGATAAATTCCCTGCTCTCATACTCTATCCCTCAGCTAATAAAGACAAGTATCTCATTCGCCTTCTTAGTCCTTTATCTAACTGGCCTGCTACTTTCAGGGATCTGTGCATACGCAGACAAGGTCTCTCTGATCTTCAATACTTTTGAAGGTTCTACCATTCATAAAGTAATCCCTTGCATTGTTAACTCTCCTCCAGAGAATTGCCTCACACTTTTCTGTATTGAATTCCATTTTCACATCTTTGCCCAGCTTTGACCAGTCTGTTGATATCTTCCTGCAGCTTATGGCTATCTTCTTCACTATTTGCCACTCCTATGAATTTTCATGTCGCCAGCGAACTTCTTGATCAGAACCCCCTACATTTAAGTCTGCTCTGCACTGCATGATTTTGAGCTCTTTGCATCTGCGCCTAACTCAACATTCATTTGTTTTCAGTGGGATCATTGGCCCGTAATCAGAAATTCACTAAGGCTTAATAAGCTCAATAAAACTTCATATTCTTAAGATAATGCATTGAATTTGCATTTGGTAGCCTTAAACATTATGGGAAATCATGGATAAACATTTGGGCGTTTTGGTTTTATTTTTAGGATCCCTATAGATATATGAATGATGCACCATTTATTCTCATGCCTGTTTGGCTGACACTAACATAGAATAACTGGTGAATGCATTGTGCAGAATACAAAGCAATATTGTTCCAGAAGATCAAGGCTTTGCAAGAGGTATACATATAGCCTACAGCCTCTCCTGGAGCTAGAACAGCGGAACAAGATTTTTTCAGCGACTGGGCAATTAAAGAGATTGAGTGATTGTACCCTAACTTTCAACCTTATGAGCAAAGCAGAGAGACTTCTGCTTGTTGCACTGACCAGCTTGAAAGACAGGGAAGGGGTCAAGTTGATGGATGAGTTCCATTCTTTCAAATAATCTATTTATTGTCTGTATTTTGCTGGGAGATTGAGCATCTCCCAGTGGTCTATATAACAGAAAACAAATTCAAACTGTTGTACATTTTTCCAGTTAACAGAACTTTGTGGCACCATGACCTCTAGCTGTATTGTAAGTATCATTTACTCTTGCATTCTGCGTTCACTGTCAATATGTCTAAGCATTAAAAAAGCATAAAACTGTTTCAACACGATGCTTGAAAAGTATAACTGGTTCCTTTTGAAATCACAACACGCTTTAAAACCAATCAAAGTTTTAAATCGCAGACTAGTCAGATGCTTACATAGATATCTAAAAGATTGGTTTCATTGAGAAAGCCCTACTAAGAAGGTGCTTCTTGGATTGAATTCTTTATTCTATTTTATAATTGAATTTATTTTTCTTATTATTGACCTATGTAATATATCCTCCAGTCTAATAACAATATCTTCAGTGTTAATCACTAATATGCTTAGCTATGGAATTGCAGTGGTTAACTCATTAGTTTTTTTTTCAATTTTCATGGTAAAATATATTTTAGTTTTCTTTATTTTGATTATTCACAAAATTATTCATTGATTTTTGTCTTATTACCTATGATGCCCATTGCCTGTGTGATTCTAGTTTCCAAAAAGAAATAAAGGAATTTGAATACACTCGTTATTTAACAACTTTTAAAAGAGATTCCAAAGCTCCCTTGCCACAGTGACAGGAAACAAGCTGGGAAATCTCAGCAGCAGGTCACCATAATGGATAAAAAAAATGAAGGCTTCAATTTCATTCACTTACTTATTTGCCCAGATTTCTTATTACTACAGTGTGAGGGGTAGATATTTAAGCTGATATTCGGTTCTAGTGATATCAATGGAATTGAACGTTAGGCAGGGCATAACAATGGAGATTGATAACATTTGTTTTACCTTACTCCCAGGACAATCAAAAACCCCAAAAATGTAAAATTTATGGCTGGTATAATCTTTGATTTACCAGATTTTAAAAGGGTGAATTCAGTGTATGAAGAATTAATTTACATCTGGCTACAGGACAAAGCTAGCAGTGAGAATTGTAGCTAAGACAAGGCTATAATCCACAGCCGCAATTTTTGACTAACACTTGAAACTGAGAAGGCTCCATAGCAGGAGTGGTGTCTCAGAAAACTATGCTTGTGTTTATTAGGAACATTGGATGGAACAAAAGAATAAGAGTAAGCCTTTCATTCGGTTTGTCAAGCCTGTTGTGAAATTCAATAAGATCAAGATTTAGTTCACTTACTTGTCGTTTTAAAATAGAAAAAAAAAATGAAACTTGCTACTTGCATCATGTTATTTCTTTCTCGATTGGCCACCTGTTTCCCTGACCTCGTGCTTTATTCTCTTGGTCACTGCTGAGAAGATTGTAAACTCCCCAGAACTCCTTGGCCCTATTCCTTCAGGTGTCGAGTTGAGTGCCTGACTGGAGTGGCCTGGCTCTTCACTTTCCCAGGATTCCTAGACTTCTGTCCTGCTATTGTAGCTGCATTATTTATAAGGCTAAAATAGCACAGTGTGGAGCTGGAGAAACACAGCAGGCCAGGCAACATCAAAGTAGCAAAAAGGGTCCCAAAATGAAACGTCAACTTTCCTGCTCTTCTGATGCTGCATGGCCTGTTGTGTTCCTCCAGCTCCACACTGTGTTATCTCTGATTCCAGCATCTGCAGTTCTTACTACCTCTGTGTTATTTATAAGGCCAGTCTAGTTAGGTTTCTGGTCAATGGTAAACCTCAGGTTGTTGATAGTGGAGTATTCAGTGATGGTAATGCATTTGAATGTCATGGAAGATGGTTAGATTCTCTCTTGTTGGCGATGTTCATGGACTGATACTCTTGTGGCAGGAATGTTACTTGCCACTTGTCAGCCCAAGCCTTGATATTACATTGGTCTTGCTACATTTGGACATAAAATGCTTCAGTTTCTGAGCAGTCGCGAATTGTGCTAAACATTGTGCAAACATCAGTGAACATCCCTATTTCTGATCTTGTGATGGAGAGAATGTCATTAATGAAGCAGCTGAAGACGGTTGGGCCTAGGACACTGCATTGAGAAACTCCTGCAGAGATGTCTGGAGCTGAGGTGACTGACCTCCAACAACCACTTTTTACCAACTGGCTTACCATGCCTCGAAATTTTTACAAGTCATGAACTGATTTCAAAGTGGGAAACTCTTTAACAGCCTTTGTTTTCTGTGGATCTGGCATTATTTCATCCTTGTCCACAATGTGTCCCAGGAAGCAATTGATTCCTTTGAAAATTAGCACGTATTGCGGGTAAACCTTTCAACCTCCAGGACACTCTGGTCATGTACTTTGACCATCTCTCCACATATCAACATATCATACACGAGTCATATTGGGTACAGTCCATTGAAAAATATCTGCCACTGAATTAATCCCAATTAGCTGTCTTATGAAGCAAAATCAGTCAAATGGAGAGACAAAGGCAGTTAGCAGTCTTGTTTGCTTGTCCAATGATGCTTGCCAGGACCTGCTTTTTGCATAATAAAACGAAGAAACATGGATGCCGGAAAACTGAAACACCACAGAAATTGCAAGAGAAACTCAGCAGGTCTGACAGTATCTGTGGACAGTAGACAGGGTTGATGTTTTGTGTCAGGTGACTCTCCTTCAGAACTGTGGTGGCATCTTGCTGAAGATGGCAAAAATGGTAGCTTATGATCCTTTGGATACAGATGCTGATGGATGGAAAGTGAGGACCAGAGAGACCCTATCGGTGTTGTGGGAGGAAGGAGAAGGGGCAAGTGCAGAAAATGAGTTGGGCACAACTGAGGGCCCTGTCAACTACAGTGGCGGAGAATCCTCAGTTCAGGAAAAATGTAGATAGTTCTGAGGCCCCTGTAGAAGGTAACATCATCAGAGCAGATGCAATGGAGTTGAAGAAACCGGGGGAATGGAATGGAGTCTTTACAGGAAGCAGGATATGAAGATGTATAGTCAAGGTAGCTGTGAAAATCAGTGGGTTTATAATGGATATTGGTAGCCAGCTATCCCCAGAAATGGAAACAAAGATGTCGAGGAAGGGATGAAAGGAGCTAGAGATGGACCAGGTGAAAGTAAGAGCAGGGTGGAAATTGATAGCAAAATTGATAAATTTTGAAAAATCCAGACAAGAGACAGACACAGCGCTGATGATGCCATCGATGGATCAGAGAAAAAGTTGTGCGAGGGACATAGACATATTTGGAGTGGGCCATTCAAAACTCAAGCCTGCTCAGCTATTCAATATGATCATCGAACTCAAAAATAATCTACCACCAAATCATTCATTTATGAACTATCTTCTTAATCCAAACTTCACCATCTGCCTTGGTTGGGTCTGAACCTATATCCCTGGAACTGCAGCTAGATGCTCTGGATTATTAGCTCAGTAATATTACGACTAGACCACTGTCCCCACCTCATCCCCACCAGGTAGAACTGGTACAAGGAATGTTCCATGTGCCCCACAAAGAGACCAGCATAACTGGAGCCCCTGCAGGTACCTACGGCCACACCTTTTGACCTTAAGAAACTGAGAGGATTTAAAGGAGAAGTTGTTGAAAGTAAGGATGAGTTTGTCCAGGTGGAGAAATGTAGTGGGTGATGGAAACAGTTCAGGCCTTTTCCTCAGGAAGAAGTGGAGAGCCCTAACAACGGTCCTGATGGAGGATGAACGTGTAAAGGGATTGCACATCCACAGTGAAGAGGAGGCAACTGCTGTTCATGAACTGGAAATTCTGAAACTAATTCAAAGTGTCAGAAGATTCATGGATGTAAGTGAGAAGGGGCCGAGCAAGGGGAGAAAAAATCGAGTCAAGGTAGGAAATGATGTTTTCTGTGGGACAGGAGTAGGTAGAAACATTGGGTCTATCTAGCAGTCCTGTTTATGGATTTTCAGAAGGAGGTAGAAGCGGACAGTATGCAGTTTGGTGGAATATGAGCTTGGAGACTGTGAGATAAAATGAGATTAGCGACCATTGTGGATTCAGTAGCCTGGTATTCAATGGTAGGATCATGGACCAGGGGAGATAGAAAGAGGTATCTGAGATCTAGCACTCAACAGACCACAACAGCACCACCTTTGTTGGCAGGCTTGATTATACAAAGTCAGGCTTAGATCTGAGAGCACGGAGTGCAGTCAGTTCAGGAGGCGATAGGTTCGAGTAGGAGAGGGGGACAGAGGAATTAAGTCAATTGATGTCACATTGACAATTCTCAAGGAACAGTTCGAGTGCAGGTGAAAGGCCAGAGGGAGGGTCCAGGTGGATGGAAAGTATTGGCAACCAGTGAAAGTGTCTGAGGGACAGGGAGAAGACTCTTGACCAAAGAAATGGGCATGGAGATAGAGGCAATGGAAGAAGAATTAAATGTCATGTTGTGCCTAAAATTCATTGAGGTTTGGGTGCAGTGAGATAAAACTAAGACCTTTGCTGAGTACAGAATGTTCAGCACCAGACAGCAGATGCTTTGAATGGACAGTAAATACTTGACAAGAGTTGGTGTTAGCAGAAAGGGTGGAGACAGGGTAAAGGGAAAGGAGGAAGATTCTAGAGGGGTGTGGATACCTCTGAGTTGTTGTAGCTTGCATTCCTTAATGCCTGAAAGGAAAAGAAAATGCTTCTTGTTAGAATGTAGAAAGAGCTGGTGGATGAAGTAGAACTGGTGTGGGGATGAAGGTGAGATAGGGTGAGGTGACGTTGATGGGGAGAGTGGTGAATATTGTACATATGGCAGCATATGACACTGAGTGCAGATCTTAGGATGCAGCAAAAACATCCATCTGAGGAGCGTTGTACTTCACAGAGATGAAACTTCAGTTGGAATCCATATGGGATGAGTCTGAACTGGAGGCAGTCGCTGAGGAATGAGATGTGGCCTTGGAAGCAAATTTTGGCAACTACCTTGTCAAACACCAGGACCAACAGCAAAGTAATGACGGTGAACAAGAAAAAAGATTAGAACAGAGATCCTGTCATAGAGACGAGCAGAACTTCTTCAAGGTGAACGTACTTGGTAGAGACACGGCAGTGAATTAAACACTAAAATTAAACAATGAACTGAGGATGCTGGAAATCTGAAACAACATCAAATTGCTGGAGAATCTCAGCAGATCTGGCATCAGCTGAGGAGAGAAAGCAAAGTTAACTTTTCAGTTTCAGTGATCCAAACAGTTCTGAAGAAGAGTCATTGGATCCTAAACGTTAGCTTTGTTTCCTCTCTACAGATGCTGCCTGACCTGCTGATTTTTTCCAGTCATTTTTGTATTCATTCCTATTTTTGACATCATGTTAGCTGTAAACATTATTTTTAAACAATTTGGATCATCTGTTGTCTAATATAGACTGAGAGTGTATTTCCTTGGAACCATTATGTTGAGCAGTATTAAGTCAATGAGATTCTGAATAATGCTTTAGGTTTAGCTATGCTAGCCATGCCCAATCACCAAAGGGACTTTTATTCTTATGCTGTTCTACTTTGTGACATTTCAAAGGAAGTTGAGAGCAAGACATACATCCATGGTCAAGAATGAGGTTTCCTTATGATTTGAATTATATATACATTCTCTACTGTCAAACATGCTTTATGTTGCAAAGTTTCTTGTAGCATGCCTTAAAGCTGGAGAGTTATATGATCTGAACCATGTAGCATATTCTTTGTAGGCTAAAGCTTCCACCATGATAATCCATTTGATAAGACTGTGACACTCACTCCTGTATCACACTGAAAATTAATAAGGTATCAATTGACATAAACAGGTTCTGTCTTGAATCAATTAGATCACTAACTTTTTCAACAAATGCATTGAATATCTTTTTTTACTTCTTGTGGTTCCATCACATGGGCGTCTTTGTTCAGTAGTCATTTGATTTTTTGCTTCTCTGAAGCTGTGTCATGTATATGAACATCTTCTGGAAGTGACCTATAACTTTAAAGTTGTAGAATCCTTCTGTCATAGCTATGTTCTGCTTATTACTGTCAGGACTCTTGTTCCACAAAATAGATGCTGATTAGTAATAACTGTTGTTTGGTCCACTTTTTGTGTTAGTTTGATGTAGAGTCATACAGTCATATAGCATGGAAACAGACTCTTCATCCCAATTTGTCCACGCCCACGTGGTTTCATAAACTGAACTAGTCCCATTTTTCTGTGTTTGTCCCCGATCCCTCTAAACTTTTCCTATCTATGCACCTGTTCACATTTCTTTTAAATGCTGTAATTGTATCTGCTTCTATCACTTCCTTTGGCAGCTTGTTCCATATATGCACCAACCTTTATGCAAAAAAATTGCCACTCAGGTCCCTCTTAAGTCTTTCCCTTCTATCCTTAAACCTGTGTCTTCAATTTTTTTTTGACTTCATAACCTGGATAGGAGTCATTGCTCTCCTGTGTTAAGATTGTTCTTTTTCTCTGTGATTCTTCCTAGTTTCTGCTTCCAGCAAAATCTGTGTGGCATTCTCTAAACTCAGGTCTTCTTCAGACTATAATGAATCTGACATAGACTCATGTATAATTCCAATAACAATACTGTCGCTTATGAAATCTAATTATAAAACTCCATTATCACGGTTTTCCACTATTCCACAGAGATAATTAATGAAATTATCCATGGATTCCCCTGAATATTGATCTCTGCAATTAAATCTTGCTTTTTAAGAGATTTATTTGTTCTCTGATTAAAATCATTATCAAAAGTTGCAGAACTTATTTTAAAAATGTATGTGCGTCGTCTAATATGTTTTGATAATTTATAGTATTGTTAATTATAGGTCCTAATTCTATTTTATAACAGATAAAAGGGAATGCCACCACCTGCAAGTTTCCCTCCAATCTATTCACCATCTTGACTTGGGAATACATTGACATTCTTGCAGTGTCATTGTGTCAAAACCCTGGAATTCCCTCCCTAAAGGCAATGTGGATATCCTTACATATTCTGCAGCAGTTCAAGAAAGTATCATACCACCACCTTCTCAAGGGCAGGTAGGGACAGGCAATAAATGCTGACCAACCAGCAACATTCATATCCAGCAAAGAAATTGGAAGAAATACAATGATATATTTGCTTGTCTAACTTATGATTTAGTGTTTAAGTTTGAAATAATTTTATATCTTAAGAACTATTTTCTCCAAGATGTTCGATACTATGTTCTATTTGACTGATGACTGATACTAAATATTGCAGGTATTATTATTTTTCCTTCCATATCTTACTTATGTGATTACTTATTCTTCTTAATTTAAAACCTTTAAATCCTGCAGCTTCTTATTCGTACCATAAGCTCTTTCCCTTGAAGACTATTATTTTTGTAAATAGGAATATTCTTTTATTTATCTTGTCTTAAAGCTTTCACATTGTGTAGCATCACATACTGTAATCTTTCACTTGTTTTAAAGCTATTAATTCTGTGCAACAGTAATGTGGTATAAGTGTATGGCTTACTGGAGTTTTTCCCTGTTTCTATGGTTAAAATACAAGTTTCCCTCTTTATTCAGGCAAAATGGAGGTTTGCAGTTTCTTCATGTGCAACGGGGATGATTTCCCATCTTTTACAACCTAATACATAATACACATCTTTTTCCATGATTTCCCAAAGACTTTAGACTTGTGCCTGTGGTCTTAATACATTTCCCACTTCAATCGTGGCTTAAAATATCACAGGAGGACCTCCTATTTTTATCACATTCTCAAAAATCTACCTACTATCTTCTTCTGATGGACTCTATCTCCTTCAATGTTTATATTGTCTCTTTTGTTGCCTTAAGTCTACATTATGACATTCATTCCCCTGCGCTGTGACTTTGGGATAAAGCACTCTATAGATCTTGATTTTCCTAATGTTGCCATACATCATGGTGTCTACTCACTATGGTGACAAATCTTATTGTGAACAGTACTCTTTTATTTGACTTTTAACCTTTACGGTCTGTTTCTTTTTGCATCATAAATTTGAAGTGTTTCCCCATGTACAACAGGTTATCTCTGCTCTTGGAACTCTGACATATTTGCTTCCTATTTGAGCTGCATACCAGGAATGTTTCAACAAATTATCACTCCTCAGTGAAGTTTGCAAATGTTAGCCGCGATTAGCCTTTAAGCTCTTTCTAGCCTTCACTGCTTCATTTGCACTTCCTTTTCAGGTCTGAAGTTGAAGAGCTATTTTTCCATTATTGGTCTTTCCATGAGCTCCTGCTTGGTTGTTCAGGTGCTTATAGCTGCAGACTGTCTGTATCAGTGGGTCAAAAGTGGTAAGTCTTTAAGGCTGTAAATTCACTCAATCATCTGGAAATTTCTTTTAGAGTCATACTGCTATACAGCATGGAAACAGACCCTACAGTCCAATTTGTCCATGCCGACCAGATATCCTAAATTTATCTAGTCCTATTTGCCAGCATTTGATCCATATCCCTTTAAACCCTTCCTATTCATATACCCATCCAGATGGCCCTCAAATGTTGTAATTGTACCCGCCTCCACCACTTCTCTGGCAGCTCATTCCATACACACACCACCCTCTGTGTGAAAAAGTTGCCCCTTAGGTCCCTTTTAAATCTTTCTCCTCCCACCTTAAAACATTGAACATCAGCCTAGGCACTGAGGAAAACACACTAAATCTTCCTGAAATAGTATGATGTCATTACAGACATGAATCGCTGGTCAGAATGTTGTAGCAGTGATAAACGTTCTAATGACGGGACTGGAAGTCAACACACCCTCTGCTCAGAGGTGAAAGGGCTGGTTTCACAGAATTACTTGGCTATCAACTAGTTAGCAATCTTCAGTGGGGGGGCACGGCCAGTTCTGCAGATGGGGCAGGGCAGAACTCATTGACCTGATGCAATTTAAATGGTGCTTGGACAGGTAGTCACTCCCTGTAAGCCACAATAATTATGTTTGAAAGAAGGTTTTGATCTTGAACTAGCGGCACCTCCTCTCTACCTGCCATATTTAATCCCTGAGCTGCAAACCATTAGCCTGAATCCTTCCTCGGTCACCTTTTACCTTCGCTCTTTCACCTCGGCTCTCCATCTGTTTCATTAGCCCTACCTTATGTGACCACTGAGCCACCCACTATCAACCTGACTGCCTGTCAGCCCACAGCTGCCCTCATCACCGCAAAGCTGTCCTACCAGCACTTTGGACTTGGCCCCCATCACCAGTGACACTCCAAGACTCCCTCTCTTTCAACTTGTAATTGCTCTTAGTTACACTTGCCTCTCTCAGCATTGCCACTGACCTGCCCTCAATCACTCCTGACTTCCCCTCTATCATACATGAGATGACTTCTGCAGAGATTGACCTCCCCTCTGTTGCCTGGCTCACTCTGTCCTCCAAGACCTAACTTGAGATCACTATAATATCTTTAAACCCAATCTAATGCAACAGTTTAGCCTCCTTACCCTTTTATTTGTACCTGACTCCTGACTACTTTTTAGTGATCTGTGTGCGAGAACACTTACATTTATTTGCTCATTCACTTTTTCTAACACTTCACTTTGTGAATAAGGCTCAGGCTTATCATTTTATGGTCTAAGATGGCAGACCTCATATTCATCTGCATTGAAATCCATTCATCATAGTTTGCCAACTCAGTCAATTTGTCAATATCTCTTTATCATATTATGAACTGCATAGACTATTTGCTCTACCACCAATATTTGTCATTGACAAATTTGGATACCACTAGTCACTTCCTCCCAATTACTGCACATAACCATTATGTCTACTCATTGTTTTCTATTGCCTGACTTCTCTCATAAGTGACTCAATAATTTTCCTTCAATTCTCCAAGTTTAAATGCAATCAGCAATCATCTATGTGATCTGTGGTGCAGTTCATGTTCCACTCCAGGCCTTAAGGACCAAAGAAGATACATTGTTAACATGGCCAAACAGGTTGAGTATCAACCTGAAAATCCTTCCAGCACATACCAATGATACATGTTAAGACCAGAACAGATTATTGGACTTCAATATAATGGGAAGAATTAAACCTTAAAACATAAGAAATTATGTTGCTTAATTCTATGCAATGGAAAGAAAGTTGAAGGCCCTACCATTACTGACAATTGGTCTAGACTTCAACATGCATGTGCAAATACACATTGTCACATCAACTTGAATTTCCTGATTGATAGTAACACACATCTACCTCTTGCGTGAAACTTTTTCAAATGGCTTCCTAAATTCCAAACAAATTATGTCCATAGAAATTGGCTTCTACTTTAGCCACAGCCTTAAACAGAATCAATTCATTTGCTAAACACATCCATTGTTTTACAAACCCTTGTTGATTTTGTTATAATATTGCATGTAAGTATGATTAGGTAAATATTTACCTTGAAAAGAATTAAGTGATGACATCAGTGTGACATAATGCCATCTGATAGTCCCATAGAAAAGTATCAGTGTCATAGTGAATAGCAAATGCTACACTTTGCAATCCGCAAGGAAAGTCAGTAAATCACCCAACTTAAGCCGAGACACGAATGTCTGTCATAAAGTAGTGATATATTTGGAGAAAGTAATGTAATTCAATGGAATGTGTTCTGAAGAGTTATGGTACTCAAAATTTTAACTATGCTTTTCTCTCCATAGATGCTGGCAGACCTACTGAGTTTCTCTAGCACTTTCTGTTTTTATTTCGGATCTCCAGCACCTGTGGCATTTTGCTTTTATTATAATGTATTTAATTGCTCTCTGAATAATTGTTCTGAAACCTATTCCCGGTAAGAAGTCAGTCTCAGTGTTCATGTTACCAGAGTTAACGGAATAACTTGAAAGAACATGTCGATCTTTCTGTCATCACATCACATTTCTCCAAGAGTTCAATAATTCTGTCCATTATAGATTTCAGTAATTCCTCTACAACAGTTGTTCAACTAACACACCAGACACATGCACACTTCACTCCTAATGTGCAGTGTGAATGCAAATCCACCATGTCTGGTCCCAGATCAGTAATACAAGACACAAAGCTCTGGATGCAACAGTCCGTATGAATTTAGGGATTCCAATAGAAATGCTAGGCGTAAAAACTCTTGCGTGGAAGTCATTGTAAATCAACAAGCCGTAGATTTATGTTTTGAAGAAATATTTAACTCAGAATGATAAATCAGTCCATATGTCAAAGTAATAAGTAGCATTTGCAAATCACAGGGAGGGTTATCCATGTGGGTCATCGAATCTAGATGTCAGAGTCAAATGGCAGTCTGGAGCCTTCTCTGTCATGTAGCTGTGATTCTCTACAAAATGCAACTCAGTGGTCAGATAATAGGCTCACTATCCAATTAAGGATGGTAAATAGGCTCTTGAAGTAGGCAGCCAATATCTTCACAAGTAGGAAAGAGATGATGCCCCAATATGGAATCACCTCTCTCTAACATTTATTTTTACTTTAAAACAAAAATGTTCTTAGTAGCCAGGCACCATGGTGTAGGGGATATCCTATACAGGTTGGTCTGACAGCTGCAGCTGAAAGCAGAAAGGTGGGGAGGATCTCAACTCCTGCCTGGAGTACTGAATCTCAGGCTGGCACTAGGAGGCCACCTCTATGCTGTTGAGCCGCTTCACAGTGTCTCTGAAAATAGAACATAATAGATTTCAATTGGCTTCAGTTGACTACCAGCCATTTATGGAGGTAGCATTTCCACCTACATGCCTCCATCCTCCATTAGAAAGGTAATCCAGGAGTGAGATTGTTCCTGGAAACAGGCATACAGACCTGTGGTTTTAATTAAAAGCTGAACAAACTGCGGATGCTGTAAATCAGGAATAAAAGCAGAAGTTGCTGGAAAAGCTCAGCAGGTCTGGCAGCATCTGTGAAGAAAAAATCAGAGTTAA
>NC_063334.1:58657244-58793987 GCF_021869965.1 Rhincodon typus
GTTTCGGGTCCGGTGATATTTTTCTTCACAGGTGCTGCCAGACCTGCTGAGCTTTTCCAGCAACTTCTGTTTTTGCTCCTGTGGTTTTAATTCCAATGCTGATCTGCTTCTTTGTTTGCCCTAACAGAGTCTAAAAATGTATTCTGCTTTGCTTACTGCTAAAACCTGTAATGTAATATTACAAATTCTATCTAAGTATGTCTTCTAATATAAAAACAGACATTGTAAGGACTGCTCTGTTGGAGGCTACCACATCTCCTTAATGAAGCAAGCATGGTGTCAGACCTATGTACAGTGGATGGAAAGAGCCAGTAAAGAATTTTCATGGTGCAGCAGTTACTAAAGTCTAGATTATGCTTCTTGAAGACATTAGTGTCATAGCATCATATAGTCAAACAACATATGAGCATACCATTTGGTCCCACTTGGCTGTGCCAACCAGACATCCCAATCTCACCTACTCCCATTTGCCAGCATTTAGCCCATATCCCCCTAAACCCTTCCTATGCATATACGCATCCAGATACCTTTTAAATGTTGCCATTGTATTCTCCTCCACCAGTTTTTCTGGCAGCTACACACACCACCCTCTGCGTGAAAAAGTGACCCCTCAGGTGCTTTTTAAATGATTTAAGATTATATCCACTATAGCACCATGAAATACTAGGCATTTGGAGGGGTAATCTGGCCCACTGTAATCTTTGATTGATTTAAGAATGCAGCTAAGCCGTTGTTCAAACTTGCATTGGGCGACCATGAATGAACAAGCAAATGTAATAACATCCGTTTTCATGTCCAAGAAGTATGCAATACAATAAACAATTGTCAGTCAATGCACCATGTATTACAAAGACAAATTTTTACAATCTTACAAAGATTAATTTCTTTCTTATCTGCTGGAGACAGAAATTTTACAAATAGTGTTTTTAACCAAAACATTGACTTTTATTGAAACCGGGAAAAGATGTAATTTTGCCAATTTATATCATGGGTAGTCCACATAGGATGGAGATTCACGGTCTATGAATTCCCCACCTGAGATAATATAGCTCTGGAAATGTGTTAACTTACTTTCTGAGATAGTCACAGTTTTCAACCATGGAAGAATAAACTATGGAGAAGTTAATTGCTTAGACAAAAGATCTTAATTTTCTGAAGATGGCTGCAGACCATGAGCTAATCAAAGCTCCATCTTTGAATATACAATTACTGTATTGAACTTTTTATATCAGTTAGAAGTTATGTGACTAACTAAGCTTGAGTGTGTTTACCACGAATATGTTTTAGTAACTGGATGTCTGGTTTGCGATGCTGAGTGATGCTAACAATGTGTGTTCTCCCATCACCTGAGGTGTGGCAACCCTCAGTAGTCACCAGTAGTGTCTCTCTAATGAGAGAGCAACCTGTGGTCCAGCAGGACTATGGTGGCTTTATCTTTACCTTTGAACAACAGTGGGAGGAAACTGCTGCTCTCTCTATCTCTGTCTAAGACGCAGACAATCAAACAAACTGTGGTATTGGCAAGCTGATCATTAATGCCCATAGATCAAAATTATTCAAAAACAAAGAAAGAAACACTCTCAATCAAGTGGTATCTTACACTTCCCTCTCTACTTTTACAGAAGAAATTTTGAAATTATGCATGGAACATAGGTCACTAGCAACATCTGGTCAACAATCCATAAGGTAAACTGTCTACTTGCATGGCATGATGAATACAAAAATGATGAGAGCTCGAGTTCTGAGTTGTATACCAGCCAGGTTAGTTCAACCCAATGGACTGTCTTTTGCAATATCGCAGGCATAATACAGTGCTGAAAGAGGCCATTCAGCCCATGGAGTCCATTACCAACCCTCTGAAGAGCATCCCACTCAGAACCATTCCCCTTCCCTGTAACACTGCATTTCCCACGGCTACTCCACTTAAGCCTGCAGACTATGGACAATTTAACAGGACCAATCCACCTAAGCTGCACATTTTTGGACTGTAGGTGGTAACCAGAGCACTCAGAGGAAAGCCATGCAGACCCAGGAAGAATGTGAAAACTATATACATACAATCATCTGAGGGTGAAATCAAACCTAGGTCGCTGGCACTGTGAGGCAGCAGTGCTATCCACTGAGCCACTAGGCCACCCCATGGTTCTTTGCTAACAATCAGTCCTACTAGTCATGAAAGAAATGTGCCAGCAACATCTGAACCAACTAAGAGGATATGTGATGTAAAATTTGCTGAAATTTAGTGTCAGCAAAGTGGAAATAAATCAAGATAAAGCATTGCTGGCATGTATGATAACTGTGGAACCATAAACTGGAAAGATGTTTAAAACGACATCTGCAAATAAAATTGTTTGCACAATGCAAAGTTTTCACAATGTTCAATAAGTGATAAGTACAGCTACAGCTGACAGCAAGTTATGATGGAAGCAAAGGTAATGTCATTTCCTTTGTAATTACAAAGTGATTCCTCAATCAATTACTGGAATACCTTCAGTCACACTCATCTTTGTACATATTTTGTACACAAGTCTTCCTGAGTTATCCTCATTGGGTTAATCATGAACTCGTTCAAGAGCAAAAGACCTGAATGAAAGGAAAAGCAGAGTGAAACATGAAATAAAGAGCTACATAATGAAATAAGACAGACAAAGTGCTTGTGAAATGTGATGGTCATTTTGGAAAGCAAATAACCCCTATGACATCCAGCTATTTATTGTAACAAACATAAAAGGATCAATAATCACAACTACGGGACATTCACAATCATCACATGAAACGTGTAATTCTTCAAAACACTTCAAACACTATTCAAAAGCATCAAGTCTGAAATCAGACTTCAACCTCTCACATGAAGAATGAGTTCTATGAGACAACACATAATGACACACATCAATATCCTACAAGTGGGATGGAACGTCCACTATACTTAAATGCATATTTTACAAACTAAACTACTTTCAATTAATGAACAAATTTTCATCTTGTACATGACCGAATGTAAAACCTGCATCATTTTCTTAAATTAGCATTTAAAAATACGTACAGGCAATCTTCAAGTTGTGAACGCGTTCTGTTCTGGAGTGTGTTCTTAAGTTGATTTGTACACAAGTTGGAACACAATGCAAGACAATGTAAAGCAGCCATTTCTAAGTATAGGAGATGTTTATATGTTGGGTCTTTAAAATTATGCCCCAGAATGGGATCATGTTTGGTAGTAAGTCGGATATTGGTAATTCAGGGACCCATCAACTGTTTATAATAGCGAAAAAGTGCCATAAATCTAAATTTTAATAAATGGAAGATGTGGAAAAGAATATGATTGTAATAAGATCAACCTTGTTTATGAAGTTTAATGTTCAAATTATGTTTAAGTTAATTATTTTTGTTGACAACACTTTTGAAAATAAACCAATGGAACATGATATGAAATAAATTGCTAATTCTTGAGGTTTGAATATTTTATTGATTCAAAGGGACATGCCTTCCGTTTACCAAGAAGGATCATAGTGCATGCAGAAATCCCTCAGAAATGTGAAGTTTCCTCCAGCAGGGTATTTTACCTAATTGCAGTAATGATTATACTAGCTCCTAGAATATGAGAAATGAGCATGGATATTGTATTATTGAAGATGCATCAGATATTTACTGCAACTTAGTATTATATACGAACATTACATTCCTTAGGCACATAAATGTCTGGCTTAAAAACATTATTACATTAAAACAAAGTAACATGCTTCCAGGAGGATGACATGCATCAAGTATCTGAGGTAAGAAGGAGTATGAGATCTTCACATTCTCAGATCAAATGCTGCGACACAATGTTGATATCATAAGCATGTCTCTGAAAGGTACATTGAGACACTGACTTGAGACATAACACAATACTCAAAGTTCAGATGGCACATGTTCATTGCAAGGATCTGCACGTGGAGTCTTTTAACATTGGAAGGCCTTTGCATTGTAGTGACCACATGATTCTGGATGACCAGGAAACTGTCCCATTCCTATCATCTGCTACAGGCTTATTGTAAGGATTTACAGATTAATAAGCTGTTTGACCACTTGTCCTGAGATGTGACTTTAAAAAAATTCTTAGCCTGGATGTGAGGTACTACCAGTGCACCACAAGATTTCCTCAGATGTAGAGTTTAGCACTGTTGGAGACTATCACATTTATTTAAAGGAATTTGCCCAGTGCTGCAGTATGAAGCATACAAAAAAAAATAAAGTAGGTTTGCATTATAGCCACCGTGTTGAATCCCATGTGAACTTCTTGGAGGCTTGTTGTTATCATATATCTTGCTTTGGACATCTTTACAACAGAGATGTGCAAGCCTTCCCCACTACAAGAAAGGAAGTGTCTGAAGCATTAACATTGTAAATAACTTTGTTCATTTCACTTAGCTCTTAGACAGATCTCAATTCACACAAAGTATTTATTTAATCTTTTGAAAAATATTTCTACAGTACCATATCCTGACAACTCATCTCGGTAAAATTGGAATTAAGAAGTCAAGGGGATAGGAAAGGGCACTGCAGAGAGAAGTACGTCCTTTGGGTTAAACCTGATCAACATCGGTCAGTACTTCACAATGAATCTTTTCAGGGCTGGTAATTAATAACTATGTGCCTGCACCACTTCAGTATCACACTGTGTAGATTGAACTTTCATGGCCTGCACCAGTCATCCATGTCTGATGAATCAAATAAATTTTCATTTGTGAAATATGCAAGTTTTATTTGCCTATTTCTTGTTATCACAGACTTTTTAGAAATCTTTCATGGGATTTAGACATCGCTGGCGAGACCAGCATTCATTGCCCATCCTGAATTGCCTTGAGAAGGTGGTGTTGAGCTGCCTTCTTGAACTATTGGAGTGTGTGATGTAGGTACACCACATTGCTAATAGGAATGGAGTTCAGGATTAAAACCCAGTCACATTAAACAAGCAGCAATATAGTTCTAAGTCAGAATCTACGCACAGCTAACAAAGGCAAATGCAGGTGATAGTGTTGCCATCCAGCTGCTCCACTTTCCTTTTAGGTAGAGAAAAGTTTACGAGGTGCATTTGCCCTTTTAGTGGTTGTGACTTTGGAAGGTGCTTTCAAAGGAGCCTTGATGAGCTACTGAAAAATTTGCAACTAGTTCCTTTGCCTTTTTAATCTGAATCTACAGATTATGAAGGTCTTTTATTGGCAACAGCACTGGTATTATTAAAGTGTTTCATATCTATAGGAATGAGTTTAAACCTTTTGTCATAAAGAGATTTAAAAATGTTTAAGTGCAGTCAGCATCAACCATTTTGCTGATGTGATAGAGACTTAGCCAATGTTAAAAAGAAGCTTGAAGCAGGCAGGCCTGAGGCTAGTGAGTCTCCAAGAGTCTCTACAGAAATATATGTCATACAGCATGGAAACAGATCCTTTGTTCAACTCATCTGCACCAATCAGACGTCCTAAACTGATCTAGTCCCATTTGCCAGCATTTGGCCCATATCAGGTCATTTTCAAATTGTCTGTAAATACTGGTAGTAATACAATAAACTTCACATTGTTGACTCAACAAGACCCTTCTGGTTAGATCAGAATGATGACCATCTGAATCCAAATAGAGGACACTTCAAGCTTGAAGGAATCCACAAACAACAAGATGCCACAAATTAGTGAGAAGTGCTAATTGCAAATGGTGTAACTAACATTAATTAGACTTAAAACCTTCAAGAACAAAAACACACACACACACTGGTAACCCAAGAGACTTCAAAAGAAACGAATACTGCTGATTCCTGATTCAATAAACCACACAAACTTTGTGGCAAAACTCAACAGAGAAACACAAACCAACATAGAAAGCATTTAAAACCTGGCAGAAGATGCAGAGGAATAGAAGAAATCTTCAACTCTTCAAATCTTCAGGTTTAGGCTGCATAGCGAGGTGATAAGAGTCTTAGCAACATTCTAAAGAACGGGAAAATCTCCAATACAGCTGCAAAATG
Organism: Rhincodon typus; assembly: GCF_021869965.1. Classification (NCBI taxonomy): domain Eukaryota; kingdom Metazoa; phylum Chordata; class Chondrichthyes; order Orectolobiformes; family Rhincodontidae; genus Rhincodon; species Rhincodon typus. Next base: position 58,663,243 of record NC_063334.1, read on the forward strand.
TGGGAGAACGGCAGAATAAAATCTTTAAAGGAGATAAAATATCTAATCACATGGCATCAGAAATATTACTGCCGAAAGGATTTATTTCCAGAAAAGGCCCAAATAGAGCACAGAATTAGACATCCAGGAGAAGGCAGTTCTTAGGTATAGAATACTTCTAGACTGGCTAGTAAGACAGAAGATGAACACATAAGTAGCCTTCTGTACACAAATGGGAGTACAGTAGATGATTTTATTTCTTGCCAAGGGGATAAGTGAAATATCAGAAAACTTTGAAGAGGTATTGAAAGCCTTTGGCAATTATTTAAAACTCAGAACTAGCACACGTTTTCAAAAGCCAAGATTCAAGAGGAGTGCATTATCCAATGAATACATAGATGATTTCATGGAGAAGTGACTATCGTGACAAAGTCAGAATGTAAGAGACCAAACTATTGTGAGCACAACTGATGAGCCTGGAGAAGGCCATTCAGATGGAAGCAAAGCAGATGTCCAGAAGCAACCTCATCAATCTTAAGAGGAGAAGACAAGGTTGGCACAGAAGATATACAGTGTCTTTCTTAAGGTACAAAACCACAAAAGACACATCAGATAAACCAGTGCAGTGTGTAGAACTGACAATAGACACTTCGCGTGAAATCTTAAAGAGGTCTGAGCAATGAGGAAATTGGTAACTGCACAAGACTGAATCTCTGGGTGTTTTGCTCACTGATATACACTGAGAATACTTGGTTTTTACAGCATTCCAGCCTTGCATTTTCATACTATTACTTTCTGAGTGTTGGCCTCTCAGCCGGAGTGACAAGACTCATAATACTTCTGCCTTGCAGTGCCATTTAGCACAGAGAAAAGGAAGGAAGCTTGTCACATTGTCAGCAAACCTCAGACAGGTCAAAGGGGGTAGCCTTCACTAAGGTGTAACGTCTCGTACCAGTCCAGGGGCTTGAACATGGTCAGTCAGCCATTTTGAATGGCCAGAGCCAAAATACTCTCTACATAAGGGGTTAGAAGCCAATTGCTGGGCAGCTCACTAACCATCTTGAGAATTTCTGATCTATTGTGAGCTATTTTCCTCTTGGAATGAAAGAGAAGTAGGTATTCTGGGAGATGAAAGTGGATGGCACAACTGATTTACTTCACAATTTAGAACACAGAACAAAGAGAACATAGAACAGTACAGCACAGTACAGGCCCTTTGGCCCACAGTGTTGTACTGACCTATTATCCTACTCTAAGATCAAACTAACCTGCATACCCTTCATTTTACTATCATCCCTGAGACTATCCAAGAGTCGCTTAAATGTCCCTAATGTATCTGACTCCACTACCACCGCTGGCAGTGCATTCCACGCACCCACCACTCTCTGTGTGAAGAACCTACCTCTGACATCTCCCCTATACCTTGCTCCGATCACCTTAAAATTATGCCCCCTTATGATAGCCATTTCCACCCTGGGAGAAAGTCTCTGGCTATCCACTCTATGTATGCTTCTCATCATCTTGTACACCTCTATCAAGTTACCTCTCATCCTTCTTCGGTCCAATGAGAAAAGCCCTAGCTCATAAAACTTGCCCTCCATTCCAGGCAGTATCCTGGTAAATCTCCTCTGCACCCTCTTTAAAGCTTCCACATCCTTCCTATAATGAGGTGATCATAACTGAACACAATATTCCAGGCGTGGTCTAACTAGGGTTTTATATAGCTGCGACATAACCTCACGGCTCTTAAACACAAACTCCCTGCCAATGAAAGCCAACACAGCATACACCTTCTTGACAGCCCTATCAACTTGGGTGGCAACTTTGAGGGATCTATGGACGTGGACCCCAAGATCCCTCTGTTCCTCCACATTGCCAAGAATCTTGCCATTAACCCTGTATTCTGCATTCAAATTCCACCTTCCAAAATGAATCATTTCACACTTTTCTGTGTTGAATTCCATCTGCCACTTCTTTGCCCAGCTCTGCATCCTATCAATGTCCTGTTGCAACCTACAACAGCCCTCCATGCTGTCCACAACTCCACCAACCTTTGTGTCATCGGCAAACTTACTAACTCACCCTTCCACTTCCTCATCCAAGTCGCTCATAAAGATCACAAAGAGCTGAGGTCCCAGAACAGATCCCTGTGGAACACAACTGGTCACCAAGCTCCAGGCTGAATACTTTCCATCTACTACCACCCTCTGTCTTTTATTAGACAGCCAATTCTGTATCCAGACAGGCAAATTTCCCTGAATCCCATGCCTCCTTAATTCCTGAATGAGCCTACCATGGGGAACCTTATCAAACGCTTTGCTAAAATCTATATACACCACATCCACTGCTCTACCTTCATCAATATGTTTTGTCACATCTTCAAAGAATTCAATAAGGCTTGTAAGGCAGGATCTGCCCCTCACAAAGCCATGCTGACTATCTCTAATCAAACTATGCTTTTCCAAATAATCATAAATACTGTCTCTCAGAATCCTCTCCAATAATTTTCCCACCACAGAAGTAAGATTGACTGGTCTGTAATTCCCAGGGTTATCCCTATTCCCTTTCTTGAACAAGGGAATGACATTTTCCACCCTCCAATCATCAGGTACTACTCCAGTGAACAGTGAGGATGCAAAGATCATCACCAAAGGGGCAGCAATCTCTTCTCTCGCTTCCCGTAGTAACCATGGGTATATCCCGTCTGGCCCAGGGGACTTATCTATCCTCATGTTTTTCAAAATTTCTAGCACATCCTCCTTCCTAACATCAACCTGTTTGAGCATATCAGCCTATTTCACGTTGTCCACACAAATGACAAGGTTCCTCTCACTGGTGACTGCTGAAGCAAAGTATTCATTAAGGACCTCCCCTACCTCCTCCAACTCTAGGCACAAGTTCCCTCCACTATCCCTGATCAGCCCTACCCTCATTCTGGCCATCCTCTTGTTCCTCACATAAGTATAGAATGCCTTAGGGTTTACCTGAATACTACCCGCCAAGGCTTTTTCATGCCCCCTTCTACCTCTCCTCAGTCTATCCTTTAGTTCCTTAGTGGATACCTTGTAACCTTCTTGAGCCCTGTCCAATCCCTGCTTCCTCAACCTTAAGTAAGCTTCCTTCTTCCTCTCGACTAGATGTTCCACATGTCTTGTCATCCAAGGTTCCTTCACCTTACCATCCTTTCCTTGCCTCAGTGGGACAAACCTATCCAGCACTCACAGCAAGTGCTCCCTAAACACCCTCCACATTTCTGTCTTGCACTTCCCTGAGAACATCTGTTCCCAATTTGTGCTCCGTAGTTCCTGGCTAATAGCATTGTAATTCTCCCTCCCCCAATTAGATACTTTCCCATACCGTCTGCTCCTATCCCTCTCCATGACTATAGTAAAGGTCAGGGAGTTCTGATCACTATCACTGAAATGCTTTCCCACCGACAGATCTGACACCTGGCCTGGTTCGTTGCCAAGCACCAAATCCAGTATGACTTCCCCTTTAGTCGGTCTATCTACATATTGAGTCAGGAATCCTTCCTGGACATATCTGACAAAATCTGCTTCATCCAAATTATTTGCACTTGGGAGGTTCCAATCGATATTAGGGGAGTTGAAGTCACCCATGACAACAACCCTATTACTTCTACACCTTTCCAAAATCTGTCTCCCAATCTGTTCCTCAAAGTCTCTGTTGCTATTGGGGGTCTATAGAAAACTCCCAATAAAGTGAATGCTCCTTTCCTGTTTCTGACTTCCACCCATACTGACTAAGTAGACAAACCCTCCTCGACGACCTCCCTTTCTGCAGCTGTGATACAATCCCTATTTAGCAATGCCACTCCCCCACCACTTTTACCTCCCTCCTTGTTTCTTTTTAAACATCGAAACCCCGGAACATCCAACAACCATTCCTGCCCCTGTGTTATCCAAGTCTCCATAATGGCCACAACATCATAGTTCCACGAACTGACCCATGGTCTAAGCTCATCATCCTTACTCCTGACACCGTGTGTTAAAATAGACATACTTCAACCTGTCACATTGACTGCAACTTTGCCCTATCAACTGTCTATCCTTCCTCACAGACTCTCTGCATGCTGTATCTGCCTATACACCAGCTACCCCATCCTCTGATCCGTAGCTCTGGTTCCCAACCCCCTGCCAAACTAGTTTAAACCCTCCCAAAGAGCTCTAGCAAACTTCCTGCCCAGGATATTAGTGCCAGTTCAGGTGCAACCTGTCCTTCTTGTACAGGTCCCACCTTCCCCAGGAGATCCCAATGATCAACATATCTGAAGCCCTCCCCCTCATACACTAGCTCTGTAGCCATGTGTTCAGCTGCACTCGCTTTCTATTCCTCACCCCACTAGCCCATGGCACTGGTAATAATCCTGAGATTACTACTCTGCTCATCCGGCCTTTCAGCTTCCAACCTAACTCCCTATATTCACTTTTCAGGTCCTCATCTCCTTTCCTTATGTCATTAGCACCGATGTGTACCACAACTTCTGGCTGCTCACCCTCCCGCTTAAGAATCCTGTAGACTCGATCCGAGACGTCCCTGACCCTGGTACCCGGGAGGCAACATACCATCCGGGAGTTTCGTTCGTGACCACATAATCTCCTGTCTGTTCCCCTAACCATTGAATCTCCTATCATTATCGCTGTCCTATTCTCCCCCATTCCTTTCTGAGCCACTGCCTCAATATATTCGTTCACTTACCCAGCAACCCCAGTGTCCGCGTTTGCTCCTGCTCAGCCTTCTCTCCACCTGTTCACAAGGCAAGTATTTTATACACAAACCCACCTTCCTGCTGCCCCCTGGCTCGTGTTCTCGTGACTCCCGCCGCTGAAATAGTTTTATTTATTTATTTTAATATTCATCTTGAAATTATAGCGAAAAGTGTTTTGTCACCACAATCCAATGCCATTTTGAGGTACAATAAGGAAAAGCTGTTACTTTTATTGTTGGTGGCCTGGAATGATTAAGTAGGCAGCACAGAGGGTATGCAGAGTTAGTGGTGTTGGGGTTTGGGGTGGGTGACAGGAAGTGAGAGAAAATGTTGCTGATATGAATGAGCATGGCAGAACATGACACTTGTTAGGAAGCGTGTACAGTAGCTCAGAAAGAATGAGATATCAGAGAGACGATGGTGGCACTTACTCTGGTGGAGTAGCAAAAGTCATTAACCTTCTTCCTACATTTCTGTATTCTCCAGATAAAGTCATGCAGCATGGAAACAGACCCTTCAGTCCAACGAGTCCATGCTGACCATGTTCCCAGACTAAACTAGTTCCGACGGCTTACGTTTGGCCCGCATCCCTCCAAACCTTTCCTATTCACGTACTTATCTAAACGTCTTAAATATTGTAACTGTACCTGCATCCATCACTTCCTCTGGTAGTTCATTCCACACACAAGCCACTCTCTGTGTTAAAAAGTCGCCCCTCATGTCCTTTTTAAATCTTTCTCCTCACACTTTAAAGAGTTAGCCCCTAGTTTTGAACTCCTCCACCTTAGGGCAAAGACCTTTGCTACACACTTTATCTAAAGCCCTCATGATTTTATAAACTTCTATAAGTCACCTCTCAACCTCCTTTGCTCCAGTGGAAAACATCCTAGCCTACCCAGCTTAATTTTATAACTCAAACCGTACGTTCACGGCAACATCCTGGTAAATCTTTTCTGAATACTCTCCAATTTAATAATATCCTTCCTATAACAGATATCTGTTTAACTCCTCTGCCATTTCCATTTTTGTCCCATTAACTACCTCCCCAGATTCATTGGCTAAGGTGCCTATATTCACTTTCACCTCTCTCTTCCTTTTTATATATTTAAAGAAGCTCTTATTGTCAGTTTTTATATTCCACACTAGATTGCCCTCATGTTTTATTTTCTCTCTCTTTATTATCTTTTTAGTCTTCCTTTGTTGGATTCTGAAGTTATCCCAGTCTTCAGGGTCATCACTGCCCTTACCTCCTTATATGCTTTTTCTTTCAACTTTATATGCTCCTTATTTCACGATTGTTAGTTTATGCCTCTATTAGAATCTTCCCTCCTGACTGGGAGTCATGAATTACCACCTTAAATGTCTGCTACTGCATGCTTCCTGTCATTCCTGCTAATGTATCTGCCCATCCATTTCAGTTAGCTCTACATTCCTTGTGTGGATCATTCCTTGTTCCAGTCTATTTGGGCCTCCACCCATAAGTCTTTCTCCAGTACTTTGATGACATCATCGGTGTTGCTTCCCTCTCTCATCCAGAATTGGAAAAAATTATCAATTTCACTTCCAATTTCCACCTTCACATGGTCTATCTCTGACTCCTCCCTTCCCTTCCTCAACATCTCTATTGCTATTTCTGGGAATAGGCTTACCACCAATATCCACTACAAACTCACCAACTCACACAGTTACCGGGATTATACATCCTCACAACTTGCTTTCTGTAAAGACTCTATTCCATTCTTCCAGTTCCCCTGTCTCCATCATATCTGTTCCATTGATGCCAGTTTCTAGAAGGGGCCTATGAAATGTCCACCTTCTACCTCAACTGAGGATTCCCCAGCACCGTAGTTGATAGACCGCATAGCTGGGTCCGACGTATCTCCCGCACTTCAGCCCTCACCCTCTCTTCTCTCCCACAATAGCAATAGTGCCTCCCTTGTCCTCACCTACCATCCCACCAGCATCAATATCCAGAGGATCATTAGCTGTATTTCTGCCACCTCCAACAGGATGCCACCACTGGACACATATTTCCCTCCTCTCCCTTGTCAGCCTTCCACAGGGGACTATTCCCTCTGGGATATCTTCATCTACTCCACCTCTACTCCCAACATCCCCCTACTCTCCCACAGCATCTTCCCATGCAATGTCAGAAGGTGTAACACCTGCCTGTTTGCTTCCTCCCTCCTCAGTATCTAAGGCTCCAGACATAACTTCCAGGTGAAGCAGTGTTTTACCTGCACTTCACTCAATCTGGTCGACTGGATACACTGTTCACAATGCGGTCATTCACTGCACTGGGGCGTGGGTGGCCACTTTGCAGAACATCTACGTTCTGTCTGCAAAAATGACCCTGAGCTTCCAATCTCTTGCCATTTCAACACACCACCATGTTCCCTGGCTACATTTCTTTCTCAGGCTTACTGCAGTGCTCCAGTGAGGCTCAGTGCAAGTTGGAAGAACAGCACCTCATGTTCCACTTGGGAACCCTGAAGCCATTAGGACTCAATATCGAGTTCAATAGTGTTAGGGCCTGAGCACCTTCTCTCATGTCCTTATCCCATTTGGGTAATGTGGCGCTGAAAAATCTTAAAGGCTTTTATTACAGAAGACTAATGTATATATAAGTATTATATTCACAGACAATCAGTATCTGGACTGACATTAAGCTATCCAATTACAAAGACTAGCTTGCTTCCAGCAGCATGTGATGCTTCAAGTACTCTGACTTAAGATAAATCAGAGACCTTTATACCCTCAGGTAATAGGTTATTATACAATGATGATACCATGAGTGTGTCTCTTAAATTTATACTGACATGCCGACTGCAAGTCACAACACAACAACAACTCTTATACAAATGAAAGCCATTCTTTTCTCTTCTTACTGGCCCAATTAAGGAGCTGGAAGAACAAAAAGGACACTGCTGCAGCAACAAACAATTCTGTAGAGGGATCCCTCCACACAATGTTGATCCGAGCAACTGAGAGGGATTTCCTTAATTTTTTTCAGCAGATTTCAAAGACAGCCTCCATTTTGGCACACCCTCGTGCTCTCCTTTCTCCCACAACATTGCCAATTCTTCCCATGATGCTGTGAGATTTCCAATGCTGCTAGAACTCCAGTTAGGCCTACCATCTTGAGTACCAGCTATTGTCCTTAAATTGGATAGTAAGCACGTGAGCATCTTCTTAATGGGCTAACTTTCCATAAAATGACAATGGAGGGCTCATTGGAGGAGTGAGAAAGGGCAAAACAAGTACTTGGGTTAGGCCTGAGCCAGTTAAACATGGTAAGGTTATACCTATTCTTTCTCACTGAGGTTCAAGTCAGAGAATAGGTCTCTGAAAACCTATGCAATTACTCCTTATTCTTCTTTTTCTAGCAGCTTTCACTGCTGTGCATGCCATCTGCTCATTCTCCCGGTCACCTTGTATCCAAGGGGAATGCCTACTGATGCATAAATGTCTGTGCAGAAGCTTTGACATCAGGACCAAGCCCTTCAGTAGCAGTTATAACATTTTGTGTGGATCTTTACAACTTGAAAGAAGAATGGAAAACATTTAGACTATTGTAGCATCAACCAGAACTAATGAATCAGCAGGTAAGCTGTTGTTGTTGTTAATCCCCTTTAACTCGCACTGGTGAAAGTGAAGGAAGAAGGGTATCCTGTTATTTAATTTGTGTTCAGCTGTTCAAGCTTATGGAAGGCCATTGATCAGAGTGCTGAGCTCCAAAATGGCATCAGTGGGAGCAAATCGACATTGTGTACTGATTACATTGTGAACTACCTACTGTGCCCACTGGTCTAGAGAGAGCAGCCCTATGCTCCTCTGGGACTATGACTACTTTTCCTGTATCTCTACTTTCACCAAAATAACACCCAGTGTGATCTGCAGCACATGTCCAAAGCACACCATTTTGTTCTGCCAACAGCACCCTAAAAAGAAATGCCACTTAGCCCAATTTTGAGTCCAAACTCTCAAGTAGTTAACAAGAAGTGTCATATTGTCAAAGTCCAGAAGGATGGCAGATGAGGATAATCTGCCATTAATTGATCAGAATTAAAGTACGGAGTTGTTCCAACATTGAGCTCGCACAATAGAAAAATAGGTGACAGTGATTAGCAAAACATTTCAGTGACTAGCATGACCACCTAAACAAAATTTTGTATTGGTTTTCCAATTATAAGCCATCATCGACTAACATTATGGAATACTTCTAAAAATATGCACACAATACCATGGAGCAAATTTATTAAACAGAGGAAAATCCCATTAGACTTTGAAATAAAGAATTTGAAATGACATCTCCAACAGAATAAAAAGCAAAAAAAACTTCAGTTAATAATAAAATATCAACATAAAAATGTCAATAGGAACAGGAATAATAATATTTCCCTTTAGTGATGGCTGGGTTCTCATTATGTGTGCCTTTTTTAACACTGGAAATGCAAATGTCTCTGCGAGTAAATTATTAAGCAGCATTGCTCTACATCTCTCAGTTTTGCACAGCAAACATAAGGAACCTAATACAATAACAGAAAGATATCCGAATCTGTTTTGGTACTGTGTCGTTTGACATTACCAGAGACAGCCATCAAGCAGTTCCATTTCTGCAATGAAACCAATAAAGTTTCACAGCTTTTTTATTGTAATCAACAGCCAAATTGATCTGACACTTCATCCGTACAGAAGGGCCCCTGAGGGAAAGTGAAGTCATCAAAAAATAATGAGCCTGTTCCACCCAGCTTCCACTAAGGCAAGGTGCAGAGAGCATTTTTCAAATGGGGAGTTTGCTCGGCGTTTTAAATGATTGGTCATAGAGAGCTGCAAGCAAATTGCTTTGACAAGGCTGTTACTGTTGTAAAGTTGAAAGGTTTTTGCCACTAGGTCAGTGGCTGCCAATCAACTGAATAGAAAGGCTGCTCAGTGAGCCGGTGATTTCTACCTATGCTGTAATTATCCCTGACTATTCCTGTTTCTCAGCAATTCCTCTGATTAAACCTGCCTTCTTTAAATCTCTTTCAGTCTGCGATTCAAACACTAATTAGTTCCTACTCTCTGCAGAGATGTCAGGCACTCACTCAATTTATCTCTATTTCAGTGCACTCAGAGTGACTACCCCGGTTATCAAAATTTAATCATGCCTGCAAAAATGTTGAAAAGTGGTAATTAGAGGCAAAAGGCCACAGGATACAATATTCATTTTTCTCTATCTTGTAGTCATCCAGCTGGCATCTATAATGGATATCCCGGGGGCTGTGCGAACACATTGATTTATGCAACCTCACTCTTGCTATCACTGTGGTGCATCGGGCTGCTTTAAAGAACAGGTTTTAACAAGGTCTGAGGTGGGAGGACATTAATCATGGTAGCATTGTCTGTTAAAAGGGCGCCGTGTATCCAGGTATACCCCCTAATGGAGGATAGTTAGACTTTTACCACTTTCACAGACAAAGGGATAGATGGTTATTGATTAAACCTCCCCCCTGCCGCCCTGCCTCCACTCTCACCTCCCTCCATGATGAATTTGAATTATCATACCAGCATCGTGAAAGCCATGGGAACCTTTTTTTTATGATGTGCAGGTCTTTAGAGGCTGATTTTACGCCCATCAGAAACGGTACTGGAAAAGATACTTTTCAGATAATCAAGCCTCGTTAAACTTTTGTGCTCAGTTCCATGACACACAAGGGATGACGGTTTGCTCTGTGGTGGTACTGCAGTGATTTCGAATGCTCCATTTTCACTGCTGTATCGTCATGTATCCAAGCACTCAAGTCTAAAAACCAATCATCGTGAGGAGTTTTATTGGTATTCATTTGGGGTAAGGAGTTGTAGGTAGATTACCTGGGGTCAAAAAAAAAGACGAAAAATAACTTTCAATTCATGCCATCCTGAACAACAAATTTCCAGGAAGCCTAGACCTTACAGGGAAACGTTGGTATTGGCCTACCCAGCTGGCTTGTTTTCATCAGGAACAAACTAGTTTCCAGATGATTGACAAAGATGTGAAGGCAGGAAAATATGATATAGGGAACAATTATGGATTGGAGTTACTGCACAGTTTAAATTTGATTTCCATAAAGTCACCTTTACATTGAGGGACTAATTTATCTGTTCATGCCTAAGTTGTTGTCTTCAAACACAATGTATTCATCCTCCAGAAATGAGAATAGAAACTTCCATTTCATGTTCAATGGGTGGTCACTATATGAACTAATATGTTATGTTCGTTGCTTCCCTGCTCGACACACACTTCTAATTGCCATTATTGAAGAACCTGTAAGGAAAAGAGTGTAACAGATGTAGATTACTTTGTTTCAATGTGCAGGTATAGCCTCCATTTCTTTCTTCCTAACACCACCGGGAAATATAATTTAACAGATATATCAATCCTCACATATGTAGTCATTGATGATGGGCCGTGAAGGGGGTATTGCAGTTTTTACATTTTAAAATTTGGACAGACCAGAAAGAAGTGATAAATTAGTACTTGCATCAAGGTAAGTTTATACAAACTGAATTTAAAGAGACAAAATTTAACGCTTCTAGTACCATTAACAGGAAGAAGCCAGTTCATTGTCAATTGAATATCATCTTGTCTCCCTATATCAGCCTGCCTATAAACCATAACCCAACTGTCCAGATTTTTCTTACCAAAGAACAATGAACAATAAATGACATTAAAGCAAATGGATAGATATAGTTGTTTTTTTGAAAGTTGTGAATATTGCTCTGAATCGGATCGTTTTATTATTTCTACATAGAACACTTGTGCTCTCTCAGAACACTGATGATAAAAATACCTTCCATATGAGAAGTGCTCAGTCACTAATCAGAACGAACAACATCAAGTATCATTTGACATTTTTATACAGCCATGAGAAAGTTTATCCTGAAGTGATTTTAACCATCCTTTAAACTTTTAGTTAACATTGCTTTGAGAATTTTTCAGATAAAATGTCCAATGATTAAGATGTCTTGTGTATTTTATATTGACAGTTATATTTATATTATTTTATATTTAGTTTATTTATTGTGGCCAAAAAGTTAATGTGATGATCAATGACAAAAGGGAGGTAAGGAGTGTGGGGCTGTTTGTGAATGGGTAATTGTGATCAGGTTACTGGTATCATACTTATATTAGTTCTTCATATACAGTCCAGATAGAAAGGAACTGCTATGTTTCAGTATCCCTTCCTCTTCCTACCTTCCTGCCTCATTTTCTCCTTCTTTGCTTCTTGTCTGATGGTGGCATAGACTGTGCCTTATTAATGGTAAAGTGCGCTGTACGCAACATATCACCACAGATCCTGATACCTGTGCAACCAAGTACTAAAGTGAACCTCCAGAGCAGTCCAAGTGGAATCAATACCTCTGCATGTCAAGCTATCACATTTCTTGTGGTTGCCATATGCATGCTACAGACATGAGTATAGGTTGAATATAAATGTTATGGGCCATGTTATCAATGGAGGTTGTCCTGATAGCCACAGTTTACCATGTTGGTTGTAATGCAGCTGTAAATGTAATAGAATGAATGCAGTGTGATGACTGCCATGCAACTAGGCACTGACTTGCATGATCTCTGTGTATAGCCACACACCAGCTATGTATTCAGGAATTAAATCCCTTTCAATTCTGTTACATGGCAGTGTTGATGTATAATGCCTGTAAAGAACATACAGTAAGTAGCGTCCAGCATTATGTGGAAGAGTGAAAATCTTGCAAACATTGTGGTCACTCTGCCTTTATCTCTTTACTCAAAGAGAGATAACTTTCTTGCAGTGACTGCCTCTAGAAACTTCAGTGGCATTCCTTATACAATGGTAGGTGGAAAATAGCAAAATATTTCATGTATCACCAGCACCAACCTAGAAAGAGCTAGATCCATAAACAATTATATCCATGACTACCTTCACAGACATTTGTCCTTGTTATTCTTTAAGGTTTCAATTGTAAATATAGCAGTTGGCAGAAATCAATGTAGATCTCCTTAGTGAAGTCCAGAGATCTTAAACACTGGTGAGGTTCTGGTCAGAGAATTCATCCTTGAACATTCTGGGCTGGTAATTAATCTCGCAAAAGTCTCCCATCACTCCCTCCACTTCCACCTTTCTCCTCTGCCAATTTGCTGGCCTGCTCTTTTTTCTACTGATTCTCCCACACATGCTCAATTTCAAAAGGAGGGCTTACTAGGGAATCCATTTCTGGAAGCAATTGGTTTGTGCAGAAATCTTGAAATCAGCAAAATGTCCTCCATTTCCCTGCAGACTTCTGAAACAACTGGATGTTAAAAACTCAGAAACAGAGCCCAATATATAAAAGCACACAAACGTATAGAATCATGACAACAGGCTGAAGAAATAAATCAGCAACAAACCTGCAAATAGTTAATACCTTTAAATAGTGCTGGTATGGGGTCCTTCCTGCCAATTGGCAGGTGTTCATCAATGCAAAGTTGAATAGGGCGTCAGCTGGAATTTGGAGTTCCAAAATGGCAACTCTGGTATTAGTCATAACCTGCCTGCTTTGCACACTCAGACGGATGCTAGGAATGCATGCATTAACCACTTTGCCAAGAAGACATCAGACATGTTCACTTCTGAAATGCTCATCTGTGCTTTGGATGCTATTTTGAAATTCTAAATGCAAAAGAAAGACAGAATTGAGACCAATTTTGTCTCCTAGCTCTGTCCTAAAACCCGTACTTTTCATCCATCTATGCTTTCTTATTGTAGACCCTTGTATCACTACAAACAGTCAGTTTCTGTGGCAGCTTGTTAAAATGTAATTAGATGTTACCAAGTGGCATTCTATGACTGACTTGAGAAGCTGTATTACTCTTGAACCTTTGAAATAACAAATAACAAACCTTTTTCAACCTGAAGCTGAAAGGCTGCCATTATACTTGCAATTTCCTATCAATGCAAAATAATTTTTGGGTGTCCATTGATGTGAAAGTGGGCATATAAATTGGGAATCTGATCCCAATCTGACTCTTGTGCACTTATATGGAAATCAAGTAACAAGAGACGCCTTCCACAAGCTCTCTGTCCGTGTTTTGTACCCAGAAATGCAGTTGTCAGATTGTGCAATCTCGTGGACTGCATCAACTTAGTATTCTATAAGTCTTTTTATAACAAAAGCAACATTATTTTTATGTGGTTGTTTCTTTATGCAAAGTAAAACTCTTATAATACTGTCAAAATTCCTCTAATTAGGTGTATTGAGGTAGTTTCTGACATCACTGTCTTCAACCTATCCATCTGAAGCTGCTGATCTCTTTAGTTATTTGTTCTGTGCTCCATAAGTTATCAACTGACCTAGTAACCAATTAATATTTTACTTGAGCTCTGCTTATTGTTTGTCTTATTGAGCAGTGTGTGTTAATATAATGCATTTGATTACTCTATCACCTTTGTAACTCCTGCAAAAGACTTGGATTACAGGTACATAAGTGCAGAAACCTAACAGTATCAGATAGTAGTTCAAAGTCAAAACATTGAAACTTGTGATGACAAAAATTGTTTTCAATCTGATGGCTCCAGTAATTGTTTATTGGCTTTTTATAAAACAGTGAGAAAATAGATACTGTTGCTAACTCCTTCCTAATATCAGATAATAGCATGTCAGCCTTGGTTCATTTGGTAGCATTTCCACCCCAGAGTCTGTAGGAATTTGGTTCACGACCTGCCCTAGTACTCAAACACAAAAATTAAGGCCAACACTCCAGTTTAACACACAGAGAAGTACCATCTTTCAAATGAGACATTGATTGAGGCACTGTTTAACCTCACAGGACTCTTTCAAGGGAGAATAGTGAATTAGAGATAGTAGGAACTGCAGATGCTGGAGAATCCGAGACAACAAGGTGCAGGGCTGGATGAACACAGCCGGCCAAGCAGCATCATAGGAGCAGAGAGGCTGACGTTTCGGGCCGAGACCCTTCATCAGAAAAGGGGGAGGGGAAGGGGGTTTTGAAATAAATAGGGAGAGAGTGGGAGGCGGATAGAAGAGGGATAGAGGAGAGGATAGGTGGAGAGGAAACAAACAGGTCGAAGAGGCGGGGATGGGGCCAGGAAAGGTGAGTGTAGGTAGGGAGTTAGGAAGGGGATAGGTCAGTCCAGGGAGGACGGACAGGTCAAGGGGGCGGGATGAGGTTGGTCGGTAGGAGATGGAGGTGCGGCTTGAGGTGGGAGGAGGGGATAGGTGGGAGGAAGAACAGGTTAGGGAGGCAGGGACGAGCTGGACTGGTTTTGGGATGCGGTGGGGGGAGGGGAGATTTTGAAACTTGTGAAATCACCCCCATCCCAGGTCCCAAGAAGACTTTCCACATCAAGCAGATGTTCACCTGCACATCTGCCAATGTGGTATACTGCATCCGCTGTACCCGGTGTGGCTTCCTCTACATCGGGGAAACCAAGCGGAGACTCGGGGACTGCTTTGCAGAACACCTACGCTCGGTTCGCAACAAACAACTGCACCTCCCAGTCGCGAACCATTTCAACTCCCCCTCCCATTCCTCAGACGACATGTCCATCCTGGGCCTCCTGCAGTGCCACAACGATGCCACCCGAAGGTTGCAGGAACAGCAACTCATATTCCGCTTGGGAACCCTGCAGCCCAATGGTATCAATGTGGATTTCACAAGTTTCAAAATCTCCCCTCCCCCCACCGCATCCCAAAACCAGTCCAGCTCGTCCCTGCCTCCCTAACCTGTTCTTCCTCCCACCTATCCCCTCCTCCCACCTCAAGCCGCACCTCCATCTCCTACCGACCAACCTCATCCCGCCCCCTTGACCTGTCCGTCCTCCCTGGACTGACCTATCCCCTTCCTAACTCCCTACCTACACTCACCTTTCCTGGCCCCATCCCCGCCTCTTCGACCTGTTTGTTTCCTCTCCACCTATCCTCTCCTCTATCCCTCTTCTATCCGCCTCCCACTCTCTCCCTATTTATTTCAAAACCCCCTTCCCCTCCCCCTTTTCTGATGAAGGGTCTAGGCCCGAAACGTCAGCCTCAGAATAGTGAATTAGCCCTGGTTTACTGTTCAACATTTATCTTCAAACAATATTATCCGGCTATTAAATAAAAATCAAAAGAATTGCAGATGCTGTAAATCAGGAACAAAAACAGAATTTGCTGGAAAAGCTGAGCATATCTGGCAGCATCTGTGAAGAAAAAGTCAGAGTTAACATTTCAGGTCCGGTGACCCTGCCTCAGAACTGACGGTAGCTGGGAAAATGTCGGTTTATATGCAGAAAATAGGGAGGGGAATTGGGTAGGGAGTAAACGATAGAATAGAGCCTGAAGAGAGAGAAAAGCAGTTGGATAGACAAAGGAGATGATAACGTTTTCCCAGCTACTATCAGTTCTAAGGAAGGGTCACAGGACCCGAAACATTAACGCTAATGTTTTCTTCACAGACGCTGACAGACCTGCTGAGATTATCTGGTTATTAGTTATTTGCTGTTTGTGGGAACTGGTTATGTGCAAACCAGTTGCTGTTCTTCATATATTACAACAGTAACTACACTTCAAAAGGTACTTAATGGTCTATGGAGTATCCTGAAATGTTCAATGGTGGTGAAAAGTTTGACATAAATATTGTCTTTTGTTTGTGTAGACCATTGGACCTGTACCGACAATAAACTTGCATATATGCACTTATGCATAATATATATACATACATTGTGCAATCTCATGAAAACTGCATAAACTTAGTATAGTGTAAGACTCTTATGAAATGTGTCATATTGCATATAGAGCTTTGTCAAGTGCTTATCACATCCAAACACAACTCACAGTATGACTCCAGTCTTGCTGGTTGCATTTTGCACTTCACAATACCAGTCTCAGACAAGTGGTTTATCACAAGGCCACACTTAGACAGTAGAAACGTTTCGTTGCAATTAATTCCTGATATAGAAGAGGACTTTGATAACCTAATGATTTAGTGATAAGACTGTAGGATTCAGATGTGGATGAAGGTAATGTTAATGAAATCTTCAAATTTTGAGCTCTTTAATTGAAACAAACTTACATAAACTTTGAGGAACAGTCAGGAAATATTGAAATTGTCTTAGGCTATTGAATTCATGTGTACACAAAACTCTAGTCTAGATTAGTGATTCAAGTGTTTGGAACATGGAGTAGAAATGCTCAAAATCTTCTGACACTAAAGTAAGTCTTCATACTGTGCAATTTTATCAATTAACTCATAAAATGTAAGTTCATTCCAAATTACAGTTACACTACTCTCAGCGAGCAGTCAAGAGGTGGCTCAGACATCCTGCTTTAATGTATGCAAGAGTCGGAATGACAGCTGATTTACAAAATGAATTTCTGCTTCTGCATCAACGAACAGTCAGAATTGTTCAGCGCTATTGCAATAGCAGTAAGGTAACATACCTTCCTTCGAGATACAGAAGACAAAAGTAAGCAATCTAAGAAATGCTCTTCAAAACTTCTGAAATATAACGGGCTTTTCAATGTCAGTTAGACAGTAACGGGTCTACACAGGTTAGCTGTAGGAAGGACATTCCCAGTGGTGGCTGATTCCAGAACCAGGGCTCATAGTTTAAGGATTTGGGTAAAGCTTTTATGACTGAGATGAGGAGAAATTTCTCCACCCAGAGATTGGTGAGACAGTAGAATTCATTGCCACAGAAAGTGGTTGAGGGCAAACCATTATGTGTTTTCAAGAAGGAGGTTGATGTAGTTCTTGTGGCTAAAGGATAAGGGATATAGGGGAGTGTGGGATAAGGTTATTGATCTCAATGATCAGCCATAATCAGAGTGAATGGCAGAGCATGTTCAAGGGGTCAAATGCGTTAATCCTGCTCTTATCTTCTATGTTTCTATGTAATTCAAAATATTTGCTCCATATATCGATGTTTTCCCAATTACATTCCAGTGGCAATAAACTCCTGTTTAAAATAGAGCACTGTTATTTTTCAATATTCTGGTAACCAGAGATTATTTTTTAAAAACCTTTACAATATCTGTATCAATTGCCTACTTTTAAAGTATTGCTTCAATATACAGCATTGCAATGCAATCAAAATTCCTTTTCCTAAAACAATGCTACTGTACTATGGATCAATGATAGGATTAAAGATTTTTGTTGAAAAGTCATAATTTTTGAAGAGGAATGAACAGTTCAATAGACCTAAAGCAATTTTATCCAATAGGCAGCACTAACCAGTCTGGATACCTGAGCAGGGAACCAATATTGTGAGTGACTAGCGCCATTTAAAGTTAGCATGCACTTTTTAAAGCAGTGTGGCTGGAGCAGATTCTGACCATTGGGGTGGCATGGTGACTCACACTGCTGCCTCACAGAACCAGGGGCCTGGGTTTGATTCCAGCCTCGGGTGGCTGTCTGTGTGGAGTTTGCACATTCCCCAAATGTCTGCATGGATTTCTTCTGGGTGCTCTGGTTTCCTCCCACAGTCCAAAGATCTAGAGGCTAGGTGGATTGGTTAAGCTAAATCACCCACAATGTCCAGCAATGTGCAGGCTACGTGGGTTAGCCATGGGAAATGCAGGGTTATAGGTAGTGGCGTGGATCTGGGTGGGATGTTTTTTGGAGGTGTGGTGTGGACTTGATTGGCTGAATAGTGAGCTTTCACACTGTAAGGATTCTATGATTTCCTTCTATCATTTCATGAGAGCCAGTTCTGACCTGTGAAAGAGGACAGACTGAGCTCCAAATGTTTTTAGAATACTGCGTACAATTCTGGTCACCCTTTTATAGGAAGGATGGTGTTAAACTTGAGACAGTGCAGAAAGGATTTACATGGATGTTGCCAGGGTTGCAGGATTTGATTTATAGCGAAAGGCTGAATAGGCTGGGGCTATTTTCTCTGTAGCATCGGAGGCTGAGGGGTGAACTTATAGAGGTCTATAAAATCATGAGGGGCGAGGATAGGGTTAATAACCAAGGTCTTTTTCCCAGGGTAGAGGAGTCCAAAACTAGAGGGCATAGGGTTAAGGTGGGGGAAGATTCAAAAATGACCTAAGGGACAACTTTTTCATGCAGATATGGAATGGGAAGCCAGAGGAAACTGTAGAGGCTGGTTCAATTACAACACTTAAAAGACATCTGATAGGTATATGAATAGGAAAGCTTTCTAGGAATATGGGCCAAATGCTGGCAAATGGGATTAGGTCAGATTGGGATGTCTATTTCACGCAGACATGTTGGACCAAAGAGTTTGTTTCCATGCTGAATGACTCTATGACAATGGAAGCCTGGGTGAAGGTGGTGCAAAGAAAAAGAAATGTTCTGTACCTACAGGGTACCAGATACCCACACCACCAGCACCACCAATATTACCCCCTGCCACCCTCTCCCCAGACAGCCAGACAATCAGGGCATGGCGGCTAATGTCAAGTGACTTTTAAACAAAATATTACGGATACTAGAAATCTGATATAAAAACAGAAAGTGCTGGAGAAATTCATCATATCTCGCAGCAGCTGTGGAGATAGAAAAAGATTTAATGTTTCGAGTGCATCTCGGAACTCCAAAGAAAAATCATACCAGACTCAAATTGTTAACTCCTTTTTCTGATGAAGGGTCTAGGCCCGAAACGTCAGCCTCTCTGCTCCTATGATGCTGCTTGGCCTGCTGTGTTCATCCAGCCCTGCACCTTGCTGTCTCGGATTCTCCAGCATCTGCAGTTCCTACTATCTCAAATTGTTAACTCTTGTTTTTCTCTCTATAGATGCTTCCAGATCTGCCAAGTTTCTCCATCATTTTAATGCCAGGAATTGAGTCTTAAGGACCTGTATGCAAGTTAAAAGAAGTTCATTGACCTCATACGAGTGGTTAAGATCAGTGAATGCATCCTCTAATGCTATATCGTAACAAGTGCACATTAGCTTAATACTTAATTTACCCCACAATCAACTCCAACAATCTCCATCAATCAAGTTTCATAATATGACATTCTTGTGCTCCCCAACACCCTGACACATTTAGCTTTATTGTAATCCTGGCCTATATCTAAACACACTTATAGAATCCCTACAGTATGGAAGCAGAACATTTGGTCCATCAAGTCCACAACTGACCCTCCAAAAAGCATCCCACCCAGATCCATCCCATCCCTGCATTTCCTGTGGCTAATCCACCTAGCCTACGCATCCCAAGACACAATGAGCAATTTAGCATGGCCAGTCCACTTAAACCACACATCTTTGGACTGTGGGAAGAAACTCAAGCAGACACGGGGAGAATGTGCAAACTCCAGACAGTCGCCCGAAGGTGGAATTGAACTCAGGTTCCTGGCACTAACAACTGAGCCACTGTGCCACCACCAATGACTGGTAATGATTTAACCCAACAGCCACCATGCCTCAAGCAAGGGGAGAGGTTGAGGCGGAGAGTCCTTCATGGTAACCTGAGCTGGTGCAGGAATTGAACCCACACTCTTGGCATCACACACTTCACAAACCAACCACCCAGCCAACTGAGCAAAACTGACCCCCTCTACTATCAACTACTCAACCATGCCAGCTATATCTCCCAAATGTATTACACAACATTCACTGACATGCTTCTCTCTCATTTGCCTGTTAAGATGGCTTGAGTGAACAGGATCTAATCAATAGGGAACTTTCCTGCCTGTAGATTATGATTTCCATTGAAGAAATTGTGTTGACCATGACTGGAATGTCGATTGCTGCGGCTGTGGTCTATAGAGGCACTGAAACTGTGAAGATATAGATACCCTTATATCTAACTCTTCTTTACATATCCCACCTCCCTTCATGCACTTTCTTCTCATTTACAAACTGCAGATAACATAAGGATGGACTTCTTACCCATCTCCATCTCCCTCTTCACAACATTCCCTTTGTGCCTTTCTGATTTAAGACACCCAAGAAGTGCAAGCTAACAAAGCAGTGCAGAACCAGTAAGACGATGAAGATACTGTGCACTATTTCACATTCTGCCACCAGTTCAGATGCTGATACTAGTGTAATTTGGAGGATAGAATAAAGAGTGGCACATGTGAGGCATTGAGAATGAGTGGTCTGCAGCTGGAGAAGGGGAATTGGATAGTGTAGATGCTGGCTTTGTAGGGAACAAGTTCCTACCACAGATCAACTGCAGAGTTCTATTGTAGGGGCACATAATGTTGAGTATGGATGGCAGAATACACCAAGTATAGTAGTAGTTCAAAGAAATGCTGAAAGTTTTTGACAAGAAGGGAGTGTAGAAGCCTGACTAGATGAAGTTTGCATGCACTAAGCCATAATTCAATTCATATATTTGGGTTCAGATTGTTCATTTTATCACAGCTTTTATTTGTGCTTCGTGACCAAGCAAACACTCTGGTGGTCAATGATATACGTAGGTAAGTTGCAGACTATTGGCAAATGTAGAATTATGATTGCCATTACTGATGTCAAACTTAGATGAGCAAATCATGGACAGTCTGATCAGAAAGGAGCTGATAAGATACCCTCTTTTTGCCATCATTCTTGTCATCGTTCTCAATGTGTCCCTATTTCGTACTTCGCTGCATAACTGGTGGTAAGGGCTGTTCTCCCATGAAAGAAAGGTCATGAAGCATGCAGCAGATCATAGTAAATTTTGACTCCTGCTTTGCCAAGTAACGAAAAGCTCCTCTGCCATGGTCCAGCTAATTAAGTTACTGATTCAGCATGCTGGTGAACTGCTTTATCACTTTTCACCTGGCAGCAAGGCTTTCAAGCTATACATATGTTCGATTCTGGTCTCTCTGCTATAGGAAAAATGTTGTTAAACTTGAAAAGGTTCAGAAAACATTCACAAGGATGTTATCGGTATTGGAGGGTTTGAGTTATAGTCTGAGGCAATTTTCCCTGGACTGTCAGGGGCTATGGGGTGACCTTATAGAGATAGACTTATAAATCATGAGGAGCATGAATAGGGTGAATAGCCAAGATCTTTCTCCTTGGGTAGGGGAGCCCAAACCTAGTGAACATAGGTTTAAGATGAGAGGGGTAAGATTTAAAAAGAAACTAAGGGGCATTTTTTTCACACAGAGGGTAGTGCATGTGTGGAATGAATTGCTAGAGAAAGTGATGAAGGCTGGTAAAATCACAACATTTAAATGGCATCTAAATGGGTGCATGATTAGGAAGAATTTAGAGGGATATGGGCCAAATGCTGGCAAATGGGTTTAGATTAATTTAGGATATCTGGTCGGCATGAATGAGTTGGACTGAAGGGCCTGTTTGCACGCTGTACAACTCTGTGAATCTAAGACTTAATGTTATTTCGAGAAAAGGTATCACACCTGTTTTATTAGCACTGTGTCAACTGATAGTACTTGTCACCAGTAGCCACACTACAATTTGTCATTATGGCTCAAAATGAAGGGGGCATAATGGACACTCACCCTGAAAGAAAGGCACCATATTTCTTGCCAGGATAATGGACATTGAGCCACATCATTCTTTACCTCTGACTATACACCAACTTGATATTGTGAGAGTGGATTCCCCACCACTTCGGGGCTATATGCAGTGCCTGCAAAAAGAAGTGGGTACAGTCGATGGACTGGGGAAGCTTTCAATTCCAGCAAAACTGTGTGCTCACTGTGCCTACTTGGCTTTGGCAAAATTTGATTTGCTGTTATTGAATAGAAAGCGTCATCATTTGTGTCACACAAGCATAGATGATAAATTCAGAGATGTTGCAAAGATCTCCAGTTTCAGCCTAGCAAGACTGATACACTTAAATATTTAACCTCAAGGTCACTTTTGGTGTCACTGGAAAAACCATCCTTGCCATTTGTGGCTGCATGAATGAGGTAGGTACTGAAATTAGTCTATAGTGCATTCTGCAGTACTGAAACATATCTTATTGAGTAATAGAAACTGTATGATTTCAGCTTTGTTCCGCTGGTGGTATCTGTAGGTAACTCTGACATAAATTTATTTGTGAACAAGACAGGCAGAAGCCATTAGATTTTTGCAAGTTCAGGAGCTCTCTCTGTTCTCTGTAGTAAAAATTACTTTAAGCCTGAAATGCTGCTGATAGTCCTTTGAGTGTAAGAAGTGGATACTTATCTGGAATGATAGTTTTGTTGATTGTCACAAGTTTGACATATTGTCCAAGTTCAGTCACCATTCATGCGTTGTGAAATTACCACAGTGGAGGCTCGATTTTCTCAATGATAGTATCTGTTTCTGATCATTTTAGCTTCTGTGACACTTTGGCATGGTTCATGAAACTGGTGGAATTTATGGATCGATTTGAGGAATACGACAGTACCCCTTAATCTTCTGAAATCCAATAAATAAGGAAGGATGCAATTACTGTGTGCTCTGGTGGAAACTTTAAGTTTGAAATCAAGTCTATCTAACCCCATAAGGCTTCTGCCTTTGGTTGCATAGACTATGAAATTGTCCATGGTGACATGTCTGTAGCATATTGAAACTGTGATAATTCCCAAAACTGGAACAATTCAGCTGATATAATCTTAAAGAGTATCTGTTACAGGAGTGAGAGAAAATTATGAAAAATAGTGATGTTAAAGATTGTCCCCTGTAAAGACAATGATTTTTTTTATTTTTCTGTAATTTTTGATTGTGGACTGAATGTGCGAGAGAACTGTTAAAAAACCCAAAGATTGGTCAGGAATTGCTGCATTTTTTGAAAGCGAGTTACCTGACAATCGCTTTAAGCACAGTTTACACAGCTGCTGACTTGAGCAGTAGTGAATGGTTTACAGATGAGCTGGAGCCAAGGGCTGTGCACAAATGAAGATTCATCCGGCAACAGTAGCTGATTGGTCTATGGACTAGTGACTACTTTTAGTTGATAAAGGCCTTCTGCCTGCAAATAATTATGTGATTGGTTCCCAGAGAGTTGTACAACTTGGGGTTGTGAACAAGATAGGGAGAAGCCACTAGATTTTTGCAAGTTCAGGAGCTCTCTCTGTTCTCTGTAGTAAAAATTACTTTAAGCCTGAAGCAAACTAATTTATTCTTTATTCAGCAGTTGGTGTATGCTTTGACTCTAATAAGTCAGAGACTTTTATAAGTGTAAACCATTCACCCTGTGCCTCCTTCAAACAATAAGGAATGAATGGGTCTTTTACACACAGGCCAGATGTCATGAGTAGTGTACCACAGAGGTCCATGCTAGGACCTCAACTTTTTACAATTTATATAAATGATTTAGATGAAAGGATTGAAGGTATGATAGCTAAATTGGCTGCCCTACAAAGAGAGGCAGGAAAGCAAGTTGTGAAGAGTTCATAACAAGTCTACATAAGGATACTGCACCTGATGAGATAACCATGAATGACTCCCCTTCTCAACGACATCCCTCATCTGAGGCATGGGACCTCAGGTTAAACCACCCTGTTGTCTTGCTTAAAGAGAGAGCAGCCCTAATATCCTCTGGGAGTATGGTGACTTTACCTTGAGGGTCAGTTAGCTCAGTTGGTTGGATTGCTGATGAGTAATGCCAACAGAATGGGTTCAATTCCCAGACTGGCTGAGATTGTGATGAAGGGTGCTCCTTCTCAGCCTCTCCTCTTACCTGAGGTGTGGTGACCCTTGAGTTAAACCACCATCATTTGTCTCTCCCTAATGAGAGAGTAGCCTATGGTCTGATAGGACAATGGTGACTTTGCCTTACATTTTTTATAGTTAAGTGAGTGGGCAAAGATCTGAAAAATGGAGGACAACGTGTGAAATTGTCTATTTTGGCAGAAAAAAAAACAAGAAAAGAGGAATATTATCTAATGGTGAGATGTTGCAAAGTTCTGAAATGCAGAGAGGTCTGAGTGTCCTAGTGCATGAATCACAGAAGGCTAGTATGCAGGTACAGTAAGTAATCAGAAAAAAGCTAATAGAATGTTATGTTTTATTGCAAGGGGAATTGAATGCAAGAGTAGGGAGGCCATGCTTCAGTTATACAGGGCATTGGTGAGACTGCATCTGAACTACTGTATGCAGCATTGGTTGCTGTGTATACTGGATGATGTTAATGTGTTGAAAGCAGTTCAGAGATCTATTTAACTAATGTTTGGAATGAATGAATTGCCACATAAGGAAAGGCTAGACAGGCTGTATCCTTTGGAGTTTAGAAGAGTCAGACGTGATTTAATGGGAAAATGTAAGATCCTGAGGAGACTTGACCAGGTGGACGTTTCCTCTTGTGGGAAATCTAGAAGTGCAATGCAGTATTCTGATCAGCACAAGAATTATCTCAGCAAATCCTGTGAAAAAGAGCCAGCAAACTGCCTTCCTAGTCCTTCACTCCACTGATTACACTATTCTTTTTACCTTTCTGTGTCTGTCTGTGGGTATGTGTAGAGTGGAAATTTATAAGGAGAGTAGATTTTGAACAATTAGAGTTACATGTCGACAATTCATACTTGATTACCTGTAGCTAGAGTCCATTTCTTTGTAATAATTTGTAATTCTTGATAGATAAAGAAACTTGGTCCATTTTTTCTTCAACTTGGAATGGAAAGTCAGATAAATTGGGAGATTTTGTGTATTTTTTAAAATCTTTAACTTTAGTGGTAACTCAGTAAGGGTGGCCTTGATTTTCTATCACCATGCCTTCAAAACAGAAACTTTCATGCTCAAGTGGCTCTGAACTCAAGTGATACTAACCTTATTGTCAACTTGATGGAGCAATCCTTTCAGTCACCGAACATCAAACATTCATGATGGTCAATACGCTATACCTCACTCATAGGAAAACACTCCACACATATTGACAAATGAAGTCCTCTTCTTTGATGACCTGCACATCCTTGAAAATAATGATCCACTGTAAACGTGAGTATTACTATCATTCCCATAACATGGGTGTAGGAGTCAATCAATTTAAACTCCTCTTCATCATCATCATTGCCATTTTGTTATATACTTCATATGTCAGATCTATACAGCCACGACATCAGTTTCTATGAAATAGGTTTTATTGTCATTGCCTTAGCTCCAGTGACCAGTTCTTTCTATACTTTGTTTACCCAGATTTAACCAATCAAGCACTGTGAGCATCAACAGTAACAAACTCAAAACAAAGAACAAGTCAAAAATTCAACATGATAATTAGAAGAATGGTTCCTTACACTCTGATTAATAAGGCCTCCTGCTGAGAGAAGTTCTTCATCTCCTCTCCTCCTCCCCCTTCCAGCCACTTGTCCTGTTCTGCACAGCCTCTGCATAATCTTCATCTCATCCTGTATTCCAAGGTTAAATGATCGAAGTACACTTAAATGCTGGAGCATCTGCTTAGTGCTGACCATGGAGAAGCAAAACTCCTTGAGCACCTGCCCTACTACACCTTACTGACTCTAAACAACTCTTTAAAACACCAGGCGATAGCAAGAACTGCAGATGCTGGAGTCAGAACCAATATAGTGTAGAGCTGGAGGAACACAGCAGGTCAGGCAGCATCAGAAGAGGAGGAAACATGATGTTTTGGCATTACACCCTTCATCAGGAAGGGTGTAAGCCTGAAATATTCACTTTCCTGCTCCTCTGATGCTGTCTGACCTGCTGTGTTCCTCCAGCTCCACACTGTCTTGACTCTACGAAACTCCAATCAATTATAGAATCATTATGTTATGTTCCAAGAAGGACCAGGAAGCCAAAGTGTTTAACCGCAGGAGGTTTATTAAGGAAATGTTTACTCTAGAGGCAACAACGTTAGACTAAGCTGTATCCAACTAGCAATGATGTTGTCATAATGTCACGTGATTGGAGTCTTAAAGTGAAGGTTCACCATGCTTATGCATCATTACAACAGCCAAAAGAAATCAATTAACTGTTAATGAATGTTATGTTGCGTCTTATTGTCAGTATATCTTTAAGAGATATGCTCGTGATTGCTCAATACCACAATATCCATGCCTAGTTGTTTATTTTAGGAGATATAAGATCAACAGATCAGGAATTAACGGACAAGAATTCAGAATTCATTTATTTTTGATTCTAAGCAAGCATTACTAAAAACAAAAAAGTCTCCTGCTACATGACAATCAAAATTAAAAGTTACAGACCTGCACTGAGAAGGATGAATACCCTATCTTTCTATTTCTGTGAAAAGAAGAAAACATGAGAGGCTACTGATACAAGTTTTGTTTTAGAAGGGTCGCTGGATCTGAAATATCAACTTCTCTTTCTCTCCGCAGATGCTGCAAAAATTTCTATTTTTGTTTCAGATTTCCAGCATCTGCGGTTCTTTTTGTTTGTTAAAAGAACAATGTATAGCTCTCCAGGTGAGTATATGAGTACCAGATCAGGACAATTTGTCAAAGCCGCAAAGTGTTACATTGAAATTTGAAATGTTAGTATTGTAAATTCTACTTTATTTGGCTGTATAATTATTAATTTAACAAGTGCACCTATATAGCCATACATATCTGATTTGATTCATCTTACCTCCAAGAAAAGGGGATATTATGTTATGCCTCATAGCCAGTTTGTCAACATACCTTTAAAAGACATGATCATGATATAACTATTATATCTTAGCATGTGACCTGAAGGTATCAAGGACTCATAGTCTGTCATACACTGTGATCACTTGAAGAATGACATACTACTGGAAGCATGCTGTGCTAGTTAATAGCTTACTATTAGCCCAGATGCAAATGTGTCAGAGGAATGTAATGATTGTCTATAATGAGTAGCTGTAATAAACACCTTTGGACTCTTCAATAACATGATGTCCAAGACAGTTTCTCATGTTTGGAGGGAGAGTATTAGCATTGCTACATCAGATAAAACACACTGCTGGAGGCAAAATCACACCAATGTTTAAAGACTTAACAATTGCTTTCAATAACATTGGTTGGAGTGTTGGCTTTGCTGCTGCTGAGCATAGAGTCTTAAAGTCAGTCAGTGCAGAAGAATCCTTTGGCCCGTTGAATCTGTGGTGACCTATCTATATTCATTCCACTCTCCAGGAATTGGCCTATAGCCTTGAATATCATGACATGTCCAATAGTGTGATGTTAAAAAAGGGTTAAAAAGCTGAAGCATTGTTCACTATGGGAATCAAATCAATATTGAATATTAGTGACATCTTGACCTACTTTGCCTGTTTGTGACTTTCACAATGCACAGACTAACACCCTCATCACTACCTCACCAGCATACCTTGCCCCAAAATAGTCTACACACGTCACTTTGGACTGTAAATGGTACCTGGAGCATCCAAGCAATATGCACAACTGATCGAAACTTCACATCGGCTGTACTTGATCAGGTTAAGCACTAGTGGCAAAAGCCTTGATTTTGCAATCTTCTTCAGATGCTTTTCTGTCTTTCTCAATCTGTGTAATGTAATTATTACCCATTCAAACTTTAGAAAAAGATGATAACAATCATTTTGATTGTGCTATTTCATTCCATTTGCTTATTAATGCTCTTTTTTGAATGTTCTTATTATTTTCAATACCTAATCACACCTGGGGTGAGATTCTGAAATGTGGCTGTGATTATTCCGTGTTCGTCAATCACAATTCCAGTCATTAACAACAATCAGTTTTACCCTGACTGCATTCAGAGAAAAATTCTTTAACTTTTTGGTCCCAATAGAACCATAAGTCTCTTGCAGTTAAGCGTCAAGAACATTGTTCATGCTGTACATTTTCCATGGATTGTGGAACACTTTATTAAATACACAGGGCCTCTATCTACTCCCCAAAGCTTCTTAGACTCGGAAAAAAAATGTGCTTTCTGTTAAGTGCTTAGTTTTATTACTATAAATAAATGAAGCAATGGCAAATATAATCTTAACATTGCAAATATCGTGTATTTACTGGAAAACCTAAAATTATTACAAGATAGCCACAAAATTTTCTGAGAACATTTCCAAGTAAGTTTACACTGTTATATAATGGCAGTGTAGAATATAATGTAACAGTATAGCTGTAGCTTCTGAAATAAAAGTAGAAATTGCTAGAGAAACTCAGCAGGTCTGGCAGCAACTGTGGATAGAAAGCAGAGTTAATATTTTGGGTCCAAAGGCCATTCTTTAAACCCTCACTAGACCCTAAACATTGACTCTTCTTTCTCGCCATACATGCTGCCAGATCTGCTGATTTTCTGATTTGCTTCAGATTTCCAGCATCTTTGTTCTTTAGGTAACTGTACTTTCTGGACTACTTTGGTACAATTTTGTTTACAGTTATTTGCTGTTAACACTTTTCCTAGACAATTTCCTTGTCTCCCCCAGCTCTTCCCTTCCCTTCCTTTCCCACACAGATTCCATCATTCCCTACTTTTAAACCTGCTTGATTTGAATTATTCTAATTGAACTTGATGCATTAGAATTTGACAAATATATGCAATACAAAGAAAATCATGAACAATTCAAGCTGAACCAGAAAACAGGAGAACAAACATCTGTCAATCAGTTAAACCACCAGAAATCAAAAATATAGTGAACCCTCATTGAAAAAAACACATGAAAGCTAACAAGTCAACATCAATAAAAGCTAAAGAGCCATGAGCAGATGCTAAGAAATCTATAGATCAACAATAGCGTGGAGAACATAGACAGCTAGCAATAACAGAAGTCCAAACCTTGCAAAGTGAATTGTCCCTTGCCTTAACAGATGAATTTGCACCTTAAGTTGAGTTATAGAAGTACACGAGAACAGCCTCCTGAAAAGTAGATGGGCTATAAAACTGCAATTAGGTAAACAGTAAAACAACAGAATCTGACAAAGCCCTGCAATTGCAATAACATGGGCTTCAAAATGAAGATGTTGCTAGATATGACACTTATCCTATCCTGTTCACCCAAATCCCACTCCTGATTAAAATCCCACCCAAAAGCTCTGAATAATTCCCAGCATACATCAAAGTACTTGTGCATCAAAATGACATTTTTGATATACAGTAATAATACTTGACAGACCATGCCAAATTCAAAGCACGCAACAAATTATTGAAACAGAACAATGCTTAAAAAGCAATAAAATAGATTCATAAGTCCACAAGTGTACATCCATTTTCAAAATGCATTTTCCACAGATAGGCAACAGAACTTTTGGATGCAATGGGTTTGTTCTTTATAAATTTTCAAGATACATTTGGAATTCAAATTCAAAACCCATTCTACTGATGTAAACAAATATATTGAGAGTTTGACAGAACACACACTTTCTGAAGCAAGATGTCAATATCTGGATATAGATACTTCCCCCAGATATTATCCTTAATGTTTTCGCTTTCAGGGAGATTAGAATCATCCTTTTCTGTGTTTACCAATCTGTATATGTTAACATTTAGAATAAGCTATTGCAAACACTAAGCAATAGTTGACTGAACGCATATCTGAACAAAGCATTAAACCAACAAAAACATACTGAGGACAAACATTGTCTATTGAAAATGTTGATTATGTCTGATTGCATGTACTCAGTTTTGTACACTGGTCACCTCATAGAGAAATCCAGTCTTACTCGAGGCATTGATAGCTGAAGTCATTCCTAAATTCTATTTACTTTATTTGATATCACATAAAATAAATACAGAAATCTCCTTATTTTTCACATCACTGTCACAAGAACCACTTGGCGACACAGGACAATTATACCGATGCGTAAAATCAGAACTATAACACTGTGCCTATTGCCATTCAGAAAACATTTATTTCAGACTCTCCAAAGCTTTATATGAATCCTTAGCAAGATCACTAATTACTGGAAAGTCTACATTCTTCTCTGATTAAATATAAACATAAGATCTTTGTGACATGAATGTACTTAAATGACAACAATGTTAAATATTGAAAAATCTCACTGTTAAACAAAAGGTTTAAAGATACTATGCGTCAACGAGCAAAATTTTGATGTAAAGAATAAATATTGAAATACAACAGATACTGGTCATTGTAAATAAGAAATAGGATTGATAAAAATAACCTGAAGAATTCAGCAGCAAATCAGGTACAAGCATAATACAAATAAGGGGTTTGAACATTTTACAGTGCTTGTCAAAGTACAGGTATTTGCATATCAAAGCAAAAGTATTTGCATATCTCTAACCATGTCGCAAAATAGCATGAAAGTTGATGTCCTTTGATGTACATCACTAACACTTTCAAATATGTCTTGACAGAGAAATGTGTTGCAATGCCAGGTAATAGCTTGAATTTGAGCAACTGACTCTTTTACTTACATTCAAAGACACAAATAGTTCAATTGTAAAGTTTATTTTGCATCAATATTTTTACCTTTCCTACATGAATTTATGGAGAATTATTTTGACATATTTCAAACAATTCCAACACTGCAGTGGTATGGTCCATCAAGACTTGTAGGAAGTGTATACTTCCTTCTGATGAGTGGTGAAGTCCGACTTTTGACCTGGCTGTCATAAAAAGCAAGAAACAATTCTAAGGTGCTTGCTATACAAAGAGAGGTAGGATCATTACTTTGTGTTTCATTTTCAATTCAGATACTCACTAGAAAAAAATCAAACATCTTCTCTTCTTGCATAGATGTTAAAGATGTTGTTATTTTGGACTGGGAACAATAGTAAATCAGATATCCAAACAAACATGAGATATTTTGGAAAACAGACTTAGTTCACTGTGACACAATATTTGCCTTAGTGATGTCACCTGTCTTTAGTCAGGTAATCTTTTACTGGTGAATAGAAAAAGGGTCATATGAAATGTATGTATTGAACTTTAACTATTTCATACTGATTTAAGTTTTAGAGGTGTTGTATAACGTAGGATTGTAAGAAAGATTTTCTCCATATTAACTTGACTTAAAATTATATCCAGTGAAAGAAGCAAGGTACACTGCCTCTATTTATTAGGCTGCAGAATGGTCTTCCCGACAAGTATCCCAGAATTAAATGAAATGACGGTAATAAAAGATAGTTGTTAATGCATTATGGGTTAAGTCTGCCAGCAAATCTGCAATAAGCAATCCATCTGAGATACCTACAGATGGTAAATTGTTACTTCTGCTGATCATTTTTTTTCCCAAGCCATCTTATTACATTCATTTTTCTGAATCATATCCAGTTATAAATAAACACAAAGGGCAATATATTTGTGACTGATGCATGAAGCACAGGAAAAGAATAAGTTAAAATATTTAATAAGCGAATGCCCATTATAATTGGGCTATAATTTTTAGATGCTGTCATTGTGCATGCATTATCTATCTTTTCCTCTTTTTCTTGCCTTTATCAGTAATGTGGAGACACTATGCTGTTTCGTTGGGGAACATATCATTATGGCAGTCACTTGAACAACTTAAAGGGCATTGGTATTAATCAGCTAGTACTATTCCTTTATACATTAATTTTTAGGGCAATGTAAAATACAAGGTAAGTCTCTGAATGAATTTAGCTTGTTGCAATGGTGAACACCAAGGCTAACCAGGGACACATGAAACTAACAATTGGTTGTTGCCACTAAAACAGCAATTTGGAGATGAAGAAAAGTGCTTTTTTTAATACCACAGTCAACTTAACCCTTTCATTGTCATGAAGTAACCTGAATAAGTAGATTCATTAGTAAACATGTTTATCCAGTAGCTGTTATGGAATTTATCTGAGGAATAAGTAATTTTTTTTTTAAGAGGTGATGTATGTGCTGTATGGGCAGGCCAGCTCCCTACACTGTATGAGCTGCAGCTCATGATGGAAATTGCTGCCACCATATTTATCATGTGAGGGAAAATACAGAGCCTGCTTGTTTTAATATGATAGAGAAGAAAAAAACACTTCCGGGTCTAACTAGAAGAGTCTCCAGTTAACACGATATAGTTTATTTCATGTTAGCAAAGTTACAGATTACATTGGTGTGAGAGCCGTTAAGAGACTTTGAGGAGTATCAGATATTAGGTCTCACCCCTTTGAGATCGTAAGCTGTTCTGCTCACAAATCCACATGACATCAACATCGTGGTGCTTATGATATTCCTCAGTATTTATATTTTCAGATCCATATATATCTACCCAAAGGTTTTTCTTTCTAATTATTAACTTTACACTTTTGTGTAAACAGAAAAGCAGGAATAACAAAATGGGTAGCAAAATATCTACAGATGGAACCCAAGGACAGTGAAACAAATAAATTTAAATTGGAGCAGTTAAATCTGGAATTCCAACAGAAATAAAAGGAAAGGAAAGGAACAGAAAGAAGCGATAGAGGATCAGGAACAAGATCAGGAAAAGGAAAGGGAATTCCAGAATGCAACAGAGAGACTTTAAGTTGAAACAATTCAAACTGAGAAGGGATCCTGAATATAATCCAATGAGGGTACAGCACCTAATTTAGACTTAGCAGCTGGAGTGTTCAAGTTTTCCCACAGAACTTCTAAGTTTAATGAAGAAGAGGTGGTCATCTTCTTTAACTCTTTTGGAAGGTTAGTATAGGAATTAATGTGCCATTCCAACCATGGTCAATGCTAGCAGAGCATGTTGATAGGGAAAGCTCTCAAAGTGTACTCCCTTTTACCTGAGGACAGTTCCACTTACAGTGAAGCAGCAAAAAGAGCTATTTAAGCAAATACTAGTTACTGTCAAAAGAGAAAAATTATGCAAAACATTTCCTGCACCCTCAAAAAATAACCGGAACAGGCATACTTTGAATTTGAACAGTTTAAGCAACTTGATTTTGACTAGTTGGTACAAGCACTTAAAATTGAGGCCAACTACAAAAACTTCAAGGAGGTAATTCTCCTTGAGGTGTTCAAGAATTTTATACTCTTTCCAATTCAGGTGCATTTAGAGAGACGGGGTGTAATAGGGCCCTGAGAGCTAGCCATTCTGGTTAACATACACGCCTCTGTGTGGAGTTTGCACATTCTCCCCGTGTCTATGTGGGTTTCCTCCGGGTGCTCCAGTTTCCTCCCACAGTCCAAAGATGTGCAGGTTAGGTGGATTGGCCATGCTAAATTGCCCATAGTGTTCAGGGATGTGTAGATTCGGTGGGTTACAGGGGAATGGGTCTGGGTGGGATGGTCTGAGGTTCGGTGTGGTCTTGTTGGGCCGGAGGGCCTGTTTCCACACTGTATGGATTCTATGATTCTATGATTCTATATATTCAGAGAAGCTGGATTCTGTGAACTACTGCAAATCACAGAAATAAGAATTTAAGCAAATATCCCTGAGACCAGCTAGAAAGAAAAGGTAAACCAGCCTGAATGTACAATTATTCCCAACCATTAGAAGCAGAAAAGTGGATGGGAAACTGGTGGGACACCGTCATAAGTGCTTCGACTGCAAGAAACTGGGACATGTAAGGAATATTGTTGGATACAGTGTACTCCAGAAACTCAGGCTACAGAACCAGTGTCTGCAGCATTAAAGAAGGTCAATATCTGCTCAGGAATGACGGTTGGCCAAGCTAGCTGTTAGGAGTTTGTATCAAAAGCAACAATGACACAGATTATTTTAAATATCAGAGAGAAGCATTAGTACCTCCAAGACGCTGAGCACTTGCTGATTTGCTAGTGGGGAGAATAGAAGATTTTACACCTGAAAGTAAGTTAAAGTGTACTGATAAAGTGCTCATGGGGAAGGGAATAGAGGTGACACTAGCCACTGAAAACAACAAATGCTAGAGATCACAGAAGGTCAGACAGCGTCCGTGGAGAGAGACCAAGCTAACGTTTTGAGTCTAGGTGACTCTTCATCAGAGCTGAAGGAAAGTGTGGAGGAGGCAGCTTTTATGCTATAGGTGGTGAGTAGGTGGGGTTGATGGGTTGTAGAGTGCTGGGGAAGAAAAGATATTGATAGTTCAGGTTAAGTGATTGGAATGTGAGAATGGCAGAACCATGGTGTGTCTAACTGTCAGACTTGATAGAACAGACAGTCCCACTGGGATGAGTTGGAGGGGAGAGAGGACATGGTGACAGGGATCGTAACAAGTAAAGCTAAAAGAAAGGGAAGATATGGAAGCTGGTTCACAAATTGAAGGTGTTGAACTCAATATTAAGTCCAGAAGGCTGTAAAGTACCTAGTCATGTTCAGTGACTTGTTATGGGCTTGGTAACAGTAGATGTAGTCCAAAATGTGCCCATATCAGGGACAAACATTTTTTTTGGGAATGATTTAGTTACTAGCATAGGAGCTTCCCCAAGAGAAAAGGACAGACCACAGACATTGTGAAGGCAGGGGAAGGCTAGCAGCAACTAAAAGAAAGGCTGAGAATCGAGAGATTTAGAAGCCTTATTGAGGAGCTGAGAGCTGCTTGCACCATTTCTTCAATCTTAAGTGCTATGTTTCCTGGACCAAGTAGCTGCAGTGGTATTGACTGTAGATAACTGCATTGGCTCACGATCAGGTAATATACTGAAACGTGCCCTGGTATCTAACTTAAAATTTGTGAGAAAACAGTTGCTATTAATAGTAAAAACCAAAAGAACTGTAGATGCTGTAAATCAGGAACAAAAACAAAGTTGCTGGAAAAGCTCAGCAGGTCTGGCAGCATCTGTGTAGAAAAAAACGGAGTTAATGTTTTGGGTCCAGTGATCCTTCCCCTCAGTTCTGAGGAAGGGTCACCAGACCCGAAACGTTAACTCTGTTTTTACCTTCACAGATGTTGCCAAACCTGCTGAGCTTTTCCAACAACTTTGTTTTTGTTTCTGACATTAATAGTGGCTTGCCAAAATCTAAGTTCTGGATAACCTATTTCCCCAGGAACATTTTTGGTTTTTCTTCTGTTGTACACATTTCAACTAACCCCTTTATGCAGCTAGCTATTTGATTTCTTGTTTTTCTGAAACAGTGCATGTCCTGAAACGGCTCCCCTTGTGCATTCTTTCATGAAAGTAACCTGTTGTGTGACAGATAATACATTCACTTCTAATAAGTTGTTCCAGATTTCTGCTTCTCTCACCATCTGATTGGTTTTTGCTAGAGGTTGGTCTTCTTTGAACTGTAATAAAGCCGACAAAGATTCATCAGTGATCCCTACAATGCTGTATATTCTGAACTGTGACTTGATTGCTCTGTAGCTTCATTTCCCAGGAATCTGTAGAGCTCATTATGAGATCATGAATGGATTACCCTGGATTTTGAACTCCTCTATTAAATCTTCTTCTTTCATGAACTTTAGTAATCCTGGGGTTGTAGTAATTACCAAACTCTTCCAGTAACTCTTCAAAATCAGCTATTGCTTCTTTTAACCCTTTGTAAATGAATATGCACTAGTAATTAAGCCTCAAAGAGCATTTACTTGTTCAGCTTCTGTTTTAATATCAAAACTGCTCTGTATTGCAGAGATTGCTTCCCCCTAAGTATCTAATGCAGTGATATGTTTGACACATCTCTGAAATGAGATCTTCTTGGCATTGTTATTTCTGATTCATATCTTCCTTGCCTAATTATGTATTTTGTTTGTTCTAAAATACTTTTACTTTCCAGTAATATTAGCTTTGGCACTTTTTACTGCTATACTGCAAAGGCTTTCCCATGATTTGCAGCTAAAATGGAAGATTTTCCATGCTCATTTGGCTAAAATAAGTGGTTTATGTTTCATAACTAAAACAGAGGATTCTCAGACATAGGACATAAAATGGTGAAATCTGGCCTCTTGCCTGGCTTCATTTAATGATTCCTGCTATTCAGGCCATAAGTCAATATTTCCACTTTAATCACAGATTTACTGATTGACATCCTGCAGTGATTGTAATGAGTCACCCAGGTGGACGTCTTAGAATATGAGTTCCCTGACTGGGGCAGTTAATCCGGCCCAATCAGGGAGTTCTGTCTGACATAAAAAGATGAATGTTCGGGAAACTGAATCCCTGGAATGCCTGACTCACTGAGAGGCAGCACTATTGTCAAAGGCTATGCATTTGTAAACAAAGGATGATTGATGATGGGTCATGCTGGCGCCCAAATTGTCATTTCATAACCAACTCCTCAGATTAAACAAATGATTCCTGTCTTTATTGTTGCTTATATGAAGGAACTCTTGCTTACTTCCCAGCCTGAATAAAGCCTCCCAAAATTTACTGTATGTCTGTTGGGTCAGGTCTGCTTAGGTTTTTAATGTGTCAGATATTATCACTTTAATTACTTAATTTGGGATGCCCCCAGGTATGCGATCTCATTTTAATATTTCTTTTCTACCAACTTACTTCCACTTCTGTAGTCATGCAACATTTACTCACTCATTGTCATGGTGAAGCTGTAAGTAAATTTTTATTTTTCACATCTTCATCCCAGGTAACTGCACAGTTTTAAAGTTTCCCCGATTCAACGGGGATTTTAAACATTACTTTCAGATCCTCTGATGTTTGTTCGCTGAACTATGAATCAGACCACTACCACATGGTGTAGCCTCTATCCACTTTGAAGTTACTAATTCTCCTTCTCCAAGGCATTGCTAACTCTCCTACTGCAGTGTGTTTTTTTTTTGCCAGGTCCAAGATGCTTTTACAGTTCATTTGAGTATTCTTGCTTGGTAAAGATTACCAGAAGATGTTTTTTTGTAAGGTTTTAGACGTTAAGCTGTTCTCTGCTGCTGGTTGTACTGAATGAGGAGGTAAGCTGATGCCAGAAGACCTCACACCACTGCTCACTATGTTGTGTGGGTGTGCCTTTTAACCGCACCATGAACTGCTGCCCATGCTGCAGCTTGGTATAACCATTCCGATTAATTTTAGAAGATTACATAGTCCGGTTCTTGTAATGGGGCAGAGCAAAACCGCTTCCTGGTTTGACGAGAAGAGTCTTCTGTAATTAACAAGACATAGTTTATTACATATGTTAGCAAACTGGTTACAGGTTACATTGATGTGATAGATATTGTTTGAATGATAAAGAAGAATCTAAATTTTAGGTATCATTCCTTTCAGACCCTAAAGCTATTCCAACCACAAGTCAATTTAACATTATCCTGGTGGGAAGTGATAACTGCATTTCTCGGTATTAACCCTTTCAGACACTTCCAGATTCAATTTCAATGTTGGGTTGAATATGATAAGTTAAGAGACATCAGACAACCAAAACATAAATGCAAAGTTGAGGACAACATCAGCGCAATCCTGAGATTTAGAGGAGACCGGATGATGTGATATGTGCTACAACTCAGATACTCAGGATGATGTGGCAACATGAACTTTAATACGGGGGTAAATAAAATCCAAAAGAACTGCGGATGCTGTAAATCAGGAACAAAGACAAAGTTGCTGGAAAAGCTCAGCATGTCTGGCAGCATCTGTGAAGGAAGAAACAGAGTTAACGTTTTGGGTCCGGTGACCCTTCCTCAGAAGGGTCATCTCAGATGAAGGTTATACTCAGCCATGAATACAAATAGGGGAGGCTTCAAGATTTAGGTGAGGTGACAGTGTTGTGGTAATGTCACTGTACTGGTAATCCAGATCCCAGGCCAATGCTCTGGAAATATGTGTATGAATACCATCAGGGCAGATGGTTAAATTTGAATTCAATAAAATATTACATTTTTTAAAAATCTAGCTAAATGGTGACCACGTTAGAAATTGTTAGGAAGTCCCATCTGATTCACTAACATTCTTTTTTGCAACTTTACCTGGTCTAGCCTACATGTGGCTCTAGACCCACAGAAATGTTACTGACTCTTAATTGCCCTTTGAAATGGCCTAGCCAACCAATCAGTTCAAGGGTGGTTAGGGATTGGTAACAAATGCCATCTTGCCATTTACAGCCACATCATATGCAAGAATAAGCAAAAAAAAAGGTAGGTGTCCAGGATTCTCTCCCACATTTACTACCTGCCATTTCCATATGTTCGAAGGATTTGCAGGTTGATATCCTCCTTGTTTAGTCACATTATGAACATATTTCCCTTGACCCATCAAGTGTTTGGGTAGGGTGCAGAGCCAGTTACACTACTCCTCATGCTTCCAGGCCTCCAAAGAAAATATAATCAATGTCAAAAATATTTGGAAACAAAATGTCTATTTTATGCTCTGCAGTCACCAAACCTAGCAGCAAACCATGTGTACTTCAACCAAAATATCACATGTGGACCCACAAGAGGATAACAATAAGTTGTTCAGTTATAAATGGCGTCATGGCTGAGCCAATCAATCGATATTCACAAATACGATTTTTCCTCCAGACAGGGTGACTCAAAACGTTTATGTGCAAAATTCTTAGCTGATTTTCCATTTCAGAACCTATTGGACTATGTCCTACATCATAAATCTTTCTGTGAGTATTGCAAGTGCAGTTTAAATTAATGAAGTAGAGGAAAACTCTTTGCATGAAGTTGGAAATGAAAAAAATTCTGAGGAAATAAAATATTTAGACAATTTTTCATTAAATAAAATGATAAGTAAGCACTTACTGCAAAATGCAATTAATATTCAACAGATCACAGAATCAGATCTAAAGTATAGACATCCAAAATCTAAAGGTCTTTGAATCTGACTAAGGATCAGGGAGATCACCACATTGCAACAGTAATTATTGTAATCATGCCAGCACAGAAGTATCTTGAGCATAGGGAACACGAAGTCAGAAATTCAGTTTTATTTGGAGCTTCACCTTTCACAATCATAGCATTCCTGCAAGAAATGTGCAGAACTGAGCCTTTAAATCTCCATAATAACAGGACAAAAAATTGTGTTTGCAGTTCAATTTCTGACATCTAGGGTCCCAATCCAAATGGATACCTCAAGTAGATCCCATTTATTGAAGCCAGCATGTATGTGGACACTCAACATACTGGCCCCGGCTAGTGAAGCCCACTTCTCTGAAATGTTTTTTTCTTTAAAGTTAGTTGAAGCTGATAGCGCATCCCTTCCACTCCTCCATTTTTAACCGTGTCATGGGTGCAAACTGAAAGATTTCTTAAGCTTTGCCCTTGCTCCCTCCTGTTTGTTCATTTCAATTAAAATTGGCAGTTGAGGTTAAATCTTGGCAAGAGGGACAATCATTTTAGTCACAATATGGAACAACACTGCAAATTTATTCATTCATTCATTCATGAAGATTTCCTTAGGTCAGTATTTCCAATAAAGTCAAAAGCATTTTTAAAAAGGTAAATGCAGGAGCATTTTATGTAGGTTTGGTTTCCTATTCTGATTGTTTTGCAATGAGTGCTATTGGAACTGTGTTTTGTTAACTCTGGGTTATGATAGAACAACCCCTTCCATTAAAGACTAGCTTTTACCACCTGGACTTAATTGTTCCATTAAGTGTTACCTTAATGTCAAGGGCAAGTGTTTAATCTCCCCCTTCTACCCTCGTTGTCCCAACATGCCTTTAACATTCAGTTCAGAAAATTGCAAATGCTTTATCTACAATCCACAAAGCTTCTCTTGATTCAGGAACTGTTCCTTTAGATTGGAAATTTACAAAAGTATTATTAAAGAAAGGTGAGAGAGAGAATTAAGTGCATTATGGATCTGGTAGTTCAAGACCTTTTCTCAGAATCTGAGGAAACATTGCGGTACAGCATTACCATCTAGAGGTTCAGAAACTTCCATGCTGTTTACTTGCCCTACACTTTATGTACTTAGTAAATCTTTTCTGCAGATAGTTTACATACCTGTGAAGTGGTTTGGTTGATTATTTTTGGGGAGAAGCTATTCCAGCCTCTTATTTTATTGGTATGAAGACGCTCAGACTAGTTTGTGGCTGACATGGATAGGCATAAGCCAGTAGTCTTCTTTTAGTCTCTCCTGTCTTACAGAACAATCCAGTCCATTTATTGACTAGTTGTATATTTTATGTGCTAGTGCCTTCTTTCGCACACTTCTTCATTATTTACACAAGTATTTCATCAGTTCCATTGGCTTTGAGCTGATCTAATACCTTGAGGAGTTTTAATACTCCAGCTACATCAAATCTTGGCATCACTTCAGTTGGAAGTGTATCGATTGATTGAATTATGGTTTGGTCATTCTGGGTGAACACTGATTCATAACATTTATTGATGGTTTCTCCGATCTGAAATAGTTATGAAAGAGTCCTTCGGTGCAATCCTTCAATTCTGAAGGAAGCAAAAGAAAAAGGTGAATAAAAGAACTTAAAAGGAAGAGTCCAAAAAGCAGAAACATGCTGGGCCAATGAAGTTTGTCAATTAAGCTCTGTAAACTCAAAAGGAGGTTTGACCTTACTAGCTGCAGGTATTGGGAAGCCAAACTGCATGCATTAGCATCTCGTTAAAAACTCAACTGAATGGAATTAGGTGGTCATTCCCAATTAACTTCTACCCAACTGAGAAATTTGACCTTCACATACCTGACTGCATATAACAGGCATGTACCTGGTGACCTTAACTTCTGGACTTGGAGCTGAGTATCTGTCTTTATTTCAAAATTGTTGTTAATAATGTTTGCAATGACTTACATTGTGAATTCTCCAAGCACAGTTGAAGTGTCAAAAAGGAAGAAGGCTGCAGTATCCATAGGCAAAGTTCAATCACAAATGGTAAAGGGGATGAAGGACATCTATGACTGAGGAGCAGGGTAGCTGGAAACACCAGGTGGGTAGGGAAGGGTGAGCAGACAAAGCTGGGGCACTGTCGATCCAGGACTTGAAGGGTGGAGAAGTCAGGTACGTTTTGCTCCTGCATGTTTGCAACTTCGCATTTTTCATATAGTCCATGTGCTTGTTCAGGACCATCACACCTAACCAAGTTTTATACATCACGGGACCTAACCTTGTGTTGACCATGCATTTTACCCATGAAGGGGCCATTGCCATGGTTCCTACACCAAACTTCATCCCCTGAAGTAAACTATGTCTGTCTTGCTTAGTGGAGTCTTGTGTCCGGCATTGGTGTTCCTGATGCCATTTCACCCTCTCCCCCACATCTGGGAAGATCAGATTTAACCTGGTGTGGAATCTTCTCCCCATTAGCAATTCTGCTGGACCTATCCCTGTAGTTGCATGAGGGGTAGTCCGATAATCAAATAGGAACTGGAACAGTTTGGTATGTAGTGAAGCTGTAGGCTGTTTCTTTAAGCCTGGCTTCAAAGTTTGGACTGCTTTTACTGCCGGATCATTGGATGGTATGGAGCTGTCCCTATATGATGAATGCCATTTGACTTTACCATTCGAAATATCCAAATTCCCTGCTGGTAAATGATGGCCCATTAAATGTGACCAACATTTCCAGGAGTCTGTGTATTGCAAAAGATGTGCACAGTTTTTCTATCATCCCCCCTATCTGGCAGCAGGAGGCAGCTCAATGCATTTGCGTTTGCTCCATGGCCTCCCAGATGATGTTCAACTAGTAATTATACGCACTTAGTATTAGAACCCACTGCTGAATTCAGCCTGAAGCTATGGGTGTACTGCCTTCTCCTCCTTAAGTAGACCTAGCAGGGATTTAAGGTCCTTTCTTATTACAAATTTATGTCTGTAAAGGTATTGGTAGAACTTCTTGACTCCAAATATGACCACCAAAGCTTCCTTCTCCACCTGGGTGTATTTATGCTCTGCAATAGCCAACGTCCTGAAAGCATATGCTATTGAGTGTTCCTCTCCATTTGGCCATCTATGAGCTAATATTACCCTGATGCCATATGGGGAGGCATCGCATGTCAATACCAGATCTCACTTGGGATCATTGTGTGCCAACACTTTAGAGGATGAAAGCTATGGCTTGGTTACATGACTATTTCCAAGGCTGATCCTTCTTTAAGAGTTGAAGCAAAGGTGCCAGGATGGAGGCCAGGTTATGTATGAACTTTCCGTAATAGTTCACTAGCCCAAGGAAAGACCTAAACTCCGGTACATGTGTGGGACAGGGGGCAACTTTGATTGCCCTCACTTTATCTTCCAATGTGTGTAACGTGGTCTTATTGACACTGTAGCACAAGTAGATCACTTGGGGTGACTGCAACACACATTTTTCCCTTCTAAGACGTATCCACCTGGGAGAAATATCTAAGGACTATGTCCAATTTCTCTTTGTGCTCCTTATTGGTCTTCCCTGTTATTGCCACATCATCCAGATAAATGGCACCCTGGGGTAGACCTTGTAAAATTCTTTCCATTGTCTGTTGAAAAATTGCACAGGCTGGCAAATCCCAATTGGCAGCCTCATATATTGGTACAACCCTTATGAGTATTAATTGTAGCATATTTCTGAGAATCTTCATCAAACCACACTTGCAATAATGCATGGCTCATTTCCAGCTTTTTGAAGGACAGACCACCCCCACCCCCACCCCCGCCCCCACCAGCTTTGCAGATAAGTCCTCTGAGCGAGGGATTGGGTATTCATGCAGCTGTAAAAAGTGGTTTTCCGTTTGTTTAAAATCCCCACAAAGGTAGGTATCGGAGATGGTCCAGGTGAATTTGAGGTTGGGGTGATAGATGTTGGTAAAGTTGAACTGTCTAAGCTCCTCATGGGACTGATACAGTCAATGTAGCCGAGGAAGAGGTGAAGGATGGTGCCAGTGTAACAGCGGAAAAGGGACTGTTCCACGTATCCTACGAAGAGGCAGGCATAGCTCGGACCTATACGGGTGCCAATAGCCACCCCATTGGTTTGCAGGAAGTGAGAGGAGTTAAAAGAGAAGCTGTTAAGGTTAAGGACGAGTTCGATTAAGCAGATGAGGGTGCCAGTGAAGGGGGACTGGTTGGGCCTGTGGGAGAAGAAGAAGCAGAAGGCTTTTAGGCCATCCACATGGGGGATACAGGTGTAAGGAAATTGGATGTCTATAGTGAAGATGAGGTGTTGGGGGTAAGGTATTGAAAGTCTTGGAGGAGGTGGAGGGTGTGGATAGTGTCCCGAATGTAGGTAGGGAGTTCCTGGGCCAGGGAAAAGAAAATGGTGTCGAGGTAAGTGGAGATGAGTTCAGTCAGGCAGTAGCAGGCAGCGACCATGGGTCAGCTGGGGCAGTCAGGTTTGTGGATTTTGGGCAGGAGATAGAAACATGCAGTGCGGCATTGGAGGCTGTTTGTGGGAGGTCACCTGAAGTGATGAGGCTATTGATGGTCTGAGAGGTGATAGTTTGGTCATCGGGGTGGGGTCATAATTGGGGAGCAGTAGGAGGAGGTATCAGAGAGTTGGCGCCTGTCCTCTCCGATGTAGTGATCAGTGCGCCATTCAACCACCGTGACACCCCCCATCAGCAGGTTTGATGGTGATGTTGCAGTTGGAATGGAGGGCTGCACAACATTCCCAATTCCTCTGCCTTCGCTGCATCTGCTCTCAAGATAGAGTGTTCCACTCTGGACATCCCAGATGTCCTCCTATTTCAAGGACCACAACATCCCCCCTCCATTGATTCATAACGCCCTCAACCGCATGTCTTCCATTTCCTGCAATTCTGCCCTCAAACCCCATCACCCCAGCAAAAATAAAGACAGAGGCCCTGGGTCCTCACACACCACCCCACCAACCTCCATATCCAGCGCATTACCCTCCGCCAATTCTGCCACCTACAATCTGACCCCCCTACGAAAGAGGTATTTCCCTCCCCACCCCTAGCTGCCTTTCACAAACACTACTTACTCTGTGACTCCCCCATCAGCTCCACACTCCCCACCAATCCCACCACACCCGGCACCTTTCCCTGAAACAGCAGGAGGTGCTACACCTGCCCCTTCACCTCCCCTCTCACCTCCATCCAAGGCCCCAGACAATCTTTCCAAATCCGACAGGGATTCACCTGTACATCATTCAACCTGGTCTGCTGTATCTGTTGCTCCCGATATGGTCTCCTTCAGATCGGTGAGACCAAACGCAGACTCAGTAACCAATTCACAGAGCATCTGCACTCTGTAAGCTATAAACAACACCTTCTAGTTGCCAACCATTTTAAACTACCCGCACCAGTCCCTTGGTGACAAATCTATTCTGGGCCTCCTCCAGTGCCACAATGACACCACACGCGAACTGGAGGAACAACACCTCATATTCGACCTTGGGAGCCTACAGCCCGGTAGCCTCAACATAGAATTCACCAGTTTCAAAATCTCCCCACCCCCAGCCTCATCCCATGTCCAACCCTCCTTGTCATCCCCGCCTCCTTGACCTGACACAACCTATCCCTTCTTTCCCATCTATCTGCCCCACCATTCCCACTGACCAATCTCCACTATGCCCTA
Source organism: Rhincodon typus (assembly GCF_021869965.1). Lineage (NCBI taxonomy): Eukaryota > Metazoa > Chordata > Chondrichthyes > Orectolobiformes > Rhincodontidae > Rhincodon > Rhincodon typus. The sequence goes on from NC_063334.1 coordinate 58,707,982, forward strand.
CCTGCATCCAACTAAGACCATCGCACCTATGTTCCCCCAATCCCACCCCCTGTCTCTATTTATTTCTCCGCTCCCTTCCTCCTCCCCCCAGTCCTGTATACCCGAAATATTGACTCTCCTGCTCCTCTGATGCTGCCTGACCTGCTGTGTTCCTCCAGCTTCACACTGTATTGACTCAGACTCCAGCATTGGCAGTTCTTGCTGTCTATTTGTTAAAGACTTGTTCTGCTATCACTGAAATGGCTGCACTGGTATTGACCTCCTTTTGAACTTCTATTTAACCAGATATTTATATTGATTAGTTCTGAATTGAATGGTGCTAAGCAATTTAACTGTTCCAAACCAGATGTAGGTGGTTTTTCTAGGGTGTGCATTCAACTTGATATCTTACTTAGTTTAGGTCTAGTAGTACACTTTTGCTGTCTTGAGTCCTCATACTGGTAGCAACTACAATAGCTTGCCGGCCTGGACTCTGAAGTAAGTTTTAACAGTTTGGTTGAGGCTTGGTTTTGTTTTGGCTGTTGCTGTGGGCTAACCTAGAGGCCCTGAATTTGGGGTATGTCCCAGGTGAGGCTGTGCAATTGCCTTTACTCAACTAACATCCCCCAAGATCAGTCAGACTGGTGAGGGTATCCATTTCCATTGGAATACCCTGCAACTCATATGCTCCACTTTCCGCATTTTCCAATGATGAAACCAGTTATAGTGCCTGTTTGAAGTCCAGTTGGGTCTCGGCTAGTAGGTGCTTTTGCTTGGTTACATCATTAATCACACACTGTCATCGCCACTGAAATAACTCTGCTGAGGCTGGTATCCCATCACCAAGTCACCCTTTATTTACATGTGGGAAGTTCTTTACACTGATCCAGTGAACAGACCCTCTGTCAGCCAGTTTAACAGCCCCAATCAGGGAACTCTAATTCGATATAGCCCACCCTGGATGACTTTGTTACAATCTCTACAGCGTGTTAAGCAAAACCAGACAACATTTGCTCCTGGCTTCTTCAGCATTTGTGCTGTTTAAGAGAATGTTTATAGCATATCATATGCTACCATCGTTCACAGTAATCACAAGATGGATCAGGCTCATTTTTCACCATTCAGGGCTCACCAATGCGTACCCAGTCCTGATAATGCATTCTCCACAAAGCTGTTTCCTTATCAGCTATGTCTTATTGGTTTGTGTTTTGGTATGCTGAGACATAGGACATTTGATATGAAATCAGTACTTAAAAGTCCCACAAAAGAGAGCCTTGTGGAAGTTTTGGCAAGGTAATTCATTAACCCTGCATTCAGCTTTCAGCCTCCCTGATGAAATAATCAGGAGGAATACTACATCTTCTTTTCCATGATCTGTCTGTTTCTTTAATACAAGTTAAACCTCCTCTGTTTGACATCCATTATTAGCTCATTAGGAGTGAAGCAGAGTCTAACTTTGTTGCCTGCATTCAGTGGAAACACATCCAGCAGGTGAACACTGTATAGGATTACTAACAACCACAAGAAATCAATATTTTGTTAACGCAACACAAAATAGAGAAAAACTCTCATGATAAACATATAGAAATGCAGGGTCCTTGTGATGATAACATGGTATTCTGAACTTGCTGTGTAAATTCCAAAGGTGCTCCCTCCCCTCTACTGTGAGAATATTACTGGGAGGAGGCGCATGATCTTGGAATTGGCAAATTATTGGCTGAGTTGAGAGATTTATTAGGTGGTAGAAGGCAGCAATTATGAACAATGGACATGTATTTAAAGGTAGTGACTTGCAATTTCTCACTAGGATCTGGACACCTCAACGTTTTACTACATTTATCAATGACTTGGGTGACAACAAAGTGAGCCACATATCCAATTTTGCCAATGGCACAGAGATTGATTGTTAGTAAGTGTGCAAATGAGAGAAATAAATCGTGGAGTGACATGAACAATTAAGTGGGTGAGACAAACTGACAGATGGATTTCAATGCAGGTAAGCATAAGATCGTCCATTTTAAACCAAGGCTGGATCAGAATATTATTTTAATGATAAAAAGGCAATAGAAGTTGTAGAAATTTGTGTTCATATATGCAAATACAACACAGTGGATGTACCTACTCCTTTGGGCTGCAGTAGTTCAAAAAAACTGAAACGGAGAGTGGAATTTTCCCAGCTCCTGATTGTCATGGGCTATAGTGAGAAATCTTGGAAAATCAGGTGAGATGTCCAGCAACAAACCTTCCAAATTCAACATCAGAAATTCCCACTTCCAACCAAGTGTTGGGCAGTATCATAGAGTCATACAACATGGAAACAGACCCTTCGGTCCAACTAGTCCATGCCAACCATGTTCCCAAATTAAAGTAGTCCCACCTGCCTGCGTTTGGCCCGTATCCCTGTAAACTTTTCCTATTCATGTACTTATCCAAATGTCTTTTAAATGTTGTAACTGTACCTGCATCCATCACTTCCTCTGGCAGTTCATTCCACACACGAACCACTCTGTTTTAAAAAAAAGCCCCTCATATCCTTTTAAAATCTTTCTCTTCTCACCTTAAAAATATGCCTCTTAGTTTTGAACTCATCCACCCTAAGGTAAAGACCCTTGCTGTTCACCTTATCCATTCCTCTCATGATTTTATAAACCTCTATAAAGTCACCCTTCAAACTCCTGTGCTCCAGTGAAACAGGTTCCAGCCCAACCAGCCTATTTTTATAACTCAAACTCTTCATTCCTGGCAACATCCTGCTAAATCTTTTCTGAATACTCTTCAGCTTAAAAATATCCTCCTATAACTGGGGAATCAGAACATGTACACAGTACTCGAGAAGAAGCCTCACCAATGTGCTGTACAATCTCAACATGATGTCCCAATTCCTATACTCAAATATCTGAGCAACGGAGGCAAGTGCTAAACACCTTCTTAACCATCCTATCTACATGTGGATGCAAACTTCAAAGAAAGATGCACCTGAACCCCTAGGTCTCTCTACTCTACTACACTGCCCAAGGTCCTCCCATTAACTGTGTAAGTTCTGCCCTTGTTAAAAGGCCTTAAGAAATAGGAGCAGGAATGGACCATTCAGCCCTTCAAGCCTGCTCCACCATTCACTCGTACCATGGCTGATCATTGAACTCTGTCCCGTGTTTCCACTTTTTCCCCATACCCTTTCATCCCTTTAGTCTTAAGAATTATATCTAACACTTTCTTGAAAACATTCAATGTTTTGGCGTCAACTGCTTCCATAGGCTCCTCACTCACTGGGTGAAGACATTTCTCCTCATCTCAGTCCTAAATGGCCTCCCCCTTATCCTTAGATTGTGACCCCCTGGTTCTGGACTCCACAGTTGTCAGGAAGATCCTTCCTGTGTTTACCCTGTCCAGTGAGATAAGATTCTAGCTATGAGCATCAGGAGGCCAATTAGCATGAATTATCACTCATTATCACCCTCAGTACAACCAAATCTTCGCTCATTAACATGCAGCCTGCCATTATCCTACATGCCGGATTAATATTAGATGCTGACAATACTTGAGATGAAAATCAGAGTGGGTGACTCCAATTCACTGCTTACACCTCTGCACCTCCAGTTCACAACTCACCAACATCTCAAGGCACGCTCCTTGGACAACATCCGCATGAACTCCATATCCATCAGTGATCCACTTACAATATGATTTTACACTTCAACGTTGCACTGTGGAGCACACTGGCACATTTCATTGTAATGATGCTGCCAGGACACTTTGTGCACAGGGTGAAGCATTCATCTCATGGTTCAGACCAGGGTACATCTCAGGTTTTCTCACTCAGTGCTCACTCACTTTGCGTCTACCTCTATACTCACTGCATCCCTATCTGACCCTGCTTTGCTGTTGGTGATTAGTCCCCTCAACCAGAGCTGATACACTCACAGTATGACTATCCTGACTTGCCTTTCTGCACAAACACAAAACCAGAAATCTTGTCACGGTTACAAGCAGTTATCAGTCGAAGGTGTACAAGTTGATGATTGATGCTGTGCTACAACAGTGCAAACCATTTATCTGTCAAACATGCAATAACATGTGCTTTGAGTAAACAGCCATGTATCAAAGTCTGACGGGTTAGTTCTCCATCAAGTCCAGGAAAACACTCTTCAGACTGGAACAGTAAGTCAAAGGCAGCTTCTGACATCATTTCATGAACTTGGGCATAGCTGCCTGGCCACTCACGGCAGTCAGAGTCAGGGCTCCCTAACTCTACAGTCCATGGAGTGGGTTACAGTGAGCTCTGTTGGTCCAATGTAACTAGTCCTTGTTGTTTCAGGAAGATAATTGGGGAGCTGTACAGATATTAGTTAGTGGTCTGGTCACTCTCCATTTGGAGTTGTCCAGCTAAGTTAGTATAGCACAAGAACAGGCCCATCATCCCCCAAACCACTCAAGGGATTGGGCCACAGTTAGTACTGTGGGCCCAGTCACACAGCCAAGGGAGATGGATTATAGGTGGCTATTGCTGCAGGAGGGAAGATGAGGAACTTAATTGTGGGGATTGTAAGCTGGGACACAGAGGGAATTGCAATTGTGAAGGGACAGTAATGTTAGAGGAGTGGGTCATCAACAGTCAGAAGCACGTTGGCTTCAAAGACAGTATACTACTTAATCTGGCATGTTTGATCAATGCCCATGTGTCTGGGGAAAGTATGGAAAAGTGGGTAGATCAAGATTCAGATAGTAAATCAGAAATTGTTGGAAAAGCTAGGCAGATCCTGTGAGGAAGGGTCACTGGATCTGAAATGTTAACTCTGATTTCTCCTCACAGATGCTGCCAAACCTGCTGAGATCTTCCAGCAATTTCTGTTTTTGTTTCTGATTTCCAGCATCCCCAGTTCTTTCAGTTTTTATTGAAGATTCAACTAGATGGATTGCATAGGCACTTGTTGAAGTTCAAAGTCCATGGTGTTGATGGGGAGAGCTACCAGAAAAGGATTGGTGAACCTCAAATACAAACAGTGTTAAGAAGCTGAGCCTGAAAGTCTCTATTTGAGGAGTGACCGGTGTTTAATTCTGTAAAAGGAGACTTTGATTCTGAGCAAAGTAAGGCCTTACAAATGGCAATAGCAATACACAGACACCCATATACTAAAGCTGGGACATACACATGAGCACATGAATGCTATGTGAAGCTTAGACATGAACCTACTGACTGAAGTTCAAATTGTTGCCCCAAGCACTCTTATGTCATTGAACATTATGAAACAATCCCAGTAATGGTTGTGATGCACGAACAATGTTCTGTCACCTGAAATGATTGATCCTAGTTGCCAAAGTAGCACTCAGCTGCTGTTTATTCATAGCCTGTACATGGTGTGGAAGCTGCTCATTTCATATCTTGGACCATCAAATATTGTGCAACTCTAAAAATGGCTAGTCTCTGGATTGTCAATGTTGTAGTTCTGACTAGACAGACACTTACACACAGCTGAAAAAGTAAAGTGAACACATTTACAAATGGGATTACATATGTATTGTGACATGTTGCCCATGTTTCCTATGTACCTTCAAAAGGTCTTCTTTCTTTCCCTCTCGTTACCTCACAATGTAGTCCCAGGAGGAGGGGGCCTGCACTACAGTAGATCCTGTTGGCCTGGGAGTTTTGATAGGGCAGCCTCATTTATGGCTGAAGTGCACAGACGTTCTGAGTGTTTCCTGCCTGAAGCCGGGTACCCGCTCCAGCTTAACCTCCCACCGTGCTGACAGGGGCAGACTGCTTAGAGGTTGAAGGCTCAGCCACCTCTGGAGTGTCCTCAGAAGTCTTCACGGAAGCCTCTCTATGGCTCCTCCTCAACCTACTGTCTCCTGGCACTGACGTCTCCTCGTGATCAAAGGGCACTTACAGAGATCTCAAGGTCTTCTGGCTCCCTATTGCCTTGCGCTTGTTGCTGAAAAACAATGGCTAGGGCAATGGAATGCAGCCCAGTTTGCATGAGAACTTGAGACTAGTGGATGGGGTCTCCTGGCAGCTGCCAACCTGTCTATGGGCGCAGCAAGGCAGTTGCATGGCTAAGGCAGCAGGGTCCTAACCATTTTACTGCAGTCCTGTCTGTCAGGTTGCCCAATGGCTCCCACAAACCTGCCTCCTGCTCCTGTGTCTGTCTGAGCCTGTCAATGGAGTAAGGAATTGCCACATCATAGGATTATCTCCTGCCGGGGGCTAAGCAGTTGCTTAGTTTCCAACAGTCTGCCAAGTCCCAGTAACCCAGGGTATCTCTTTCTCAGCCAGTTGTGGAGATGTGGCTGTGATTTACTCACTAGCTTGTGCTCCCAATTCTAATCTCCTAATGTACCCACCCAGGCATCTCTGCCTGAGCTGGCAGTAGAAGGAATTCTGGAATGTCCTGGCAGTGTTGAATATTTCTGCATGCAGTGAGTGGAAGATTGGACTAGCATCAGATGAGAGTGGCACCAAAAGGGTTAGTAAATAGCTAATGGGGCAAGTTTGGGATGATAGCACACAAAAGATCATTAAGTCTTGCGAAGAGAAATTCTCCATGAACATCAACAAAAATGACACTTGCCAATTTCTGGTAAGATTCAGCCCATAGAAAACTAGGAGCAGGAGTAGGCCATTTGGCCCATCAAGCCTTTCCACATCATTGCAGCTGATCCCCTACTTCAATACCATCCTCATACTCTGTCCCCATACCCTCTGACATCTTCAGCTTTTTGAAATCTATTGATGTCATTCTTCAATATTTTCAGTGAAACTGGAATTGAAAACTTTCTGTAGCAGAGAATTCCAAAGATTCACCATTCTCTGAGTGAAGAAATTGCTCCCAAGATGGTATGTCCTACCGTGTAACCTGGGATCATAACTCCTTGTTCTGGACTCCCTGGTCAGGAGAAATGTCATCATCAACAAATCTGTCCAGCCCCATCAAAATATTATGTATTCAATAGATCCTGATTCATTCTTCTAAACTCCAAGCCCAGTTGACTCAATATCTCTTCCTACGACAAAACTGCCATCTCAGGAATAAGTCTGGGAATTTCCATTGCACACCTTCAATGAAGAGTACAACTTTTCTTAGATAAAGAGACCAAACAGCACATAGTATTCCAGGATCCAGTAAAATTTCCTCACTCCTGTGCTCTTACATTGAAGGCCAACATGCTCCTTGCTTTCATAATTGCTTGCTGCAGTCATATACTTGCTTTAAGTGACCAATGCTCATTGACACACAGATCTCCTCCACAGCTTTCCACCTCATTGACCCCCAACACACCATTGCCTGCTTCTACCTCCTTCCCAAAATCCATAAAACAGACTGCCTGGGCAGAGACATGAGTCTGTCTGTTCCTAATCCATTGAATTTATTTCTTCTGATCTTGACCCTAATTGTCTCCCCAACCCCAAGTCAACATGTTCAGCCTTGTCCCACTTACAGTCATAGTTATTCTGGCCTTTATATCAGTTCCACAAATTCCAATTTCCTGGTCCTAGCTGTGTCCTACTCACTATGGATATGCAATCCCTCTGTACATCCATTCCCCATCAGCCTGGCTTGAAGGTTCTCTGCTGCTTCTTTGGAAATTGACCTGAGCAGTCCCCATCCATCCCTACCCTCCTTCACCTTGCTGAGCTTGCTCTCACTGTGAACAACTTCTTCTTTGTTAACTCGTCTCCCTTTCTCCAAGTCAAATGATGGGTGTTCACATGGGTCCCAGCTATGCCTGTCTCTTTGAGGGGTATGAGGGACATTCCTTGTTCCAGTCCTACTTGAGCCCCTACCCTCAATTTTCTCCAATACATTGATGATGTCTTCAGTGCTGCATCCTGTTCTCATTTGAATTTGGAAAAGTTCATCAGTTTTGCTTTCAATTTCCATCTTCTCTTATCTTCACCTGGTACAGCTCTGACTCATCCCACTCCTTCTTTGATGTAATTGTTTCCATTTCTAGGGATAGCCTGTCCACGATATCCATTACAAACCCATCAACTCCCACAGTTATACTTCCTTGCATTTGCTTCCTACAAGGATTCCAGTCTATTTTCCCAGTTTTTCCATATCATCTGTTCTGGTGATGCCACCTTGCACCAGGCTGCCTCTGACTTGTCCCCCTTTATCCTCAACAGAGATTTCTCCTCATTGTGGTTCACAGGACCCTGAACCATATACAAGCCTTCTCTGTGCCCTCACCCCTTCCCCTCTCATTGTCCTCACTTTCTAGCCCAACAGTTTCCACATTCAAAGGATCATCCTCCAATCTCTCCACCACATCCAGAAGGATGCCACCATGGAATATATCTTCCTCTCCCCTCCACTGTCATAATTTCACTTGGACCATTTCGTCTGTGACACCATGTCCACTCCTCCATCACTCTTGACACTTCCTCACCAACCCCGATGGAACCATCTCATACAATAGCACAATATGTTCTGTGTTTCTCTGTTCTCATTGTTCAAGGCCCCAAACACATCTTCCAGTTGAAGAAACATTTTACTTGTCCTTCTTTCACTCAAATCTACTGCATTTGCTGCTCACAATTTGGTCCCCTTTACATGATCGAGACAAAATGCAGGCTGGGTGACCACTTCTCTGAACTCTTCTACTTTGTCTTTAGGAATGACCCCAACTTTGCAATTGCTTACCATTTCGATAAACCATCGTGCACTCATGTTTACATTTCCATCTAACACAGATCAAAGCAAACTGGAGGAATAACATCTTATTTTCCAGTTAAGCACTTTACAGTCTCTAGGACTCAATATTGAGTTCCTTAACTTCAGTGCATGAACTATGTTGTCCATTTCTCTTACAAACCCATCCCATCCCCACCCCCAACTATAGCTATTTCTTATCTGTGACTTGTTTACTTTGGCCACAGCGTGGACCTATAATCTTCTTTTTACATCTATCATTTAGACTCAACTTAACATTCTACCCCTCCTTCACAATGAGTACTCCCTTTGTCTTTTACTCTGGGCACCCTTATAATCTGTTCGACTTGCTCCTTATCTCCCTTGGTATGACAGCACAAAAACTATGATTTTCCAACCTGTTTCAGTTCTGAAGAGTCATATCAAACTCCAAACATTAACTCTGTTCTCTCTCCACAGATATGGCCAGACCTGCTGAGTTTTATGTCATATTGCCAGCATATGCAATATTTTGCTTTTACTTAAACAATGTTCCTGCCAGTTAGCCACATTTAAAATCATTCCCATCACTGAATGGATTAAACAATGTATAATGACATTAGCCGAGATTGTGCAATTGAAACAATGCAATATGGCTCACTAAAATGTGAAAACATTCATCAGGATTAGAATTTGGGGAGACATTAGCCTAGGTATGCTGGTGATGGAAGTAAACAGACAGTGAATGTGTTTATACGGTATTCCTTTGTTTTCTCTCTCAACAGAAGCATGAATCTATAAAACAAGCAGGTTAGTGCCTGCATTAAATAGCTGGCAGTGAAATCTCATACAAACCCATTAAGCCACTAATATCATGAACAGTAATTTCCAGAATATATCTGGATGCTACAATGTGAATTATTGCTGCAACTCTAAATTCTATCAACATTTATCTTCATTGGCATATCAATGTGCTGCTTCATAGCTTTTTTAATTTTGTCAATTTTCTTTCTTCCTCTCATGAAAATATTGGGGGAAAATGGATAAGACTGGAAAACAAGCACAAGGAGAGTGAAGGATTAGCCTGTATCTGTTTGTTGAACACAGGCAACAAAAGGGCATGTTACCTGCTAATTTTAATGACAACAAATGCTAGCTAAACACACTGCTGAGTGGTTCCATACCATACCATATCATGGGACTGTGGTAGGTGCTGTTACCACTAAAAAGATAGTTTGTATGACTTAACACCAGCCTGTACCTCTTAAAGGACAAGTGCGTTCTTGCTACAGCAACACTTCATTCTCAGTAACCAAGGTACATCACTTAAACTCTGCCTAACTCCCCTACTCAGTTTTAACAATGTCAGAGACCTGACAAAAAGTAGTACCATGCTTCAGCAATACCTCCCTACACGTGCTCCAGAAAGCTGTTCAGGAAAAAGGGATATGCCATTCCCAGGAATGACAGCAAGAGGTTATCCCAATCGATGAAGACAGCCTGGACGGAGGAGACTGTAAAACTTAGCACCTGTGGACAGCTCAAGTGAACCTGTCTCCAATGCTAAGAAAAGGTGAATGATCAGCTCTGCTCTGCCAGGGTATCTGTCACTGCCTATGCAATGCTTCATTTTCTAGGAGTGTGAATTAGCTTTATAAGAGTGCCACTGCAGAAGACTGTCACACACAAGTGCCAGGCATCTCCGTCTTGCACTCATTCAATACATCATTGTGGCTCCCAGTGTAACACTACATGCACCACAGATTTTGTGGTTATCACATATTGGCCAGAGATTTCATGTAATCCATCAAAGGTGGTATAACACTTAGCAGCTCACTCATGACTAGCTCACTGAGGCCCACATACCTTATGGAGATAAGACTTGAAGATACGGCCATTTCCCTTTCTTCTTGGCTTTGTTTCTTGTATTTCTGCTTTATTTTAATTCTGCTTTTTTTGTATTTTTTTTTACAATAAGATGGTGTCAGAGAACAGCAACTTTGTACACTTTTCACTACACTCCTGTATCCCTGTACTTGAGCACACATGGCAATAAAACCTAATTCTAATTGACATTTCTTCATAACAAGGGGAATGAACACATCTAAGCTTTTCACCGAAGGCTTTCATGGGACAAGGATGCAATCACAAATGGTGACTTCAGCCTGAACACCTCTCAGGTACATAAATCATTCAATGCTTTATTGACTTACATCAACTAACTCTTTGATACAGGTTTCAATCAAACCCCTTTACTCCTAACTTCTCTCTACCATATTGTTCTTACTAGGAAGGCGGACAACAACAGCTCTGAGAGTTGGCATGTCTAACTGTATAGATGCAGGCAAAGTACTCAGGTACCCATGCTACTGTATCTTAATGCTTTTCTCCTACAGGAGAACAAAATGCACAACCAGTGCAAACATGAACAGGCAGGGGGTGTACTTCACATAAGGCTTCTCATCCACTCTGAGAAGCAGGCTACCAAGCTGCAGGACAGCAAGGGGAATGTGACTGTGCTGTAGGAGGAAATTGTGTGTCTAGAGCCATCCAGTGATGAAGCATCTATCTATTACTCCCACCCATGTACCAAACACCAATGTCTTCATCAAAAAATTGAGGAATGGTGGCAGCTCATGACTCAAACAAATCTTCAGTGTCTAGATCCTAATTCTAAGTTGGGAGCAAAAGAAGAACAGCCCCAGCCTCCAGTCCCATCTCCACCAGCCCCTCAGAACATTTCTCTGCGGAGTCACAGATGATGCACTGTCAAGGCCTTCCTCCCCATCCTCCACCAGCACAGAGACATCCAGTTCAGTGAGTAAGTGATCTAGAATGGACTCAGAGGTCACATCCTAATGAGTACAGCCCCACAGCTAGAAAAGAAAAAAAATGGTCGAGGTCTTTGACACTTTTGGAGAACAGGCCCATGCAAAGCTTAATAAAAGATGATGAGCCTCTGAGCTTAACCATTGGTGAGTTGATGGATATTCATAGTCAAACAGGGGTTCATTTGGCAGAAGTGCCAGAGATTATGTTCAGACTGGAGTGAAGGACAAGTCTGTCTGATGTCATAACTCCACTCGAGAGTGTATGGCTGTTCGCATGCAATGGGCAGAAAGTCAGGTCAAGCAGAATAATCGGTACCCGCTTGAAATGCACAGGAAACTTCACTCCATCACTCAAGCCATGTGCATTCATTCACTGGCTAGGTGAGAGGGATCTGAGGGAAATCACCTCCCTCCAATCTGTCCCACCCTTTTTAGTGTTGAAGGAGATCCATAGTGCCTCTACCGAGGAAGATAAAATGGCAGAAAGCCACACAGAGATTATCATCTCAATACAATAGAGATGGACCTACAACAACACTCTCTCTCTGACAGGAACTCAAAAACCTTTATCAAGTCAGGTTTTGCAGCAGACCCCACTCTCCACCCCCTATGCAGTCTGCAGCCCTGTATGCCCTGGATTTCCAGACTGTCCCCACCAAAGTCATCAGAAGCATGGCGGCAAAGCAAACGGCAGCTTTTCTTCAGATCAGCTGCAGCTTATAGTGGCACCAGGATGCAGCAGTAGGAAAAGAAAGATTAAAGAATACTGATGTCAACCCTCACACAAATACAGCACTTTTTATCAGAGTTCTGTGGTCTTTTTCAATGTGTTAAGGCTCTGGCCATTTATGTTTTCCTGATAGTCTATCTGGGGGATGATAGTCACCCAAGGGGCACAAATGTGCATCATGTGCTGCGGTGGAAAGAGCACAGAGGCTCTCATTCACTGCTGTGTGCTGGGAGGAATACCATTCTGGAAAGCAGAGCAGTATGGGTTTGAGTTGTCCAGCAAAGTTTAGCGTTTCCACAGCTCAATGATAGATGAATGTCTATTAAGGTTACAAGTGCATCTCCTGATGTAACGTTGTGTAACTCCATAATGAAGCTTCAGCCAGAAAACTGAACAGGAGGCTATTGTGGCAAGGGAACAAATTAACATAATTTATGCCAAAGCATCTTAATCTTTTAAAGTTTTTAAAAAAGATTCCCTTGAAGGCAGGAGTGCTTCTCAGTAATTAGCTCTGAATGTCCACATATGTAAATGCAAAGTTTTTTGCCTTCAAATGTAATCACTATCAGGTTATTTTGGGCCTGTCAGCTTCGTCTCATTACTGCCAAAGGTCCTTCAGCATTCTAACCATCATTGTTAGCTCACTTATCATGTCTGTCAGACATGGCCATCTTCTTCCCTGTCTGAGGAGACAGGTGGCTGGTCCATCTCACCTCTTCTAAGTTCTGACCCCATCATTGAGTTACATTGCACAGGGCACAGAAAGTAATCTCTCATCTGGAGGTCCAGTCAGATGAGTGCTGAAGTACTGTACTCCTCTTGAGTTATCTGAGGGATGGAAATGTATCTTCATAAGACCACTTCTGTGTTCAATGATGGCCCTAGTGGATGCTGGGGACAGTGTTGGAAAACTGTACGGCATCCACTTGAGGGTGTCCACTGGGGTCATTAGCTTTCTAGAGGTACACAGTGTCATCCACAAACCAGCCCCAGAGATGAATCGGAGAATGAAATGCCTTCCTGTTCAGGAACCTAACCAGATGATGCCATTGAATTTTGAGTGTCACAGTTGAAAGCCCCTTGTGCCTGAAGGAAGTCAATGATGGCTGCAAGTCTAATACATGATCTGTTATGACCCAGCTGATGGTATTACTGGACAAACTAGATCTCAGAATGAAGCCTGTATTGATTTTTTTTTTCCCCAGTAAATTAGCATGATGGTTAGTTATAGAAACATTTTGACATGAACTTCTTTAACAACAGAACTTAAGTTTATTGTACAAATGAAAGAAAACAACTAAAGAAAGCTTCACATATATCATACTGGGAAAGATCTTAATGTAATCAGTAAAACAAAGTCTCGAACTCATTCCCAACACTATCCATTACAGAGATTCAAGTTAAAAGATAATAGTCTTACCTCAATTCCGTAATTTTCAATTTAATTGAGTCCTTCCAAATTCTTTCTCATGAACTGTAGAGAATTTTACAATTCCTCTCCGCACCTGATTGGGTAAGAACTTTCCACAGTTGTGGCCCAAACTTTCCAATTCTAATGACCTGAAGATTTCTATCCCAAACTCTCCCAGCATGGAAACCTTTCAAACGAGACAGAGGAAATAAAACATTCTGCAGTGACTGATTTCCTCTGAACTGAATCACGAACAAAGGAGCAAGAACAAGAATAGGCCACTTGGTCCTTTGAGCTTCCTCTGCTATTCAATGAGATTATGGCTGATCCGATTTTAGCCTCAACTCTACAGTCCACATATCCCCAATAATCTTTTATTCCCTTGATAATCAAGAAGCTATCTACCTCTGTCTTAAAATTATTTAAAGATTCTGCACCCACTGCCTTTTGAGGCAGTCCAGAGACCCACAGACCTCTGAGAGAAAGAAATGTTTCCTAATCTCTGTTTTAAATGTGTGAACCCTTACTTTTAAAGGATAGACCCTTGTTCTACATTCTCTCACAAGAAAAACATCCTTTCGACATCTACCTGGCCAAGACCTGTTAAGATCCAGAGGATACATGTCGAACCTGTCTAGCCTTTCCTTATGAGGCAATCCGCACATTCTAATTAATAACGTAGCAAAGCTTTTCTGAACTGCTACCAGTACAGTGACTAGTACCATTCAAAGTATTCCAGATGCCATCTTGTAACCTCTCTCAACTCTTGCATTCAGTTACTCTTACAATAAAACATTTTCCTGTTAATTTGCTATACCTGCATTTTAACCTTCTATGATTCTTGCACAAGGCCACCCAGATCCTTCTGCATCTAAGAGCTCTGTAGCCTCTCACCATTTAGTTTTTTTAATTCTTTCTGTCAAAATGGACAATTTCACACTTTCCCATGTTGTACTACATTTACCAGATCTTTTCCCATTCAGTTAGCCTATCCATATCCCTTTGTAGGCTCCTGATGTCGTCTTTATAAATCACTTTCCTACTTATTTTGTGACATCAGCAAATCTAGCTACCATACTTCTGGTCCCTTCATCTAAATCATTTATGAGTTAAGGCCTAGTACTGGCCCCTGTAGCACACTAATTGTGACATCCTGCCAGCTGGAAAAAGACTCAGTTGTTTCTACTTCCTCCTTCCTGTTAACCATCCAATCTTTTATCCATGCCTATATGTAACCCCTACACCATGAGCTTTTATTCTCTGCAGTAACCTTTGATGTGGCAACTTATCAAATGTCTTCTGGAAATCTACTTCCACTAGTTCCCCTTTACCCACAGCACAGGTTACTTATAGAGTTGTAGAGTCATACAGCATGGAAACAGATCCTTCGATCCAATCAGTCCATGCCAAATGTAATCTCAAACTAAACTAGTCCCACGTGGCTGCTCCAGACCTATGTACCTCCAAAGCTTTCCTTTTCGTGCACTTATCCAAGTGTCTTTTAAACATTGTAACTGTGCCCACACAGTTCTTTAAAGGACTCCAATAAATTAGATTGCGATGAAATGCCTTCAATAAAAACATTTCGGCTTTGCCTGGTTGCCTTGAACTTATCCAAGTGCCCTGTTATAACATCTTTAATAACAACTTCTAACATTTTCCTTATGACAGGTTTTAACCTAGCTGGCTTGTGGTTTCCTGCTTTCTGACTCCCTCTCTTTTTGAATGAAGGAATTGCAATGTCTATTTTCCAACATAATAGAACTTTCCCTGAATCTAATGAATTTTGGAAAATTAAAAGCAATGCATCAATGGGTGGATTTCCCTCAAGTGCCACAGTTTCTTCCCACAGTCCAAAGATGCATGGGTTAGATGGATTTGCCATGCCAAATTGCCTGTACTGTCCAGGGATGTGGAGGCTAGTTGGATTAGCCCTGGGAAGTGCAGGGTTACAGGTATAGGATAGTGGGGTGGGTCTGGGTGGGATGCTGTTGGGAGAGTCAGTGTGGACTTGATGGGCCCAATGGCCTACTTCCATACTGCAGGGATTCTATGAGCTATCTCATTCACTACTTCTTAGTCAGAGTTTCAACTTAACACTCCATCTTAGCCACCTCAGATACTCCTTAGCACCCAAAGTAGCTGGGAAAAATTAGCCTCTACAATTTGTCCAAGTTTGATGGTAGTAAAAGCTCTGACTTTAACTTTCATTAGGAATACAGGTGAACTAGATCAGCTGCTGATTTACTTTGGCAGCATGTAAAATGGGAAGCCAGCCCACTTTTTTTATACACCCATGCTTTTGAAGTGCAATAGTAATATCCCTACCTCTGAGCCAGGAGAAATAAATTCAACTCTTACCTACTCAGGTATGTGATAGCATCTATAAAACAGGTAGATTTGGAAAAATATCTAACCAGTAAATGTTAAGCCTAGCCTTCATGTTCTGATGTTTGCTAGAGAAGTAAAAGAACTATATTTTGTGATAATATTCCAAAAAAGGATTGGCTCATAATATCAAGAATTCTTGTTCTTTGTTTCAAAGTACTTATAAAGCCATTTGGAAGTCAAGTGGCTTGATTCCAAGTTAAGAGTAATATTAAACTTGCAACAACATCCTAATAATGTTTATTTTCTCCTGAAGTATCATTATGATGGATAATTTGTTAAGAAAATATAATGAATTTTTTCATTCAAGTCTAGCCTAAAATTCAATTCGACAAACTTAAAATCTTCCATTGTTTTGGATGAAATCTTGTGGTGCATTGTTGGCACAACATTTAACAGACTTATCTCCTGGATCTTTGCCCAGGTTCATTAGATCATTTTGGGCTCAGGTACTGAAAAATGTTCAGCAATAGGTTTCCATAAAATTCTTTTGTTCATCATCTTAATGGAAGCATTGACCCCATAAGCTAATATGTGGGTGAATGCTTTCACTAATGGATCAAAGAAATTAAGTAATAATATATTAAAGTGTAATGTTAGTGCTCCTATGTTACCAGCATACTGTAAACACTCAAAGGGATCTATAACTTGGGAATGTTGATTCCCCAATCCGTGCTTCCTTTGATCTTGGCTTGCCTTCGAGGATTAGTTGGATTTATCCTTAAATGTTCATATCCTTTTATCAAACAGTGCAGTTTTGTGCGGTCAACAACTGTATTACGTATATTCTCAAGTTATGTTAAATATTTACAAACATTAGTTTCTGTCAAACAATTAGCTAAGAATGAAAATATAACATGTAAACATAAATGATTTAAATGCCTCAATAATGGATTGTGCTACAACATGATTTTTGGTTTGTTAGTTATGATAATACAATTCTGTTCCACATTTAATGAGGCTTCACCTGTTTCAAACATAATTGTCTCATTCACCTTGAGATTCAAGTTGTCATTTCATTTGCTATAAGTACAGATATTTTTAGAAATGTATGAATAAAACATCCCATTGTAAAGTGCTTAATTATTGCTATCATGTGAACCCTGATGTTAATTATTAGGTTTCTACACGCAATTATCTTAGTGTTATGTTGTTGAGAAATTTAGTAACTGGAAAAATAATTGATAATTTTGGTTTGAGTTTCCAACAAGTGGTCATGCAGACTGAGTTTATCCAGACATATTAAACCCTGTATATATAATCAGCAATAAAGATAGCTGGTGAAAGCAACATTACAAACCTGATATAACAAGGCGTAGAACTGGATGAACACAGCAGGCCAAGCAGCATCAGAGGAGCAAACCTGATATCTGTTCTATGTTGAGCATAAACTTCATTTTAGGGAAAATAGCAATTAGTTAGGAAACAGTCAAACATTTGCACACAACGATGTTTGATCTCACTCAATGAGTTAAAACAGGTAACTGCTCAAATAGTTTAAGTCATGAATATTTTTGCAGCCCTAGTTATGAATATACACAGTGAAATAACTCCACAGAGCCCAGCATCCTGGCACCAAGTCGTCCTTTACTTACAGGTAGAGAGCCCTTGACACTGATCCAGCTCCCTCAGAGCAGCTCTGAGTGAACAGAACTGCTGACATGCCTATTTATATCTGTCAGCCATGGCTCCCTGATTGGACCAGATTTACAGCCCCAATCAAGGAACTCATATTCTCTGAGGTCCACCTGGCTGACCCCATTACAATCACTACACACAGTCAGTGAGACTGTGAAAAGGGTTAAAATGATAGTAGAATGCCTTATGTTTGGCAAAATACTTACCACTGTCACCATCTATGATATGGGACAGCTAAACCGTCTG
Source organism: Rhincodon typus (assembly GCF_021869965.1). NCBI lineage: Eukaryota > Metazoa > Chordata > Chondrichthyes > Orectolobiformes > Rhincodontidae > Rhincodon > Rhincodon typus. The sequence continues at coordinate 58,725,835 of NC_063334.1, forward strand.
GAATGCCTTGGGTAAATTGACAGCCATCAATTCTTCTTAATAGTATTAATCTAAGCTGCTGGTCCCAATTGGTGAAGGATGCCCACACCAACTCTTCAGTCGAGTTCAATCTTGATAAACAAGATTATTTTTATTAAATAGTACTTATCTTCAAGTGATGTTACATTTAAGATACATTGTGGTATCTTATGAGACATTGCACTCAACTCTGCAAGAATAAGTACAAATGACTGTTAGCCACATCGATTAACATTGTAACATTGGTTTGCTCCTCCCAGGAACAGTCCTTGTGAAGTGAAAGAGGTGTTTAGTAACTACCTGAAAATGATCTGCTGGGAAAGAAATTATGAATACTTGTTACCTTTAGGATTATTGGGATAGGATTGTCACCCAGTCCTTGTGCCGTCAGTTCTGGTCCAGTGTTTCTGTCCTCAGTCCCAGTACAGTCCTTGTGTCCTCAATCCCTGGTCTATTCCTTGTGACTTCACATCCTAGTCCCATCATGTCCTGGTTGTGTCCTTGTGTCCTCAGGTCTTGGTCCAACATTCGATATAGCTGTGTCATGATGGCACGGTGGCTCAGTGGTTAGCACTGCTGCCTCACAGCGCCAGGGACCCGGGTTCGATTCCACCCTCGGGTGTCAGTCTGTGTGGAGTTTGCACATTCTCCCTATGTCTGCGTGGGTTTCCTCTGGGCGCTCTGGTTTCCTTCCACAGTCCAAAGATGTGTAGGCTAGGTGAATTGGCTATGCTAAACTGTCCTTAGTGTTCAGGGATGTGTAGAATAGGTGGATTATAGGGGAATGTGTCTGGGTGGGATGCTCTGAGGGTCGGTGTGAACTTGTTGGGCTGAAGGGCCTGTTTCCACAGTGTAGGGATTCTATGATGGCTTGGGAGATCTTGTGCCATCTTCTACACTGCTTCTCACTCATTTGCAGATAGCTGCACCTAAGCCTATTGATCCTGTTTTGCACAAGAGCTCTTCTCCTTTGAGGTGGTTTTGTCCTGCTGTGTCTCCCTCTGCAGCCTATTCTGCAGATAATGTTGGCTGCTGCTATTGCTGCTGTAGTTGACTAGATTGTCTTCTCCAGCAGATCCTGTGCAATAACATGATCCCAAGAAGAACGGCCAAGTTTTCCTCTGACATGCTTCATTCATTTTCAGTACAACTGTGAGAACACTAGGTGAAAGTACAGTCTTAGAAAAGGGATACTTTATTCCTGACAACATTCCTCATGAATCTCCAATTTGTACCCCCACGCAGGGTTGTCTCACACTTGGCCAAGGCCCCAGGCAGCATACACTTCACATGATTCTGTCTTGCTATGGTTCTTGAAAGGACAGATATTTGCTATAAATGTCATAGAAGCTTAGAGGCATCTATTACCGTCAGAATATCTTCCAGCCTGACAAAACCCCATCGTATGCACATTTACTCCATCCTTAACAAGATGGACCAACAATGTGTCAATGTGGCCTTGGCATGAAAAGGCTGCCAAGAGTCTCCTAGCCAGGCCATATCCCAACCTGCCAACGTGAGCCCTCTCCTACCAGCCTTAATCTCGTGTGTGAGATTACAGCAAATGCAGTGAAATGGTTTGCAGTCCTCAAAACTATGCCCTGGAAAATGCGGAAAATGTGTTTCTTTATGAATGTCCCTCACTCCATTTATTCTTGTTGACCTGGCCACGCTATACTTTTAGTCAGTGCTTCATAACATCAGGTCAAAATTGGTTGGCAAAATTAGTTGAAACTAACTGAATCAAATGAAAGTGTAACAGACCCATAAGGGCTACTGTAAGAAAAGTAAATGTTCAAATTACATTAAAAATTTTAAATTAAAACTTATATTTTTGGTGGAACTGGAGATAATGTGGTACCCACTGGTCAGGGAAGGCCTTGTATGTTCCCCTGGACACTGTGTGCTGCCTCTTTAGGGACATTTGGGTGTGAAAGTGGCTGCAGAAAGAGGGCAGGCAGGAAGTCAAGCCAAATTCTTGGTTAGTGATTGGAATCAGGTTCATTGATATACTGATGCAAAGCAAATTAAAGACAAGTGGATAGCATTCTGTAATCACTGGACTGCTGATTACTCATTCGGACCTTTAATTAGCCTTAAAGCCTCAAACCCTGAACCCAACGCACTTTTAAAAAGAAATTGACTTACTCCTCCCAATTTGGTTGTGGTTTTGTCAATATCAATTGCTTATTGCACAGTTGGTTTTCAGATCAAAATGATGATCTTTAAAATTTTGATTGCTGTGTTGATCTTCTTTACCTTTCTTACTGTATCTTGATCCCTGTTTCCCCAACAACCATTCACCTTCCCCCATCTTAGTTAAACCACTTTATGTTACTGTAAGTATCTACTAATTATCCCTGAAACCCATGAATATCAAGGTGTTGATATCCCTGTATCGTCTTGATATATGGCTTCAGTGAACTTGACAATGCACAAAGCACACTTCTGACTTACTGTGGCCCGTTCTTCTGAATGAATTTGCAAGATATCTCCAACTGACCAATCAGCAAGGCCCACGCTGATTTTGATTGACTGCCAGGACTGATCATGGTGCAATCCCTTGAATGAAATGGAGCCAATCTTCAGACTTGCATTGGCCAACACCCCAGGCTAGAAATGACCCAGCCCCTGAATTTAATGTGATGATAGACTCTAAGTGAGAGAAATCCGCTCCAGCCCAAAACAAAACATACCTCCTCTGTCCCTTTTAACGCATTGCCATGTTATTCAAGAACATGTGGTGTGCTTACCATGTCAGCTGCAAATACATACACCACCCCTGATGTTGACACATCACATGTGCATACCTCTATGTCCCCCCTTTCACACTGAATCTTCACTGTTTCCTACAGATAGATGCTCCTGCCTTGCCTCTTACACTAAAGTGCACTCCAATACAAAATCTTCTTCCTGGCCCTGTCCACTAAAATACTACCTGTAGAGCTGAAGCTGGTGCATTGCCATTCTCCAGTTGAGTCCAGGGATACAGCCTACTTTAGTAACCATAGATGTGCCTACTGTAGTTGTAGACGCTGCAGGAAATGTGAAGTCAAGGACCATTAGGAATTTTTCAGTGAAGGCAGCTAAAATGATGTGCTCACCCAGACTGTAGACCAAAGCTCAAAGCAAACAGGAGCAGACTTGGTTTATGCAATCAAGTTTCTGAAGAAGCAAACATCTTGATTGAGCAGAAGTTAGTTGTGAAGGGAAAGTTAATTCCTGAGAGTTGTGTAATTAATTAGATGCAAACACACATATATATCTAAGCTTCTTGCCACCTAATGATGAGAAATTCATCTCACTGTCTAAGAAGGGAAGACTTAATTGCTAAGCTGAGACTCTGATTTTTGGAATCTTGCCCAATTAACTCATTATGCTTGCCATTATTCTCACCACCTAGGGGAGTAAAAAACCACACATCACGTATTCTTTACTTTGTGCAAAGCCCCTATTCACGATAGGTCTAGTATTTGGTGAGGAAATGTGGTCCAACGGGGCTATGAAATATCCTGAAGTCAAGCAAAAATGTACATTTTTACAAAAGACAGGAACAGTATTTGAACAAACAGGTTTGAGTATCTCACAGATCCTTTGCTGATTTCTATTGTCAGAGGAGCATTGCAAAGTCTCAAGTGTAGAGGTGTCACATCCCCAGTCTTTTAAAATAAGCAGCGTGTAGGCATTTTTTTCTTCCAGAACCACAATGAAGTGTAGTATACTACAGAGATTCCCTAAGCATCAGGGGATTGAAGCTCAGCACGTACTGACAGCATAGGTACTGAACAGACCAGAAAAATTGCTTTCTCCAGAGCTTTGCAACTCTCAGATCACAAAGCTGTACATTACTAGTGTTTCACTGTCAGTAAGGACTTTTCTGCTGAGCTGTTAGAATTTTAGATGAGACAAACAAAATACATTTCTTTTTAATGCTGGCACCAATCAGCAGCCTCCAATTTTTGCCAATACTACACAACTGCTCATAGCAACCTGTATTTATGCAACTGAAGAATTGATGTTTATAAACTACAAGTTACTGGAAACTGAAATAAATATTATGAAATAAATAACTGAATAAATATTGCTGTTAAGACAGAGCATTAATTATTTCATCTATAATAAAAACAAAGTGCTGGAGAAACTGCAGATTCTGCAGCATATGCGAAGAGAGAGAGAGACAGTTAACATTTTGAGCTCAATATGATAATTGAAAAAAGAGCTGGAAAAGTGATGGTTTTACACGGTAGAAAAGGGGAGACATGAGCAAGAAGGAAAGAAAGCAGGAGGTTGAGGCACATTGGATATCACAGGCACCATAGAGTAAGAAGCAGAAGGAATGGAAATGGGTATAGAGAAGTCCAGAGTGGATGTTAGTACAGTAGTAGTGTTAATGCCAGAATATAGGTCACATCTGCAAAACCAAGAAGACAAACACTAGTGTGGACAAAGGAAACAAAATGGAAGACAAAGTTTGTGGTCTGAAATGGACTCGACGTTGAGTCCACAGGCTATAAAATGCCTAAGTCAAAGTGAGATTCCTCGTGCTTATGTTTGATCTAACTATAACATCGCAGCAGAGCTAGGCCAGAAACATAACCATGACAGTAAGATGGTTTAATAAATTCCAAGCAATGTGAATAAGGTCAGAGTCTTGCTCGCAGACTGAATGGAGGTTGTTATGAAAGGCGGTCACCCAAACTGTGTTTGGTCTTCCAATTATAACAGAGACCACTTTGTGAACAATTAATATCGTAAACAAGATTGAAAGAAGTACAAGTAAGTGACTGCTTCAACTGTGTTTGGGCCTTTGGACAATGAAGAGGGAAGAGTTAAAAGGGTAAGTCTTATACAATCTGTAATTGCACGGGAATATGTTGTGGGAGAAGGATAAAGTGTTGGGCATGGCTGAAGAGTGGAGCAGAATGCGACAGAGGGATCAGTCCTTTGAGAATGCAGACATGGGAGGAGAGGGGAAGGTGTGTTTGGTGGTGGCATCCTGCTGGAGGTGGCATAAACAGCAGGGAATGGTGTTTTCAATATGGTGGTTGGTGAATGTAAGGACAAAGGCCTTCACACTTACATTTTTGTAACAGTGGCCATCAACAGAGTTTCAGTGAAACCTAAAGCAAGCTAGAGGAACAACTTTATTTTCCAGTTAGGCACTTTACAGACTCTGGACTCAGCATTGAGTTCACTGCAGACTAAGAAGTCTATCCTCCAGTTTGTACCCCCACCTTCATCCTTACCCGATCTTCTTCTAAAGTTTTCAGCATCTGAGTCATTTTATTTCATTTTATTGTTAAACGTATGCTCAATAACATGTAGAATAAGGGTTGGACTTCATTGACATTGTTACCATTCTAGCTATAGTCCCTGGTAATAATTCAGTTTGTATGGTCATTATAACAGCAAAGAAAATATTTCAGTTGTAGCATCAAATCATATTCAGTAGATTAATTAAAGGAGTTTAGCTTAAACTTGCGAAGTAAATCACTTCTTCAGCTCACTTTTCAGTTTTATCAATTTAAAGATTTTTCTGTTTGCAGAAGACTTAATGAAGTCCTCAAACAAGAACACTAATCAATCATCCTGAAACATGGCTTCAAGAATTAGTCCAAGTGACTGTTCAGTGATGAAAGTGTCCCCGCAGCTTCTTAACTCAGTTGGGCACCTGTGGTCTTAAACACACCACCAACGTTTTGGACAATTATTGATTTGCAGTCCTTTTTTGTAGCAGATTTAAGTCATTGGCCAATTTTAAACTGAATTATTCCCATAAGGAGATGGCCAATGAGGAGAACTCACCTCATCATATGTAAACCACAACAATCACAACACGTTTGCTGAAAAAGTGCAAATTTACCTTCACTTCTGTACAGTAATGTGAAAGACCCTGTAAGATAGCCTGTAGAATGTGTTACTCTGACACCAGAGATGTTGCAGAATGAACAAAACTAAAATATTCTAACAGGTGAGTGGCTAAAATCTCTACTATGTGACGAATATTGTCTCATTTTGTTCCATTCCTTTGGTCGTTCCACAAATAGTTTTACAAGAGTTTGTAAAGCTCAGAAAAAAGCAAACCTGGTAAAAAAAAATTACAGAATGTTTAAAGCAAAGCTGATTTGACCCTTCATACTCATGGCTGAGAGTACATTGATGAAAACTGTTATCCTGAGCTTCCTAACATACAAAGAAAGAATTAATTGTCATAAATTAATTGTTTGACTCCAAGAATCTCCTCCTTCATCTGTCCCTGGAAAATTGTAATTGTACCTTTTAAAGAAAGCTTCTGGCAGGCAAAAAAAAAGCTGCTACAGAAGCAGCAGCTTGGTGTCATTTCATGGCTTTCACATCAAGCTACAGGGCAAATGTTCCACTTGACAAAATTAATTGCTCAGTTGTAGTTTGAGGCCAGTGGAAACCGAAAGTTTGGTGAACAAGCCTCAGGTATGATGCTCGCCCTATTCCTTCTGTTTGTGATTTTCCAGATGTTTATATTTTGAGCACTGCAGTGCTTCCACACAATGCACAGGAAGCTTTCAACTTTGAAGTTCCTGTTGCAGAGTATCATATATCAGAACCACATAACGAAATGAGACAATTTGACATTCATATTTCTCCATCCATTCATACATTCCAATTTTGCAATTCCAGATTTGCACTAAATTCATAGTAATGGCGCTTTCTAAAAATTTTTTTCAAAGTTTCTGAAATCTTTTTTCATAGAGTCCCTAGAAGTGGAAACAGGCCATTCATCCCAACAAGTCCATACCGCCCCTCTGAAGAGCATCCCACCCAGACCCATTCCCCATGTCTAACTCACTTAACCTAAACATCCCTGAACACTATGGGCAATTTAGCATGGCCAATCCACCTAACCTGCACATCTTTGGACTGTGGAAGGAAACCCACGCAGACACGGGAAGAATGTGCAAACCCCCACACCCTGGGTCCCTGCCGCTGTGAGACTACTGAGACACTGTGCCGCCTCAGAAAAATTTTGCAAACCACTTCAAAATAAAGTCTAATGCTGCCTACTAAAATAGAAAATGGACCGTTGATGCCAGATAGCGGCGGATGTTAGAAAGACAGTCCATGAAGGGGAGTTTTTTTTAGTACTGACTTTCATGGATACAACAATCAGGGTCAAGTTAATATTTAGGGCTGGTTTGCACTGTTTCAAATGCTTTGCTTTTAGGTGAAATGTATAAGCTAACTAGCATGCTTATGGTTAATATTATAGGCCACACACTTATCAAGAGGAGAGTGATTCACCAGTCAGGCTGGTCAGCACTTTCACATTTTTCCTCACCAAACAATAGGCCTATGAGTAGCTATTAAATCCTCACACACTACTTGACTTTGAAAAGTACAAAGCTGTGATGAAACCTTGTTATATGTCCGTTAAATGCTTAATCATTTCTCACAGCTAAACAATGCATCATTGGTGGTGACTTTCAATTGCCACCTACCTCTTTCTGGTCACAGTCAGCTATTGAAAACTGGGGGCAAGGGGCTATTCAGCTGCTTCATTAATTCCCAATACCCACCCAATACAACTGTCACACCAGCCTATAAATGAATGAGCAGTTTGTCTGTCTGAAGCAGGCTAGAGACTGTTTAAAATGTAAATCAGGCCCCTGTGCTAGGTGTAAGACTTTAATTGCTATTTTCAAGTACTATTTAGGTGGAGAGGATATATGCCAATGTGCATGCTTCACATATTTGTGCCATACATTGAGAGGACGCACAAACAGACTTTAAAGGGATTAAAGAAGATTGCTGAAAAATGACCAGAACAACTTTCCCTCAGTGGGACCAGGAAGAATGGAATTCTCTTGCAGTTCAATCCTCCTGTGATCCTTCCTCCTGGGATTGTCTCCCAAGCCAGTTGGTTGTTCGTGGCACGTTACTGAGGCCCAGACCACTTCATCACCTATCTTTCCCTTCCATAAATAACACTAAATAGGCCCATACTCCCATGTGAAAACATGGAAAATGTGAATGCAATGAGGTTTCAACTGTAAGTTACAGTTTGAATGATTACATGTGTCTAAGTGCTTTACAAAGTCTTTCTACATTAAAGGTGGGATGTAAATGCAAGCTAAGAATCTCCTGCTTCACCTGGGCAGGATCTTTAGCCAAGTAAGAATAGATCCTTGTGAATATAGGACGGTATATTTCTGTGGTTTTTGTAACCCTGATACTATGACCAAGTGGAGATCCCGAGACAACACTTGCTGGTGATAAGACAAGCTCACTGATGTTTTTGGAAGGGGCCTCCCATTTGGCCACTTCTGTGCTCGCCATCCTATTAAGGGAGAGGTTTGCACTGTGCTGCTCGGTTGGACATTTTCAGGGTGCTACAGCATGGAGCCCTACTTGGAGTTTTAGCAAAAGTTAATAAGTCAGACAAGGAGTATGTCCATCAAATCGGAGCAATATTTTATGACCCTTCTTTGGTCTAGTGAGCCTCTGGCTCCAATGGTACCCCAGCTACTGTAGGTAATGGCCCATGTGCTGTGTAAAGTGACTACAGTCCAAAACCTTTGTACACAAATTACGACCTCAGAGATCACTTCAGCATGGCAGACAACAATATACAAATATATTTCTTCAAACATCCATCTCTTCAAAAAAAATGGGAAAAGAGATATACCCAATCAACTTCAAGTTACTCCACATATATGGTTTGTAAAGAAAATTATCACAAATGAACCAAAAAGGACAGTTTGTTCTTTCTAGTTGGTCCCAGTTTTATTTGACCCTACATGCACATTGCACACATTTAAAGTATTTAAAGCATATATGTCTTCTAATGGTATTTCTGTGAGATGTTGTTGGCTGTTTGTCTGATGTCTGCTCACTCGTTGCATGCCATGCCCCTACAATTATCAAAATCCACTCAATCCCAAATGTACTCTTTTGACATTATTCCTGTGGTTTGTAAAATGGCTATTGCACATAACCTTTATTGACATAACCACAACATCAGAGGTCACATTCATATGAAAAGCTGTAGCGTACAAATGTATTTATACAAACAGGGATGAACCCTCCAGCCACTATTATGTGTTAGGGGCCATTCAGCTGTGAGCAAAATGCTGGTGGGCCATGTGAGTCACCTGAATTGGGGATCCAATTAACTAAATTAGCTGCCCACTTCTGTAATGTGTGCAGCCAATCTACATTCCTACATTAAAATTACAACATTCAAATGCATCTGGATGGGTACATGAATAGGAAGGGTTTAGAAGGATATGTGCTAAATGCAGGCAAATGTGATTAGGTCAGATTGGGATGTCTGGTCGGAGCGGACAAGTTAGACCGAAGGGCCTGTTTCTGTGCTGTTTAACTCTGTGACTCTATGTCCATCAGAAACTTTCACATTGTTAGGAATGCTTCCTCCTGAGGGCCACTGCACTCCCACCCCTGAACTGCACTCTCAATGTCTCCACTTTTCTCTAAAGCCTGCTATCATCTGGCTGGAAATATTCTATTCCTGGAGTCAATCAGCCCATTGATATCCCGTTTCCACTCAGTGAGTGGCCGTCAAGCCCATTGTGTTTCAGGGATGTTTCCTGCAGCTCTCTTAACAGGATGAGGGATGATGATTGTTTCTTCAACAGAAATATTTTTTTAAATGCATAGAATATTGGATATGAGAATGACCTTAACTAGACACATGCCAAACACACTCATCAATATCCATGCCATTTTTAAAAAAATCCCATCCATTTAGGAATAATTTCAGATAAAATATAACTGAATCTAACTTCCTGGCAGCTGGGATTCCTGAGAATGTGCTATTAAAATCAATGAACTTACAATGACAGATGTAAGGAATTCAGCAGATTTAGGGAAAAACACACTATTTCATAAAGTTTCAGATATGAATATCACTATAAAATTTCTGAATAACACCTTAAAGTGAAATTAGCATTGCTGCCTCCTCTTCTCTTATTAGTGCAATTGCAGTCAGGCAAATTGAATACAACTGTGATAAGTTGAGGTGTCATTTCAGGAAAGGCCAAATCTAATACATCAAAAAGTCAGAGTTTGTACATTGTTAACTGAATCTTATGTTTAATTAAATACTTTTTTAAAAAAACACTTACCTATTATTTCGCCCTTGAGGTTTTGAAGTAAAAAATAATTTTGGACTCATGTTGAATGAAATGTTCCCCATTCAAAGCATATTATGAAACATTTTCAATAGTTTTCATAAATAATAAATATTAAGAAATGGTTTTACGATGTGCTTCCTTCACACAAGCAGTGAAAAATATAAAATAACAACTCAGTATATCAATAACTTCATGCTTATGAGCCAAACATGCCAGTTTGGAATTGACAAAGTACCATCAATGTACAGACGTGAGTTTTAATCATGAAATACAGTTCAGCATAATTGACATATTTAAACACCTTATTGACATTGAATGTTAAATACAGTTTCAGAGGAAGCAATGCTAGCTGCCAACCTGACGTGAACATTTGCATTTATACCAGGCTTCTTTTTAACTTATCCTGTGGGACCTCTGAATATCTATAAGATGGATAAGAATTATCAGTTCCTGAGTAAGTGGTCCCAATGACACAATGCAATCAGTTTTAAGTTGCACTGTGCTCAGGATGGGTGGGTGCAGAGTGGATGGAAAGCCAACCAGATTTGAAGCCAGGCTCAGTTTAACAGTGATGTCAGCGCTGGCATGAGTGCGAATTGGCATTGGAGCCCATTATTCAGGATTTCCAAAAGAACACATTCCAATATGAAGTTTGACATTGTTGTAACATTTGTACAGCATTTGAATGTAAAGTTGATTTGCATCTTTGATGGGTGGCTCTGCTGTTATGTTTTGAAGTGAGTTAATATGATAGGTGAGTAGTTGATATACAGCATATAGTAACTGCACCTGGAGTATATATTAACTGCAATACAGTAACTGTTCAGCCACTTAAAGATATTTTCATGTTTTAAACATCATCCACAGTGCTTCCTTTGGTTGAACATAAATTTCTGAATCATGTTGGTTTAATGATCACTGCTTATCACCAGCAGTTGGCATGATCTGTAAAGCGGCCCCAAAGTCCTCTCCATTTTCAGCTTCCAGAATATGCATCATTTATATTTAATGGATTTTTTAATATCAGGAATAATTTATATCAGGAATAGGCCCAATTTTCTTCCAGCATCTTCAGTCAGAACATTCCATTTTGATTTACCTTCATCCTCCCCTCCATAAGCTACGGCTACTCCAATTATTCATCAAAATTCCACACAGTCATCACCTCATCGTTAAGAACTTACATTGGTGCTTAATTGAACAGCAAAAGTTTTGAGTTATATGTAAATATGTTCATGGCTTTCTCATTCCATTTGGCTTTAAATTGCTTCCACTGACAATGGCCTCTTGATCATCCTATTTTTTTTCCTTCAGCTCTCTCTTGGTGACAAGTCTTAAGTTATTTTCAACTAAGGTCACATACTCCTTGAATCCCTTTGTCTATCAGCCTCTCTTTACTTCTTCAAGTTATCTCTTAAAACTAATTTCTTTGCAAACATTCAGCCTTTCCTTTTATTTTCCTTTTCCTTAATTTACTATCTATTTCCAACTATACCTTGTTAAACCGTTTTGAAGCTAAAGGCTGTGTATAAGTCAAGATCTTACTGCATCTATGGAAAACAGACAATCAGATCATTTTGTTCACACTAACATTATTCATTAAGTTTATTTCAAGAAGAAAAAATGGGCAGCAGCAAAAAGATATATCAACTGATAACTGGAGCAGATATATAACTTTCCGCCACTCGTTCCAAAATAATAAAAGAAGATTCCATGCAATCATTCTCCTCCACAGCTTTATAATGAGTCCAAGACAAGAAACTTCATGAGAAATTAACTTCATGAGGCCATTATTAGATTCTATCTTGTTTAACGGCTCAGGGAAATAAGAAACAGAGAAACCTAGTTAAATTTATTTCTTTTCTTAGCTTCATTCAGATATTTCTGGACCACATAAAGAACTATCAGATCTAGCTCTTATCTGCTAAAAACGTTTATTATTTCAGGACCATCCTGCAATGCAAAGATAGCCATGACTTAATTTTCTCACCTGAAGACTATTTTCTTAAACCCCACTCCTGTCTCCTCCACGCTCATCTCTAACATTAAGTTTGTGAATGCATGGGCATTTTGTCACTAAGTTCAAGACTCATCTACCAGCTACCTCCACTGCATGCTTCTCTTCCACTAGCCTACTTGGTTAAACTTCCCTTAATGCTCTCTCTTCCCTAGCTTTGAACACATATCTTTCTGCTCTTCCTATCTCCCCTCCATCCCTTTCCAAGCTCGCTTTGTCCACAAGAGTCACCTCCTTCTCCTGTGACCATATTCCCCCTAAACTGATGATGACTCAACTTGTCTCCTAAGATCCATGTTAACCAATATCAAAATGCTTCTTTCCCTTTAGATGTTGTCCTCTTTGAAGTCTCTGAGCTGAGGGCTAACAAATATCTTGTACAAGTCCAATGTCACTCCTTGCCCTTGTAATCTATGCTTAGTTAATAAAGCCGAGGGTCCTGTATGTTTTATTAACATCTGTGCATCTGTACCTGCCCCACCACCTTCAATGGTCTGTGCACACGTACAGCTAGGTCCATCCGTACCTGCAGCCCCTTTAGAATTATGCACCCGATTTATATTGTCTTTCAATGTTCTTCCTGCCAAAGTGCACCACTCTCTGCATTGAACCTCATCTGTCACCATCTGCCCACTCCACCACCTTGTCTATATCCTTTTGGAGTTCCACCCTATCCTGTTCACAGCTTACAATTCTTCCAAATTTCATGTCATCTGCAAAATTTGAAATTGTCCCCTGCGCAATAAGCTCCAGATCATAAATACTTATCAGGAAAAGCAAGAGTCCCAATACTGACCCCTGAGGAACTCCACCAGAAATTTTCTTCCATCTGAAAAATATCTATTAACCATTACTCTCTGTTTCCTGTCATTCAGCCAATTTTGTATCCACATAGCTAGTGTCACTCAAGTTTCTACCTAATCCAACTACTGAAAAGGTACTTAAATTCACAAATGACATCCTATGTGTCCAGGATAGGTAGATATTCCAACCTCTTCCATTTTGACCTGTCTGTAGCCTTTATCTAGGATGGCAGTCCATCTACTCCAATAACTTTCCACCAGCTTGCTGATACTATTCTCACTTGGTTCTATTCTGATCCAAATAATCAAAGGCAGAGTGTTGCTTGCTACCCAACTGTTTCTCTTCCTACACATACACCATTACCTCTGATGTCACCCAAACATGTATCCTTGATTCCGCTATAATTTCACATCTACTTGCTATCCCTCAGAACTTCAGCATTAGGTTTCACATGTATGATGGTAACACTCAGTACTACTTCACCATAACGTCTCTTGACTCCTCCGTTGCTGCTAAATCATCAGATTGCCTTCCCAAACCTACAACGAGGTGAACAAAAATTTCCTTCCATTAAGTATTGAGAAAACTGTTCCCCAGCTAAAGAATTCATCTCTCTTCATGGCCACTGTCTGGAACCTAACTAACCTGTTTGCAAACTTGATGTCAGATTTGACCCTAAGATATGCTTTTGATCCCATATTCATACCATCACAAAGAGCATCTATTTCCACCTTTGTTAGATTTTGGAGGTTCATGATCACTTGTGAGGAATTTTCAAATACTTATTATGCTTGTTAAGAAGCAGGAGTTTGGATTTAACACAATAGCTAATTAGACAATAAATATTTTCAACCCATCACTGATACCAAAGGATAAACAGACTATTAGCACAGAGCGTATTTATCTATAAAGTTATGAAGGCAACATTTCCACCTTCAACTCTCTAACCACTGTGTTAGGGAAATTTTCCCTTGGTCTTCCCTGTTTCTCTTCTGGACAATCTTCTGTCTGAAGAAGACAGCTCTCTGATGAGGACTTCCCCCTACTAGTACAGTCTGCTCAGGACTGCCCTCTGACTGTGAACATTTATTGATTTATTGTATTTCTACAGGCTGTCAATCACATATTTAAATTTTTCTGGCCAATGAACGTGGGACAGCTACTCATGACATCAGCATATCCATTCCTCACTTCCCCACCTCCAACTGGAAGTTAATTTTTATTCTTTTTTTTGGGAACAAAACTTCTATCGCCCTAAGCAATGCATTGATAGTAGGATACATATTTTGCCATTCGTTCTTTGATACAGCTTATGAAACTTAGTGTTCTTGATGTTTTTTATAGTTGGTTTTCTTTTGTCCTAAAATGAGATCTTATGTTTTGCAGGAAATTCAAGAAAATTTTAGTTTTAAAGGGATCCTAATCTCTAATACATCTGTAACAATGCTTGACTTTATCCCGCCTCAACTGAGCTGCTGCCAAAACACTCAATCATGATATTATTACCTTTAGATTTAACTGTTCCAACTGGTCTTGGCTGGTCTCCATCACAGTCACCTCTGTGAACTTCAGGTCATCTAAAACTCTGTTGCTCCTGTCTTAACTCGTAACGAGTGCTATTTACCTATTGTTCCTGCTTCCATTAACTTACATTGTTCCCAAGTCAAGCAGCGTTTTGATTTTTAAATTTGCATTTTTCATTTCAAATTGCTCCTTGGTCTTCCCTTGCGTACCTCTGTAATCTCCTTCAGTCCCAGAAACTTTCTTGATAGCTGTACTCCATCAATTCCATCCTCTCGTAAATTCCCAATTTTAATCATTTCACCATTTGTGGCCATGCTTCAGCTTCTTGTGGCACAGGGGTAGTATCCCTATCTCCGGACCAGGAAGCCCAGGTTCAAATCCCACCTACTCCAGAGGTGTGTCATAACATTTCTGAACAGGTTGATTAAAAATATCTTAAATTCTGGAATTTCTTCTAGAAAGCATTTTGCCTCTCTCCTTAACTTTCTTCTTTTAAGACACTCCTTAAAACTGTCACCTTTGACTACGTTTTTGATTATGTGACTGTACACCACTTTAAGGAGCCCAGTGCCAAATTTTGTTTAATAATGCTCTATGAAGCATTCATAGATGTCTTGAAATGTTTTATAATGTTAAAAAATGCAATACTAAATTGTCGATGTTCACATCGATGCAATGAAAATAAAATGATGTCCTTCAGCAATCCTCAGCAATTTTCTTTATATTGAATTAAAGATTAAAATTATGGACCAGAGATAAAACAAATAGTAGAGTGAAGCATCAACCACAAACTGCAGGCTAGCTAAGAAGGATTGGACTTAACTTGATTAGGATTCCCTTGACGCAACATCCATTACAAGCAACTACCGTAACTGTATTTTGCAATAGAAACCTCACATATTCTGTCAGTGAAAACAAATAGACCTTTCTGTCCTGACAAGGATCTGTCTACATATCATCACTATTAACATAAGCACCCAAGTTGTAGACTATTCCTCAACTAGGGAGACTGTTCTAAAATTAGATGTCACCTTTTATTGGACAGAGATGAGGAGAGTTTTTTTCTCTCTCCAAGGATTGTGCAAGTTTAGAATACTCTACGTGAGAAGGCTGTGGACATGAGAACTTTAAATATTTTTAAGGCAGCGGTAGATAGATTCTTGTTAAGCAGGGGAATCAAAGGTTATTGAAGGTATGTGGGAGTATGGAATTCAAAATGCAAACAGGTCAGCCATGATCTTGTGGAGTGGTAAAGCAGGCTTGAGGGGTCGAATGGCCTACTTCTGCTCCTAATTTATATGTTCACACGTTTGCTTGTACATTGGTTACAGTTTATGTTACTGCACCAGTAATTCAAAAACCTGGGCATAAGTTACTCAGTGATATCAAACCACCATGAAAAAGCCCAATAAGATTAAAATCGCGGATGCCGTAAATCAGGAACAAAAACAGAAGTTGCTGGAAGCTCAGCAGGTCTGGCAGCATCTGTGAAGAAAAAAATCACCTTTCTGAGGAAGGGTCACCGGACCCAAAATGGTAACGCTAATTTTTTCTTCAAAGAATTTACCCTGCCCGGTTAATCCTTTAAAATAGAATAGAATATCCTTTATTGTCACACGTACTCAAGTACAAAAATACCGGAATACAGTGAAAATTTTACAATGTCACCTCTTATGGAGCTATCTTAGGTACAAGTACCTAGGTACAAATCTTAGATACAAAAGAGGAATAAAAAAAGAGAAGTAGTTGCATTACTTCACAGTGTTTAAAGAATAAGTTAGAAATAAGACATAGTTAGAGGATTGACATTACAATCAGATAAAAAAAAATCCAAATAAACATTACATTGCAGTAGTTGAGTGCAGGGGCTTCCACATGTGGTCTGGCCGCACGTGCCAGGCCCCAGTCCAACAACATCCCCATTCCAAGACTCCAGTCTGCTCCTCACTGGCTCTCAGCTGCTTCAACCTAAGTTTTTTCCAGGACTGCTTCCCCCATGTTGGCTGCTGCTTTGTGACTGTTTCCATGCACCAGCCGCTGCCCAGGACTGCTGTTCCACCAGGACTGCTTCCTCATGCCGGCCTCTGTACAGGACTTGCTCCTCACATCAGCTGCTGCTCCGGGACTGCTTCCCCGAGCTGGCCTCTGCCCAGGACAGCTTACCCCGCGCCAGCTGCTCCTCCTCCAAGACTGTTTTCCCTGCAGCCGCTGCTCCAGGACTGCTTCCATGCCCTGTTCACTACTCCTGGGCTGCTTCCATGTGCTGGCCTCTGCTCCAGGATTCGTCTCCAGGGGTCCCCAGCTGTTCCATTCAAGGGGAAAAAAGAAGAGACATAAAAAAAGAAAAAGAACAGGCGCAGCAGAGGTGCTCAATCAGGAGTGTCTTACTTTGCCGCCATCTTGGATCCACTGGATACTGTCTCCCATTTACTGACTTGCATCATAATTATGAGGGCTATCCTAGATAGTCACACTAATGGAATCATTTCTTTCCCCATTGTCCTAATCACTTTTGCTGGAGTGTTTACTCCTTAAATCAAACCCACAAGTGGAGGTGGGGCAATGGTATTCAGTCAGGTGGGAGGAACCTTGGGAGTTCTCAACATTCACTCCATGAACTCTCATGACAGCCCATCAAACATGGCCTAGCAACCTCTTGTATGGGTGATCCACCTGAACTCCTCCTGGCGTCTCCACCACCACAGATTCTGGTCTACATAACATCAAAATATGGTTGAGTACATTGAATACAGCAAAAATTATGGGCCTGGGAATTTGCCCTGGAAGTAAGAGAAATCTTATTTCTATTCAGCAAATACAACAATCAGTCATATATTTGCATGAAACTGATGTTGAGTCAGAAATTCAGAAAGAAATAGATAGTGCAAACATCCATCAAGGCCATTCAAGTCAAGGCACAAGAGTTCAGAGATGAACTACTGGTCTGAGTTTGACAAGAACACAATGGGCAGCTATGAAAGCTCTTGGCATATTGAGCCTGTAATATCAGAATTTTGAGGATGGGGAAGATAGTGCAGCACCTAAAAATAAATGAGAAAATGTTGAAGTCATAGGGCAGGTTTCAATATTTGGGTTTTAAGAGTTAATATCTGAAACTGTGTGAATAGAACCTCCCAGAATGATAATATTGGAGAACATAGGATAGAAAAATACGAAAAGAATGTGATCATGGCTTCAGTGATGTAAGACATGCTCATGTAAAAACATACATAGTTCCTTAATATGTAAAGATTCACTACCATTTAATCCTATTGAAGGCAATAACGTGTGATATTCTGTCAGGAGTGGATAGACCAGATGCAGGGTCGATGTTTCCCCATGGCAGGGGTCTCTAGAACAGAGAATCAATGCCTCAGGATATGCAAAATGCTGCTTCAGACTGAGAGAAGGATTTTTTTTCATTCAGAAGGTAGTGAACCTGTGGCATTCTCTGACACAGAAGGATGTGGAGGCCAAGTTACTGAATATGTTTCAGAAATAAATTGATTTCTGGAGGCTCTGGCATCAGACGGTACGAAGAGAGTGGGAACATGCCATTAGGAAAGACAACCATCCATGATCACATTGAATCGTAGACCCAGTTTGATGGGCTGTAATGTCTACATTGACTCTTATTTTCTATGTTTCTATGTTACAGCAGCAATATAACTATTGACCCCATCAGTTATAAGTGACCAGGTGAAGGTAAGGATACCATTGATACAGATGTTACTATATCTACTCCAGACTCAATATCGTGTTCAATAATTTTAGGGCCTAATTCTCCTATGTCGTAGCTCCCTAACCCATACACCAGGCCTTGCTATCACATTGCCTGCCATTACACACCACCTAATGTTAGTCACTAACATTAACAGCTATTCACCCTCCTAGTCAGATCGTTATCAACTCCTTTGTCTATCCAGCTGCTCTTCTCTCTCTTCGGGCTCTATTCTATCGTTTACTCCCTACCCCATCCCCCTCCTTATTTTCTGCATATAAACTGACATTTTCCCAGCTACCATCAGTTCTGAGGAAGAGTCACCAGACACGAAACATTAATTCTGATTTTTTTCTTCACAGATGCTGCTAGACCTGCTGAGCTATTCCAGCAACTTCTGTTTTTGTCACTGTATCTACAGCAGATCATGATGGTAGATAGATCAAAAGACCATTACTTGCATTTAACAATATTATGATTAAACATCACAGTGGCCAGCTGAAACTTGTCTTGCATCATGAAAATACTTGGATATCGGTTATCATCAGTATTACTTCTGCCTGGCAGAATGTGCTTGTTCTTTGGGGGATGCTGGAAATTGCTGTTTGGGGTATATTCTGGTTTGTACTATGCCAGATAACGCAAATCTTTTTCTATCAGGCTTAATCAATATCTGAAGTATGTCCAATCCCAGTCTGAGACATATGAAAATGTAACACCTTAACAGTCTATTAAAACAGAAATTGCATCTACTTTATAAATTACTGAAAAAGCGAGCATCATTACTCCTAAACTGGTTAATATTGAAAATAGTTGGGCTGCAAATAAATACCTATGTCATTGTTTCAACCTATTAAACTCCCAGTCTTGTAACTTCTGGCACTTAGAAAGTCAAGAGCCACAATTGCATGGAAATACCATAGCCAGAAATTTCCATTTTGAATTTAAAGATCATTAGTTAAAGAAGTTTAAGTGAATTAAAATTGTTACTTCCACCATGACCTAAAGTGAGTTACTTCACACAAGTACATGCTTTTTAACATACTGTCTATGTGTGTGATAAGTTGGTGAATCTTACAGGCCAGAGTGTTTGCCCCAGAGGGAACCTACTCAGTTCATAGGTTCTGTTGCCATATTTAAAGGCCAGTTGGGCCCAACTTTACTTACTGCAGGACAGGTGCTTCCACTTAGATTGTGCTGGCCATTCCAACCCCAATGAAGATGCCACCCAAGAGGTCGAAGGTCAGCACATGTTCCAATGACACTTTGACATACGTGGTTGCTGGATGAAGAGACAGAATGGTGGTTCTCTTCGCAGGGTGTAGTACATGGACGTCCTCCCAGAGAAGGGTCTAGGCCCGAAACGTCAGCTTTCCTGCTCCTCTGATGCTGCTTGGCCTGCTGTGTTCATCCAGCTCTACACCTTGTTATCTCAGATTCTCCAGCATCTGCAGTTCCTACTATCTCTGGCAGGAAATGAGTCAGCTGTGAAGGCTAGTGCCACTGGCATTTACAAGCGGCGGTATCGCAAAAAAAAAATGAAAAGGTAAATGGCACCATCTTCTTTCTGCAACTCTCACACATAGTTTAACTCCATAACTGCATTTATATCTAACAAACCCTTATAGCCAGTAAGCCTCAGCATTGCATGTATTAACTGAACTAAAGGACTCTATTCACCTAATGTTCTGAAAATACTAACCCTTAGTGAACAGTGCATTTCTTCCTCACTTACTGAGAATGACTCTCCATCTGGCAAGTTTATGCAGGTTCTGCTCTGATTACCATCACGCTCAATCCCTCTCTTTATCTCATTGCCAGACAAACTGGCCCACAACAGTGCAGAGAGGGTTGAGACCAGTAGAGGGATGCTCGACACGAGCATCTTCATTGATATTGAGAAGCAAGCAATAGAGCTGGCTAGGGAAGACCAGGGCCATTCCCATGGCGATAGGAAGATTGGAGTGGCTAAGGAATCTAATAAGCAACTTTGCAGTCTGCTCTTCTCAGATATATATGAAGATAAATATTGTGATCTGCATAAACTATGGTGCACCTTCACCCACTGGTTCTTTATCTTCTCTTCTACATGGTCTGGTAAGTCCAGGAGCACGTCCAATGAATGAGGCCATGATCTGAACATTTCAGCACGGCCTTTAAGGATGAGGTGTGTAAACACTCTGAAGGAACACTGGCAGCGCATTCACCATACCCTCCACCACCTCAGTGAGTAGTCTAGCTGGATTTGACATGAGGACACATAATGTGGTACAGTGGCTCAGTGGTTAGCACCGCTGGGCTCACAGCGCCAGCAACCCGGGTTCAATTCCACCCTCAGGCAACTGTCTGTGTGGAGTTTGCACATTCTCCCTGTGTCTGCGTGGGTTTCCTTAGGGTGCTCCGATTTCCTCCCACAGTCCAAAGATGTGCAGGCCAGGTGGATTGGCCGTGCTAAATTGCTCACAGTGTTCAGGGATGTGTAAATTAAGTGGGTTACGGGGGATGGATCTGGGTGGGATGCTCTGAGGTTCGGTGTGGACTTGTTGGGACGAAGGGCCTGTTTCCACACGGTAGGGATTCTATGATGATGATGATTCTATGATGATGACACAAACGGCTGAGCACATCGCTGACACAGGTCTGCAAGTGGCAGCGTAAGAAACACTCCAGGATCTAACATTCAGACACCTGGCAGGTACCAGGCTGCTGCTCAGCTCCATGCAGAAGCCAGGCCTCCATACTCAGCCGCAAGTCACATGATCAACATGAAGGGCGAGGTAAGAAAAGCCGGTGTGACAGAGGGTCTCAGTAGACACAAACAAAAGATGGAGCAGACTGTCCATATCCATGTTCTCATTGCTATAGTGACTCCGGCTTGAGAACACTTTGTCAACCTCCGTGGAAAGGAAGGTATCTACTTTGAAATCACACACTGCTCAGTATTGCCAGATATTTACCTGGACCTGCATTCCTTCACCCCAGCTTAGCATCAAAGGCAAGGTAACAGGGAAATGAGATGTCTCAAGCTCACTCAGGTGCCCCTCTTTGTCCAGGACAATGTGATGCTTGAAATCTTTGAATAAAGCTAAAATGAAAGTTAAGAGTTAAATTGAAGGTATATGTAAAAGCAGGATCCTGTAAGGATGAAATACAAACAAAATGCTGAAGAAACTCAACAGGTCTGGTAACATCTCTGGAGAGAGAATTGATGTTAACATTTCAAGTCCAAAATGATTTTTCATCAGAACTGAAAAGGTCTAGAAAATAATTGTTTTATTCTGATAATAGAAGGTAAGGATTTCTCAGAAGGATGAGACATTTCAAGTGATTGTCCATGATTTAGAATTAGAAGAAGGAAGCCTGAATTGGAATGTGACAACTAGAATGAGCCACTATACAGCTGTAAATGTAAAGTCTTGAATTGGTGGATAATTGTTGCTAAACGGAGGAAATAGCTCAAAGCTTTGTGACTTATTGCAGTATCACAGTGAGGTTGCTTAGGCATTGCAAGGTTACAGTGAACAAACATTGCATTCAGGAGAACTACAAAGAGAATAATGGCATAAGATACACAAGAAGAAATCTCAGTATATGGAACATTTTTGGTATTATTCACCTGGGAGTGGACTTGTTCATGAAAATTATATGCCTTTGATACAAGGACCATTTTAGTGCAACCATGAAGAATGTGAGGTAGAGGAAGTGCACACTCAACCAAAGCTGCTTTAGTGCAAATATTGGTTCAGTGCAAGTTTTGTGTACACGCTTTAGCTTTTACAGAAATGATTATATCAGTGCCAGGAATGGAAAAGCAACATTTTATTCTATTGATAAAGGAAACTGAAGTCCATCTTGATCCATGAGGAATGTTGAATACAGGAAGCAAAGTTCTGAAAATCAACGGCGTAAATGAAAACAAAAAGCAAAACTGGCTCCAGATAGTTCAGTAATCCAAAAGCGAGTGGCTGTAAGATTGTCTCTGGCTTCTCGGTCTCTCCCCAGCAAACCATTGCCCTGTTTCCTTCCTCTTTTTAACGGTTATCCTGACCGAGCTCAGGATCCTCACCCTCATCTCCCAGGTCACAACTGGATAGTACAAGCTCACAAAATAGATTTCAAATCAAGTTATTTGGATGTGGTACAACACACCCAGGAGCAGGTATAATGTGAGTACAGAACTTCCAGCCAGATAATATGGACACTACCAGTGCACCACAATATCTCATTAGGTACTATGCGCTATTCTTTTTACAATAACAGAAACAAATTAAACAATTTAAATCATACTGATGGCCCTTAAAAGGGCTAATCTTTTAAAGCAATTTTAAGTTAAACACCAAATTAAAACAAATTAAAGGGCATCAGACCCTTAAGGGGCATGGCAACTAACTAAAACCCCAAATGAAACTTACAAATTGAATTAAAATACCTTTTTGTGGGCTAATAATATAATCCAACCCTCATGGAAGGTAAGAGCTACTCTTTCCAATTCAGTAGGAAACAAATTGACCAAATTAGACAAAATTACCACCCTTAGAGGAGTATTTGATGGTATGAACTAGCTCCTTTAAAATCAGTTAAATCAAATAAGTCTATCAACACCATTTAAACTAGATTAAAGGGCACCACTTAATTAAATGGTATTGTAATAGAAATCAAGCACGCAAATTTAAATTAACAACATACAAATTAAAATCTCATTTTGAAAATTAAAAAAGCATTCCTGCCCCTGCCGTGTCCAACAGCCATCCTAGACCTTGAGTATGACAGTAGGTACCTTTAACAATGCCACTCGAGTATAGAAAGTATAAGCTGTGAAGGCATCCTGCTTGATTGGGAATTGAAGGCAGAGCTTGATCTTGATTAATCACCGGACTTCTGACTGTTGGAGCAGTCCTTCAACTGGCCACACATTGCAGCCATCAACTCCATCCCCTTTCAAGAGAAACATTTGGGGCCTGCTTCCAGCATTGTGGTATTGTCCCTACTGCTGGACCAGGAGACATGGGTTCAAGTCCCACCTACTCCACAGGTGTAGAATAACATCTCTGAGCAGGTTGATTAGAAAAATAGGTTAAATTAAAAAAAAGAAAATTTTGGAGTTCTGGTGGCACAATGGTAGTGTCCCTAACTCTGGACCAGAAGCCCCAGGTACGAGTCCCGCCTGCTCCAGAGGCATGTAAGAACACTTCTGAATAGGTTGATCAAAAAATATCTTCAAAAGAAAATTTTATCACTCCCAATTTGTGTGCAGCCCAGTCAAAATCAAAAATGCATTGAGCAGTTCGACTGTCAGCTCAATGTTGTGCACTTCAGGGCTTCTGGTCGTTGCAGTGAATTTCAGGCTGCCCCTTTGACCCACAATATTGCCCCCATTCTCTACCTCTGTGCCTTGGGGTATTTAGAGGGATACACATTTCTATTTTCATATTATCAACAGTGTTCATGAAACAGTTTTTTGCATCTTCACTGAATATATTTTTTTCAAAATGAATGTCAACAATTGTGTGTTTAGTAAAGAAACCTGGTTGATGGAACTCCTTATTTTAACACTAATATAGAGAAGGCGTACAATTGGCCATTTATGAAACTGTGTGCAACATTTAAATTTATGTTGTGAACCCGGGAGTTGCAGACTATAGAAGGCCAGTACACCCCACCTATCATAATCATAATACCATTCCCTCAACCAGCCAATACAACAAGGCTACACCCCAGACTTGGGCTGCCCCACAACCCTGACATAATCAGAGCCTAACGTCCTCCAAACTCCAGTTTCTGTAACACACAATCTCTGATTGATTATATCCCATTCCCCAGATAGACCTTTCAGGACATATCTGATCCTCTGGACTGAATTTGCAAGACTGACTGATCAGCAAGACTGAAGTTGTTTAACTTTTAAGACTGCCTGTGGTCCAATTGCCAGATTGAAATAGTGCCAATCCCCAGACCTGTATTGGACTAACTGCCTGACTGATCATGGTCAATCACCTGGACTAGAAATGGCTAGGATCCCAGACTGTATATGGTGGTATCCCTTGACCACAATTGCCCTATTAACTATGCCTTCCCTTTCCCATTCACGTATCACTATTCCCTTCATGCACAGTCACTTGTATGCTGCAGACCAATGCACCAGCTCTGAGGCAGGCCCTTTAGCCACGTGTGCCCACCCTTTCATGTTATCATATCACTGTGCCTTGCAGCCGCAAGTTGCAACCTGATTTTCTGAGTATAACTGTCCCCCGATCCATAAATTGAAATGTTGCCTTTTTTCCAGCTGCATCCTATGGTGGCCCAGGGACTCATCCAGCTTTAGTCTCCTTGGTACATGTATACTGCAGTTTTAGAGTTCTGCAGCAAAATTGAAGACAATGAACATTTGCAATGTTTTACTAAAGGGGGAGAAGGCAGATAACTTGCCTGGGCTGGAGGCTGTAGATCAAAAGGCCAGGTATTCCTTTGTTTTCTTTGGTCAAGGATCTGAACCAATTATCTCAAACAAACAAAAATTAATTGGGAAGGATAAGTTTTTCCAACCACATGTGAGGCTCAAATGTATGCATTTTAGTTTCTGACAGCTTGCAAGAAAATCAACTCACCTTCTGAGGACTTGATTGTTAAAGTTTGCCTTGACATGAGAATCTATTTTTTCTACTCTTGCCCAATTAAGTTATCATGACCACTATCAATCTCACCACCTCTGGGAGCAGAAAATTGTGACCTATCTCCAAGTTCTTCTCCAAGTCACACATCCACTGACTTGGACATATATAGCTGTTCTATCATTATCAATAGGTCAAAATACTGGAAATGCTGTGGCTAACACCATTGTGAGAGGTGCCATTATCACTGGGACAGCAGAAGTTCAAGAGAAAGATTCACTTCCATAATGTCAGGGTCCACAGTGTGCGCGATAATGCACCCATACTAATAAAAATACTTAAATGTTCCTAATTCAACTAAATATGATGAGAAAGTTTAAAGGTCATGTCCTAATTCTGTACGAAAGCTAAGTTTGGTATCTCAGATAACTTCCAGACATGATCACCAAATCCAATTCATCCTAACAGGGTGCCCAATGCCATATAAGCTTCTCCATCTCCAAAGTGTTGTATAGATGAACTCTGAGGCTCAATTCCGAGTGTTTTAGGCCTTTACACTCAGGCCATGTTGAACATGTGCCAGTTTTCAGCAGAAATCAAAATCTTGGCTAATATATCAATAAGCTGTTGTCAACTCTATATAATGAAAATGTCATTTAATTAAAATATATGTGACTGCAAGCTGTTGGAAACCAGGGAATAAGATTAATACAACTGTGGCCACTGGGGTATTTATGTTTTAATTCTCTTGTTATTCACTTAGTAGATAAACATCGAGACACCCAATCATAATAAATTGATTAACACAAAAAAAACTTAACTTCATTTATACACATTTGAAAAGATGGTGGGAGTATTGCTCAGTTTGAAAACTTATGCACATAACTGAGTTGATAGCTGCCTCAGAATAAGCTGCAACTAATTTTGAATCACATAATACATTGCACCATTTCCAGTACTGTATAAGAAAATGTAGCCAAGCTCTCTTAAAGATGTGCCACAACAGGAGCAGTACTTCAGCAAACCTTTATGAGGGAACAATAAAATCTCTTTCAACACCACTATCAATCAGAGTCCATGTGCGAAGCCACTCTCTTCATCCAGTATGAAATGCAATGTCCCCTTTACATTGGTACTCCTTGCAAATGTCCTAATGAGTGCAAGATGCAAAGCTTCAATAATTTTCTTTTTGGCAAAACTCAAGTTCTGTACTACAAAAAGACTATAACAACATGATTAATAAAGATAACTTCAGAAATTTAGTCATGATAATAGCTTCCTTCTTTTATAGAACTTTGGCAAAAATAAATTCCAATTCCTAATGCTCAGAAAGTCAGAATTGATTTAATTATTAAAACAGAAAGTGCGAGGGGATCTCAACAGGTCTGGCAGTGTCTGTGGAGAGAAAAAGGAAGCTGATATTTTGAGTCTGATATGACTCTTCTTTAGAATGCAGTTCAAGATGGTAATTTAGTCACCTTGGTCAGAAATGTTATTACAAATCTGAATGGCAACTGAGATCCGAACCTAGACTTTCTGACTCAAAAGTAGCCCATTACTACTGTGTCATGAGAACACAACCACCACCACCACCACCACAAGCAAGATCTAAACTGAGACGCCAATTAGCTGTTGCTTGATTTCTGTTTCAATCATTAAAATTAATTCATCCCCTATGTAATCTGTATTTGATACTGTGTTTCATTTTGATATGTAGCTTTCATGTTTCACCGTAAAACAAATTATTCTGAGGTGTGATTGAATAATTTATAGTTTAGTATTAAATAGACTGTTAAGCCAAAACATTTTGCGGAAAAGGTTCCCTACAAAAAATGTAAAATTAACTTTTGATGTGTGCATTTCTTAAAAATATATGTGAGGAAGGGGAGTCTAATTTTGATCTCTGTAACTCTAAGGAGTAGTATAAAGATTTCAATTCACAATCCAAAAGATCTACAACAACACCTGCACAAATTTAGATATTCCAGAACCGAATGGAGAACTTTAATATCTGTTAAAGTTGAAAAAAGTAAATAACAAATTGAACAAAAATGAACTGAGAGGATAATAATGAATTGGCAGCTGGGCTGCCCATTTTGGGCCTTCAAAATTTTGTTGTTAATTAGTTGCTCTTTCAGCTTGGTTAAAACTAGCCTATCAACTGTAACTATACTTCATGTTATTTTCGAAATAGAATCAACCACATAGCCATCTACAAATGCATGTAAATTCAACTTTGATACATATATGGCCACATGTGCACAGAATTATATACAGATACTTTCAACCTAAGTGTACAGACAATCGTGTATCGGCTCACAAACAAACCTATACAGCAATATACCTTGTTCACATTACACAGAAAGCAACCTGATATATTACCGCAATAGTGATTCCTTACTGTCACGCTTTAATTCAAACATCCCATATACTGCAGGAAATATTTGGTCAGTAGCTCAATGTGTTCGTAATGAACGGGGATACTATAAAATCACCTTTGAATTTTTGTTTACCCATGGCTCTTAACAAATGTTTTATTATTTTTGTTACCTGGTGCTTCAATTAGAAATGCTTAACCCTCCAAACCCAATGTCTCAAATTTACATGTCTGCTGTTACTCAGAGATCAGAAAGACTGTCACTTCATATTAAAAAAAAGTTGCAAAAAGATCATGTTGCAAAAGCCACAGGGATGTTTGTGTTTATGAATTTTGGTTCAGTGACTATATTATGAACACAATGCTGCTGAATTACAGTGAAACTTTCCTTCCAACAGAAAATATAGCTACAATTCAACACATAAACACACTGAAAATTTACACTACAAGTGTGCTAAGGGTTATATTGAAAAACATCCATGAGCTTTTGTAAACACAACAAATGTTGGCTTGTTGGCCATGACAGAAAAGCAACATCAAAGGACACTGCATGTAAAGCCTCAGAGGAAAATATGATGTATTGCAGAAGGCAGGGAATAAATCATAGCCATTGCTCCTGGACAATAAGGGAATTCACCTGAACAATCTTTTTTCAAGGGTAAAAGGAAACCAAGTAATTAAGTAAAGAGATTGTGCAGGTTGGCTCAATGTGTGAGTGCAATGAGCTACTGTTATTCTAAGTTTCTAATTTCAACATAGAGACAGCTCTATCACTGAAGATGCAGAACACATTTTATCATCTGTTTACCTTATTAGGACAGGGATGATAGTACACCTTGGCTTTTGACATATAAGTACAAATATACACAGAATCACTTTACTTCACACCCCAAAAAGGTAGTATAGCAGCAGGAATGCCAGAATTTTAATGATTTATCAATGTTTCTAATACGCACAGTACAGCAGAATTGAAGGGAAATTGACAATGTCAGAGCAGAGAGAAGCAGAGAAGCCAGCATACAAGTATGGCCTGAACTAAGTTATATATAAGTATGTATACAAAACACAACTTCAGCACGGTCCTACATTCATTGCTGCTGCTATCATTGATCCTATTAAGAGATCTTGCTGGGAAAAAATATACCAATCATGAAAGCTATATGTTGCAAATGCTGAAAAACTCAAATGAAAACAGAAAATTCTGGAGGTAGATTGCTGCTGTGTTCTAACAAAAGTTCATCAACTTAAATGAACCTAATATGAGCCAAATATTGTGAAGAGTCACAGTACCCAGACAACTGCATGATGAATACCTCAGACTTTCCCAGTACTGACCATATGGTAATTCCCCGAGAAGTTTAACCTTTCAATGAGCAAACAGCTGGCTTCTGAAACCTTCCAAGAAAGTCTCCATCTGACACACCAAGGAAAAGATAGAGGGATTGAACCCTGCTGTAACCCTTGGCTAGCTATAAAATTGACCCTGAATCACTCACACTGACACCCCAACATTGATCACTCAGTTGGGGAGATGATGCCTAATAGTATTATCGCTGGACTATTAAAAGGCAGGTAATGCACTGGGGACACAGGTTCAAATCCCACCTGGTAAATAGTGGAATTTGAATTTGATTAAAAGTCTCAAATTAAGAGTCTAATGATGATTATTAATCTATTAACAATTGTTGGGGGAAAAAACCCATCTGGTTCATTAATGCCCTTTAGGGAAGGAAATTGCCATCCTTACCTGGTTTGATCGACATGTAACTCCAGTCCCACAACAATGTGGTTGACTCTGAACTACCCTCTGGGGTAATTAGGGATGGGCAATAAATGCTGATCTAGCTGGTGACATTCGCATCCTGTGAATGAATTTTGAAAATCCGATTGCGTGCCCACCCTAAGAGATTCAATAGCGGCCATTCCCCCACCGACTGATGACCAATCTGACTGTAGGTGCTTGACCATGCCCCCATTAATGTTTGAATACTCTTCCAGCATGTGATATCCATCCCATCAACATTTGACCGAATCTCCCAAAATTTGACTATAACCGCAGCTGACCCATTTTTCACTCTCACCCACTTACCTGCCACCTACATCCTCAGCTTAGTGGTTGGCACTGCTGCCTCACAGTGCCAGGAACCTGCTTTTGTTCCAGCCTTGGTGATGGTCTGTGTAGAGTTCACCTCGTGTTCACTTGGCGTTTCCTCCAGGTGTCCCAGTTTCCTCCTACAGTCCAAGAATGTGCGGGTTAATTGGATTGGCCGTGCCAAAAGTGTCCAGGAATGTGCAAGTCAATGGTAAATGCGGGGTTACGGGGAATAGGTGGGGGTCTGGGTCTGGGTGGGATGATCTTCGGAGGGTCAGTGAGGACTCAATAGGCTAAATGGCCTGCTTCCACACTGTATCATTGTAAGATTCTATGAAATATCATATTCAGAGTTTTGGTCCTGAACCAACAGGCCGAATGGCCCGTTTCAGCACTGTCGGGATCCTATGATTTATGAACTGCCTTCCCTTCTAATACTTCCCCTATTCATCTGCTGGCCAACCACCTCACCCACCTGTCACTGCCCCCTCACTCATATGCCACCTACTTGACCTGTCTTATTTGTTTAGTGATAGCTATGTGCCTTTGAATTGCACTATACTGACAATGTAATTTTCTCATTTCAGTGCATTCTAACTCAGCTGATACTATGCTATTTATTCTTAGCGATGTGCATGTAGTGATTGGAACAACATCAACCAGGTGCACATCATAGTATATGAGTTCCCTGTTTAGGGCTATTAATCTGGTTCGATCGAGGAGCCCTGGCTGACAGCTATAAAAAGGACTGTCAGAAGTTCTGTTCACTCTGAGAGCTGGCTCTGAACGAGCTGGATCAGTATCAAGGACGCTCCACATGGAAATAAAAGGTGACTTGGTGAAGAGATACTGGTCTGTGGAGTTATTTCAATGCTGTTTCCTCAATCATTGCAAAGTTGCTCCCAAGTCCTGAATCCCTTACTCAACACATTGCATCTTTGGGATGAACTGTGCTTTGGGAGTTGGGCTCAAAAATGGTTGAAAGGTTAGAAGGTAACATTTTATCTGATTTGAGTTAGAAGAAAGGATTCTGACCCAGATTGAAGAATTTGGCCCTGATATTACAGCACAGTATTGAGTAAAATTATAAATTAGAGTATGTTGCAATACTTTCAAAGTATTTAAAAATAATCATATCAAACCAGGGGATTCATCACTCCCTATTTATTTTAGTATATTTAATTCATGAATCATCAAGGAATGAATGAGCGTATACACTCAAAGCATTAATCTATTGTTTCTCATTAAAGTTGAGGAATTTGCTGTGTGATTTCAGCATTCTGTACATGTATTTAAAATTTTGAAGATTACAACATGTGGAGATTTCATTTGTTTTTATCAGTGTAGTTTTATTTTCATTCAGAAACCAATAGCGAGTCTACACTGAAGTAAATCCATTGTTTGTATACCATTTTGGTTCTTATTTTTCTCTATCAATTATTAGTTTATGTACTGTATATAATGAGGAAAATTGTTAGGAGAAAAATTGCAACATTAGTAATTGTGCCAGCAATGCTGCCTAAATAAGACATAAATGACTTATTTTAAACATGCTGATCGAGTGAAGACTGACTTTTCTCTGTTCACCTCATCCTACTACCATTTTTGGCCTCTAGAAGGTTCTACTTCATACGCTGCCTGTAATATTCAAAGTTAAGTTACCGCCATTATTATTTATGTAGTTGGGAGTGTGTTGCCCCATTAAAGGAGCGGGTGAGGAGCTAAGAGGACACACAATAAAGTATTCCCTGGTCTAGGTTATCCTCCACCTACCTCGTGTTCTCTTTCTAGTTCTGGTGAACCGCAAACATAACTGGCAATGAGGTTGGGCTACAGGCCAGAAACTATATGCCAACGCCAATTTTTTGTCGGATGGAAGGACATCACCCAGACTTTGAAAACAGTGCAGGGTTGTGGAGGCAACATCAAGGGAAGCAGTCACGAGGGGATCTGGGCTGTGGTTGACACCAGAAGAGGGGAGCACTCACTCAGAAGCTACCGAAGTCATTGCAAAGAGTGGTAGTGAGAGGACACAGCTGTAGGCAATGCCGGGGAAGAATGGTACGCTAACACAATTGGTGAAGGAACGGCTGGTGCGGACAGTATTCACCGAGGGGACTTGGTCTGCTAATGGCCTCTCGACTCAAGTGGTGGGAAAATTTCCTGCCAATGGGAAAATAAAATGGCAGGCTAATTTGAAGCAATAGGACCGACTGCCGAAGAGACAGAGAATTGGATTCTGTACACCGAATGTTTTCACATTGTAGGGTTCTAGTTTGCCATTTGTTATTTTCTAGCCTTTAAGCTGCTCGAATGGCTGCCAGAACCCTGGTTCTGGATACAGGACTTGTATAGGGGATGTGAAATGAAGAGGCAGTAGGGCAAAAGAATCTTTGCATTTATTTAAAATACAAAAGTTAATTATAATACAAGAAAAAAGACAATGTAATAAATCAAAGAAATTGACACAACCAGTTATACAGGAGAACAGTAATATTTCAAACACACTATTATCTAGATTAACACTATTAGAACCAGTACCCTACCGACATACACAGAAAACAACAGTGTTCAATTTCAGATATAGTAAGAACTGCCGATGCTGGAGTCAAAGATAACACAGTGTGGTGCTGGAGGAACGCAGCAGGCCAGGCAGCATCAGAGGAGCAGGAAAGCTGACGTTTTGTTTCGGGACCCTTCTTCAGAAATGGGGCAATTCAAGGTCTGAAATTGAACACTGAAATTGAATTGCCCCATTTCAGAAGAAGAGTCCCGACCCAAAACATCAGCTTTCCTGCTCCTCTGATGCTGCCTGGCCTGCTGTGTTCATCCAGCTCTACACTTCGTTATCTCTGACTCCAGCATCTGCAGTTCTTGCTATCTCATAAGGTAAATGTCACCAGCCAAGGGGGAGAACTGGAGTCAGCCGCGTCTGTGGGAGAAACAGAAGGCCCAGAGTCAGCAGTGTTTCAGTTAAACATCCAGTCGGTACAGGGTGGAGCTGATCGTTTCTTGGTTCTTCCCAAATTAGAGGGTAGAACATTAAAGGTGGAAGTGGATACGGGTGCAGCAGTGTCTCTAATGCATGAATCAATCTATAGGGAGAAGTTAAAGGCTTTGCCATTGAAGCCTGCCAAGTTTACATTATGGGTATACATGGAACAAGTGGTGCCACGGAAGGGCTATGCACTGGTAAAAGTACAGCTAAGGGACCAGTGCACTGAACTGCCTCTGTATGTAGTGAAAGGCAAATAACCCACATTGTTCAGACTCTCCTCGTTACAGAAATTAAAGTTAAATTAGGGTGTGATCAATCGGCTGGCAGATTCAGAAATGATTTTGCAAGAGATTTTGGACAGATGTAAGGATGTCTTCAAGGGAACCCGGGGGAAGAAATTCCAGTGCCAATCCACATGAAAAGAGTAGAAATTAAACTCCTGCTGAAGCAGCAGGCTCATCCAAGAAGTCTGAAGGCGCATCCGGTATGGTACCCCTTCCGGCCTGAAGTGGAGGCAGAACTGGAACAGCTGATGAACTTGGAGTGTTTGAGCCAGTAACCTCCAGCGAATGGGCCACTCCCATCACTCTTGCCTTATAAACAGACAGCACGGTGAGGATTTGTATGGACTTTAAGGTCACAATCAACCCAGATCTGTGTGCGAATCAATACCCACTTCCACACATTGAGGACCTGTTCAGTGGACTGTCTTGGGGTAAGAAATTCTCAGAAATGGATCTGTTACAGGCCTGCTTGCAGATGGGGCTGCTAATGAGTCCCAGCAACCACTAACATTAAAGACACATAGGACTATTCCACTACAAGTGACTGCCTTTTGGCATCACATCAATGCCAGCTCTATTCCAGAGGGCCATGGATTAAATTTTGAGTAGATTGCCAGCTATCCAGGAGATGATATTTTGATTACCAGATTCCCTGAAGAGGACCATTTGAAAAACCTGGAAGAAACCCTAAAAATGTTGCAGGAGCACAGCCTAAAAGTAAAAAGGGAGAAATGTGAGTTTCTAAAGAGTCCATAGAATACCTGGGCCACGTACTCAACGGTGAGGGACTTGATAAGGCATCCAAGAAGACAGAGGTTGTCATGGAAGCCCCTAGACCAGAAAATGTGTCTCAACTGAGTTTGTTCACGGCACTTGTAAATTATTACGGCAAGTTTGTGTCTGATCTTGCAACTGTGCATCAATTGATGAGAAAAGGGCAACCGTGGAAATGGACCCAGGAATGTGAGGAGGCTTATCAGGAGATGAAATACGCTTAAAAATGTTGGAAGGCTTGACTCATTTGCACCCAAAGTTGCCACTGCAGTTGACATGCGACATCTTACCTTATGGAGTTGGTGCTGTACAGTCACACACCTTTCCAAATGGAGAGGAAAGCCCCTTTGTGTTCACATCGAGGCCACTAACAAAGATGGAGAAGAAGTATGCCCAAGTGGAAAATGAAGGAATTAGACTTTGTGTTTGGTGGCTCAGTGGTTAGCACTGCTGCCTCACAGCGCCAGGGACCTGGGTTTGATTCCACTCTCAGGCGACTGTCTGTGTGGAGTTTGCACATTCTCCCTGTGTCTGTGTGGGTTTCTTCCAGGTGCTCCGGTTTCCTCCCACAGTCCAAAGATGTGCAGGCTAGGTGGATTGGTCATGTTAAATTGCCCGTAGTGTTCAGGGATGTGTAGATTAGGTGGGTTGCAGGGTGATGGGTCTTGGTGGGATGCTCTGAGGGTTGGTGTGGACTTGTTGGGCCGAAGGGCCTGTTTCCACACTGTAGGTATTCTATGATCTATGGTCTATTAAGTAAGTTCACCCATTTCCTTTATGACAGGCACTTGGTGCTGCTTACAGACCACATGCCGCTAACCTCCATTTTTAGCCCGTTTATGCAAATACTGTCAATGTTGGCAGCAAGTCTGCAGAGATGGACACTGGCTCTGGCAGCCTACTCATATGAAATCAGATATCGAAAGTTGGTGAAGTGTGGCAATGCAGATGTTTTGACAAGTTTACCACTACCAGGGAATAAAAATGTTCCTGACTGGAACCTGAAAACTATGTATTTCTCCTAGGAAGACAAGGTATGAGTGTCAGCAAATCAGGTGCAGAATGTTACCTGGACAGACCCTGTCTTGAGCCTTGTGGTGGACTTAGTTCAGAGAGGAAAGACTTGTCATAGAAACTGTCCAGAATTACGCTCTTACCTGTCTAGGAGGTGGGAGTTGTCTGTATCAGATGGGTGTTTAATATGGGGAATGAGAGTTGCATCCTCCTCCTGCTAAGATGAAAGGTGCTGGAACAAGTTCACCAAGGGCACTCCAGCATGGTGCAAATGAAAGAAACAGCCAGGAGCTACTTTTGGTGGCCAAATGTGCACTTTCGGATTGAGGAGAAAGCGGGATCATGCGAATCCTATGCATTAGTTAGGAAGGCATTGCAGCGGACTCCCCTTCACCAATGGGAAAGTTCTCAATCACCATGGCAGGGGATTCACTGTGATTTTGTGGGACCAGTAAAGGGTCAAATGCTACTAGTGATCACAGATGCCAACTCCAAATGGCCCGAAATGGTTATTCATTCCTTTCTTGTCACCACAGTTTTAATGGAGCTATTGGCACATCTTCCTTCTTCTGTCCACGTTGCAATTCTATCTACCTATCCGATTTCTTGATGGAAATTTCTTTTCCAATTAGCTCTTTCAAAATAATTTGTTGCCAGAACAATGCTCCTGGGTCTTTGTTCCCAATGTCTGTCCTTGGCAATCTTTCAAAGAAAATAAGAGCAGGAGTAAATTATTTGTGATAGTCAGCATGGATTTGTGAGGGGTAGATCTGGCCTCACAAACCTTATTGAATTATTTGAAGAGGTGACCAAACACGTGGATGAATGTAGAGCAGTGGATGTGGTATACATGGATTTAAGTAGGGCATTTGATAAGGTTCCCCATGGTAGGCTCATGCAGAAAGTAAGGAGGCATGGGATAGGGGGAAATGCGGCAGATTGGATTAAAAATTGGCTGACCCTTAGAAAACAAAGGGTGGTAGTGGATGGAAAATATTCAACATGGTGCTCAGTTACGACTGGTGTGCCACAAGGATCTGTTCTGGGTCCTCTCTTATTTGCGATGTTTGTAAATGATTTGGATTTGGGGTGTAAGGGTGGATTAGTAAGTTCGCGGACAATGCAAAGGTGGGTCGAGTTGTGGATAGTGTGGAGGGCTATTCTAGGTTACAAAGGGACATTGATAGGATGCAGAGCTGGGCTGAGAAGTGGCAGATGGAGATTAACCCTGAAAAGTGTGAGGTGATTCATTTTGGAAGGACAAACTTGAAAGCAGAATATAGGATTAACGGAAAGATTCTCGGCAGTGTGGAGGAGCAGAGGGATCTTGGGGTTCATGTCCACAGTTCCCTGAAAGCTGCCACCCAGGTGGATAGAGTTGTTAAAAAGGTGTATGGTATGTTAGCTTTCATTAATAGAGGGATTGAGTTCAAGAGCCGTGAAGTTATGCTCTAGCTATGCAAAAGCCTGGTTCTGCCACATCTGGAGTATTGTGTCCAGTTCTGGTCACCTCATTACAGGAAAGATGTGGAAGCGTTGGAAAAGGCGCAGAGGAGATTTACCAGGATGTTGCCTGGAATGGAGGAAAGGTCTTACAAGGAAAGGTTGAGAGAGATAGGGCTTTTCTCTTCAGAATGACGAAGGATGAGAGGTGACTTGATAGAGGTATACAAAATGGTCAGAGGTATAGATAGAGTGGACAGCCAGAGACTTTTTCCTAGGGTGGAGGTAGCTATTACGAGGGAGCATAGTTTTAAAGTGAGTGGAGGTAGATATAGGGGAGACGTCAGAGGTAGATTCTTTACTCAGAGAGTGGTAGGGGCGTGGAATGCATTGCTGGAGAGGGTAGTGGAGTCAGCCTCATTAGGGGCATTTAAGCAGCTATTAGATAGGCATATGGATGATAGTATAAGGTAGGGGTGGAAGTTAGGTAGACGTTAGGTTTAGGATAAAAGTTCGGCACAACATCGTGGGCTGAAGGGCCTGTACTGTGCTGTAGTGTTCTATGTTCTATGTTCTAAATCATTCAGACCATCAAGCCTACTCTCCATTTAACATGATTATGGCTGGTCCCCTATCTCAATACCATATTCCCTCTCTCTCCTCTTACCAGTTGATACTTTTATCTTCTGAAATATATTTATATTTTTGTTAAATGTATTCAGTGACTTGGCATCCACAGTCTTATGTGGTAGAGAATTCCGTAGGTTCACCAGCTTCTGAGAGAAGAAATTTCTCCGTATCTCATTCTACAACTTACCCATTCCTCTCTCTCCAACTGTGCTCAGCAACTTCCTCAACTTCTATATTAGATCTAATCTACTCATTTGTCTTTCTGTTCAGCTATTTCTGATCTGCCACTAAATTAAAACAAAGTACTGTGGATGCTGAAGATCTGATACAAAAACAGAAATTGCTAGGGAAACTCAGTTGGTCTAGCAGCGTCTATGGAGAGAGAGCACAGTTGACATTTTGAGTCCAGTGACTCTTCTTCAGAAGAATAGTATAATATTTATCATACTTGGATCAAGTTTTAAAATTGAACTGTGAATTTAAGATACATTGAAAAACAAAAATCTTGTATGTACTTAAAGTGTCATTTGTATATAAACGATTCAAGAACACATGAAATAAGAAAAGGTTATCGATCCATCAAATCCACTCCTCTTTCAGACCATAAATGGTCAACACTATCAAATACTCTACTACTCATGTGATTGTATAAAGGGAAGTTCTGCTTAAATACTCTGTAGCAATGTAATGGTACAGAAAGCATTTGAAGCAAGGACATTTACTCATCATGATTCATTTTGTGTGTCTGATATCCTGTTACACATACTTAATAGAAAATAAATTTTCAGCACACATTCAAGTTATAAGCCCACTCTTTTCAAAATAAAGGTATGGTCTTGAGTAATACGTGCACCAAATTTACTCTTATCCTCCAAGTTGCCATTCTAATCGGACACAATCATAACTTCATTGTGTAGAATTTCACAACATTCTAAATGGATCCACATATACACAAGGCACATTACTACCAACTCTCGAAGGTGATCTAGATAGATGATTCCAGCTGTGTGCATCTATGCCTGGCAGGTTTGTTATTATAAAAATAAATGTCTTCTTCCAGTAGCTAAATCTGTTTGAAATTCTGTTAATATCCCTAAAGATGGTAACATTTTGAAGCTGGATTACTAAGCTCATGAGAAATTTTCAGATGAACGAACTCCGAGATAGCCAGCTGCCTAAAACTCAACTTCTGAGCAGCTCGATTATCCTTATGAGAAGGTCCACAGGACTGTAGATACATAATCTCATGTTTGTGTTCCCTGATCGTGCCCACATCTCAGGATATTTTATAATCTTTTCCAGTTACTCCTCTCACTCTAATTTACTTAATTTTAGCAGTTCAATAATAACAAATGTAAAATTAGTTAATATGGCTTCTTACCTTTTGGGCTTGTGTAAGTCAGGAATAAGTTTATCATTTAAGTAAATTATAGAGATTTACTTCATTGTTTGATTTATTTCTCTGATAGTGTGGTGCTTTAAGTGTTTAAAACAAAGTATAAACTTGAGGTTTCTGGCAATAAATTAATCAGCAGAATTAAAATACTAGGAAATAGCAATAACACAAATCCTTCTTACAAAATGCTTATGATGAAATCATTTTATGCAACATAGTATGGCAGCAGCACTATTATCATAAAACAGCATTTTGTCATGACCAATGCCAACAAAGCTACATATGATTATGTAGAACTTCAAAGGAATCATAACACAGAAATGGACCACTTGACCCAAAAAATTCATGATGTATTTGAGGCTCATCATATCTTTCCATATCTATTCCCATCTCCAAAATATGTTTGTCTATTAGCATCTTAAATGCATCTGTACTAATCACTTCAGCCTGTGGTGATGCACTGGTACAGTTTCACCACTCTTTTGTAAAAAAGTTCATTATGAATCTCCTATAGGATTTCTTGATGATTATCTTACACTAATGGTTGCTAGCTATGCTCTGCCCAGCAGAGGAAATATTTTTCTATCCGCTGTATAAGAAAATGTTTTATAATTTTAAAGACATCTATTAGGTCTCCAATCAGTCTTCATTTTCCCAAGCAAAAAGAGACCAGGCCTGTCAATCTTTTATCGTATACTTGTGCATTTCCAGTATAATCCTTTTAAATCTTCTCTGTACCCATGTAATTTTTAAAATTTTTTTTCTAAAATATGATAACCAGAACAGCAAACAGTGCTTTAAATGTGCCCATGTATCAATACAGGTTTAGTATATCTTTCCTACTTTTCAACTTGCTACTTCAAGAAATTAAACCTAATGCTCGGATTGTATTGTTTTTCTGGCCATGCTAATCTGTGACCAAACTTGTAGTGCTTGGGCATTTGTACCCCACCATTGTTCCTATATCCCATGTATACTTGGACCTAAGTGACTTTTCTATTAGGTTTTGGGGTAACTTTTCTATTCTTCCTAATTGTTATAATCCCTGCTGATTTTATTACTGGACAAGTCAAATTCCAGACTGAAATCTGGCTTGATAGATCATATTTTGTTTTGTTTTTATTTAACAAAATAGTCTTTCAATGAAAGATAAGCATGCAATGCTACTGATTTCGTTTTAGCAATAAATCAGAAGTTTATTACACAAAGAAAATGAAGATCAAATAGAATAAACCAAGCTATTTATATTTAGTGAAATTTCAAAGATTTTGAAACACAGTATAAAAGTGCTATTTATCACAACATAATCATCTAACAGTACTCAAACATCAGAGAGAGTTTCCTTCTCTGTCACGTTCATATCTTGAATGTAATTGCTTTTTGAATGTCTGGTCTTGAATGTTTTTCTTGATTCCACAATCACAAAATTATTAAGGAACAGAAGGAGGTCATTTGGCCCATTGTGCCTGCACTGGTTCTGTTATCCAGGCCATTTCTATTATCTAGTGCCAGTCTCCTGCCTTTTCCCATATCTCTGCACATCACTATTATGCACAAATAAAACATCCAATTGCCTCTTGAATGCTCCAATGAAACCCTGCCTCCACCATATTTCCAGACAGTGCATTCCAAATCCTAACAACTAGCCACGTGAAAAGATTTTCTCACATCACACTTATTTCATTTACACATCGCTTTAAATCTATGCCATCTCATTTTTATTTCTTTTATAAGTGGAAACAGCTTCACTGTATCAACTCTGTTCAGCCCACTCTTGATTTTGAACATCCCTAATAGATCTTTTCTCAGCCTTCTCTCCAAGGAGTAAAAGTCCCAATGTCTTCAATCCATCCTAAGTTTATGAAGTTTCTCTTTCCTTGAAACATTCTAGTAAATCACTCAGTAAATTAGTCACATACCTAATCTTTGACTTTTGCAGCTTCAAATAACTTCTTCAGGGTTATAGCCAAACGTTACTGATCTGGACTTTGCCATTAAAACCCAACCTTTACACTGAGGCAATCTATTCCCTAAATTTTCTGAACCATTTCCTTTCTCTAGGCAAAACTGTTTCATACATTTAACTTCTATCAGGACTTCTGTGAACTGAAAGCAAAAGCTTCCCAAGCATGGCTTTTTCCCCTAAGCAACAAAATCAATTTCTCATTATTATAGACTGAAAGCAAACATTTGCTTTTCAATGTTTATTCTATCCAATTGTAAAACTCTCACAATGCAAATAAATTCCCATTATCATTCCATAGACTCAGTCTCTCTATCTCTCTCTCTTCCCATCGCTGCCCCCACCCCCACTGTTGTATGCAGGATTTTTTTTAAAAAGGGACTCCAAAAGGTCTGACAAATTATTTATTATCCTCTAATACACTCAAATGCCACAAGTTCAAAGTCCAAAGACCAAAATAAATCATATTAAAATATTTTTTTAAATGTCATGCACCTTATGTCATACTAACAAAATGTGCTACTTCACATCTATCTGTGTTGAACCTTGTCTGCTAATTTTTTGCCCACTTTACATGTATATTAATATCCTCCTATAATTTGGCACAATCCTCCTCAGTGTTGACATTCCTGCCAGTTTGGTGTCATTCACAAATTTAGAAATTGTGACACTTACATCAAGACATTGAACATAGAATCCCTACAGTGTGGAAACAGGCCCTTCGGCCCAACAAGTCCATACCGGCCCTCACAGCATCCCACCCAGACCCAGCCCCCTTAACCCACCTAATCTACACATCCCTGAACACTATGGGTAATTTAGCATGGCCAATCCACTTAACCTGCACATCTTTGAACTGTGGGAGGAAACCGGAGCACCCGGAGGAAACCCACGCAGACACGGGGAGAATGTGCAAACTCCACACAGACAGTCGCCCGAGGGTGGAATTATCAAGGCCCAAATTGTTCATGTAAATTATGTACAGCATTGACCCTTGTAATAAACACTGTCTAATGCCAGTTTTCCTTATGTGACTTTGAAAAACTATTCTTTACTCCTATTCTCAGCTTTGTGTTTTGAAACTAGTTAGCCTTCCATTCTGCCACTCATTCCCTGACTTCGTATTCTCTGATCTTATTTAATAATCTATTGTGAGGCATCTTATCCACCTACAATAAAGGTTGTTTGCAATATCTTATGGTTATTTATCACCTTGCCTTTATGTATCAAGTCATCTGATACTTTACAGAAATCACATAGTACCACAGTTTTCAGCTTTGTTGTGTAAAATTTATCAGAATTGCAAATAGAAATGCCTGTGTAATTCTGACAAGTTTCTATTAATGCAAATTCCCTGTGAAGGGATAAAAGAAACATTTGATTTGAAGTCTATCTCAGTGTATTTTGATGCTTGAAGTTTAACCAGAAAGTAATAATATCCCTGAGGGGGAACAAGAGTCTTTTAATACAACTTAGACAGCTATTCATCATATCTTGCTGCTGGATATGACAATTTTTTTGTGGAATAAAGATATGGGGCTCCTTTCACAGTTCAGTTCCCACAAACAAAATCTTTAGAGAACCTCTACACAAATTATTTAAAATGAGTCCTTAAACTGTTGGTGCAACAGCTCTGGTAGCTCATTTGCATCAACATGTATTATGCAGAAAGGAGATTGTCACTGAAGAAATTGCAGCAGACTATGTTTCAAACCCCAGTAACTCAGTGGGACAATACATAAAGACAAGGTAGTACCAGAGTTGTCTTATCAATGGAGAAAGTGTGTCAGCTATCAATCATCGATAACACGTCAAGGAGCCAAGAACCAACCCAACTGCTACTGAAATACACTCCGTTGGGTCAAATATACAATAGGGCATCTGTAATAATCCTACAAATGTTTCAATTGTCCTTGATAAAAATGGAACTTGCTGCTTCCTAGCTGTATTTTGAACATCATAAAGATAAATATGACCATAAAACTATAAGATGTAGGAGCAAACGTAGGCCATTTAAACCATCAGGCCTGCTCAACAATTCAGTGAGATCATGGGTGATGCGATAATCCTCAACAATACTTTCTTGTCTTTTCCTCATAACTCTTGATTGTCTTAATGATTAAAAATCTGTTTATCTCAGCCTTGAATATACTGAATGACTCAGCCTTAACAGCACTCTGCAGTAAAGAATTCCACAGATTCACATACCTCTGAAAGAAGAAATTCCTCCTCATCTTTGTCTTAATGGAGATTATGCTCTCTGGTCCTAGATTCTCCCACAATGGGAGACACATCTACCCTGTCAAATCCCCCAAAACTGTTGTATGTTTCAATAAGTTCACCTCTCCTTCTATATTCCAACAGGCCCATCTATTCAACCTCTCCTCGTAAGACAGTCTTTCCACAGTTTTGGCAGAGACTACAGTATATGGAAGGATAATACTGACTTGATATAGTATTGAGTTCTGACAATTTTGCAGTTACATTGTTATCAACTTACACTCGTGTAGAAATAAATATTTGTAGACTAAACCCGTAGTGCTGCACCTTTAATGACAAGCTCTGCAAATTTGCCTAATTCCAGTCACCTCTTTATGGTCCATTTAATCCTAGCTTTGCTATTTAACAGCAAAATAGTCACTGTTGCAGCCTGTTCAAATTTCACAGGGTTGCACAAAGCAAGATCTTTTCCTTATAACTTTTCTTAATCATGCTGAATATACAAGTACTCAAGCAAATATCTTCACACATTTCCACTTTTCCTGACTTGTCACTAACAACTCTAAACATACAACAACACCTATAAATGTTACATACCTCTTCCGATGAACTAACTGAAAACCTGCTGCTGTGTGTATGTCTCACACGATACCTGCCACAGTACTTTCCCAGTTATAATTGGTTCACTGTAGTCAAAAAATCTTAAGTAAAT
Organism: Rhincodon typus; assembly: GCF_021869965.1. Classification (NCBI taxonomy): domain Eukaryota; kingdom Metazoa; phylum Chordata; class Chondrichthyes; order Orectolobiformes; family Rhincodontidae; genus Rhincodon; species Rhincodon typus. Next base: position 58,768,560 of record NC_063334.1, read on the forward strand.
TACTCAATTTTAGCATCATTTCCTAAAACCCAAGATTGTCTACAAAACAATTATGAAATGAGAACAGATTTCATCAGTTAAACTAAACAAATGAAAATATTGACGTATCCAGCCCATTCTACCTTTAACAGCTATGCTTTCACTTCGGAAATATGCACCTTCTTTATAATTCCATTTGAGTTTGATGCTAAGAAACATGCTGACATGTAGATTTTGTAAGTAATTTGTGAAATTTGCATGTTATCTTATTTTATTTACCAAAAGATATGATCAGATTCTAATTTGGATTTGAGGAAACAAAATCTTCATTGAATCTGCTGAATTTTTTTTATATTTTTGCAGTGACAAACATATTAATATTTAGCATTACAATAATGTGCTTTTGTTAAACAAGTTGTTATACTGTTTAATACTTTCCTGAGATCCACAGCTTTGTGTGGTGTTGTATTAGATTTGAAATACTATGGATTAGTCCACTTGTCCTAATATATCAGGACAATTCAGCAGTTCTATTTTTAAGTAGACAAATAAAAGTCCTTGTTTTAACTTCTGTTTTTGTTGCTACTGCCTTTATGTTCCAGGTGTTTTCCCATATCCTATCTGTCTAACCTTGTATGCATTCAAAAGCCCGCTCAAAAATTAGCTATCAGCTTTGCAAACGTTCAAAATGATCATGTCTATAATCATAGAATTAAAGAGCACAGATGCAAAACTGACAAAACCTCCAGCAGATTTAGAAGATTATAATAATCCTTCTCCCTGCATTCCATACATATTGTAGATCATATGTAATTAATGCTACATTAACCAGATTGTTTCAAGTGTGTCTAAAATTATTTGACTAAGAATGTTCCTAAAGTATGAATTTGACAAAGATGATCAAATTCTTTCTGGAACACTGTGATTTTAGTCCTTCATAAAGTAGAAAGTGCTTCTAAAGCAAAACCTGTCACCATGAAATATGCTGGTTATCTTGAGAACTCAGCGAGAAATGTAATAGCATTTTCCCTTGTTTATTCATCTCATCTTGGGAAAATTAAGAAACTGAAGTCACTGAAGATGTGAAATGTGTGAAAACAAAGGGCATTCTTCTCATTATATCCTGTATGATCTCCTGACACTATACTGGAGGCCTTGATCAAAGGAAGAGGTGTGTGCTTCATCTATAGGGAGACAGACAGCCCTTCATACGTCCTTTCAGAAATCAGGTACAACTTGTAGCCATGCTGGTCAGGACAGGAGTCAAGCCCCCAGTGGCCTAGTGCAATGTCACAACATGGTCAATGACTAAAGATTTTGAGAAGACTTGTAGCTCGAGTTATGGATGGGGTTGTTGAGTTGTTCGCCAAGCTGGCAGGTTGGTTTGTAGGCGTTTCGTCACCATACTACATAACGTCATCAGTGCACCTCTGACGAAGCGTTGTTGGTCTGTCCTGCTTGTTATTTATGTGAGTTTGGTTTGATGTGATAGTTAGCCTCATTTATGGTTCTGCTTTGTAGCGGTTGGTATATGGGGTCTATTTCCACATGTTTGTTGATGGAGTTCTGGGTTGAGTACAAGGTTTCTAGGAATTCCTGTGTGTGTCTTTGACTGGCTTGTCCTAGGATGGTTACGTTGTATCAGGGTACGTGAGCACCAGCTAGCTACCAAGAGACATGACCAACTATCATTCGTTTCCATACATTCCATACCAATTCGACTGGGACTACGTAACCTTTTCTTGCCTATAGCAGATTTGTTCAAAAAAACGCATTTTGAGATTAAAGTTGACAATTTCTACCTTGCTTTGGTTTTCTGATTTCTAACACCGAACGCAGTACATCAGATGTGATCTCACTACCACACCTGTACAGCTGCAGTAACATTTCCTACTTTTACATTTCATTCTCCTTGCAAAAAACAACAATGTTCCATTGCATTCCCGATCACTCACTTTACTACAAACTGACTTCATCTGATTCATGTACCAGCAGACTGACATCCCTCTGTATAACCAATTTCTGCAATCTTTCTCCATTTAAATAATATGATACTTTTCTGTTCTTCCTTTCCAAAGTAGTCAAAATTACCCATGTTATACTCCATTTGCCAATTGTTTGCCTATGTCTGCAAAAGGATTACCTCTTCCAATCTATCTGACTTCTCCAATCTTTGTTGATATCTAATATTCCTCATCCCTCATTCTCATAAATCTTTCCTGCATTCTCTCCAATGCCTTTACATCCATTGTAAAGTCTGGCACCCAGAATTGGACACAATAAGCCAGCCGGGCTGAAATGATGACCTATAACAAGTTCAAAGTCAGAAATCACACAACACCAGGTTATAATGCAACAGGTTTATTTGAAATCACAAGTTTTCAGAGCGTAACCCCTATGTCAGGTGAAGTTGGATATATCAGAGGATTACATTTCTACAAGACTTCATTTGTGCATGAAATTATTTACTGTGCAGTTTGAATCCAGATAAGATGCTACATAATGATGGAAAAGCAAAAAAAAGCTAATTTATGGAGAGGGAGTCAATTAGTGAACCATTTTTAGTTGACATCGGGGCTACAGTCAGCAAGCTTGTGATTTTAAATAAACCTGTTGGACTATAACCAGGTGTCATGTGCCTTCTGATTTTGTCCACCTCAGTCCAACTCCACAAGTTCAATGTGACTTCCTTGCTTTCATACTCTATGCCCCTATTAACAGAACCTAAGATACTGTTTGCTTTATTAATAGTTTTCTCAACCTTTTTCTCACTGTGCCAGGGTGGCACAGTGGCTGAGTGGTCAGCACTGCCTCCTCACATCACAAGGGACCTGGGTTCAATTCCATCCTTGGGTGACTGTCTGTGTGGAGTTTACACATTCTGCCTGTGTCTGTGTGGGTTTCCGCTGGGTGCTCTGGTTTCCTCCCACAGTCCAAAGATTTGCAGGTTAGGTGGATTGGCCATGCTAAATTACCCATAGTATTCAGGGATGTGTGGGTTAGGTGCATTAGGCTTGAGAAATACAGGGTTATAGGGATAGGGTAGGACCATCGTTCTGGGTGGAATGCTCTTTGGAGGGTTGGTGTAGACTTTTTGGGCCGAATGATCTGGTTCTATGCTGTAGGAATTCTATGAACATGCCCTACCATCTTTAATGTCTTGTCCTTATATATGCTCAATTGCACATTATGAGCATTGCTCCAACAGCACTTTTTGAATCATGCTTTGTAAAAAATTTTAATGTAAACAAAAATGGGACACGAATCAAATCCCTCTGCCTCAATAAGCAGTTGTTTTTTACCATTCCAACATTATGTAGCATCTTATGTGGATTCAAACTAGACAGTAAACAATTTCATGCACAAATGAAGTCTTGTAGAAATGTAATCTCTGATATATCCAACTTTGACTCTACTATTGATGACAAAGAGTCAGATAAAAGGAATTCCTCATTTCTACAGACATGAGTCTACAATAATTCTTTAGTCCACATTTAAATTCAAATCAAAAAAAACACATGTAAAACAATCTAATCCCACCCCTCCCATCTTCCAGCACCCTCAAGCCCAAATTTAATCTTCACTTTGTTTGCTCAATCAAGTTCACATTGGGAAAAAAAAATCATATGAAAATGGACACAACTGTCTAAAAGTAAACTATTGAAAATTTAATGATAGATGGTAAATCCACTTCATTGTGTTTCCATGGAATCTGGTATTGCATCAGAGGTACCAAAGGATAAAGAAATCCATGGTTATGGGCCAATATCAAGGAACCAAATGATTCTTCAAAACATGGCTTTAAAATATATCAAAATGGATATTGAAATGTGCAAGAACTATCAGTTTAAAAACTACACTATTTGAATAATATGGACAGTGATTAACTTTGCAGGTAGGTATGGGATTAAGGCACAATGTTGTAATAAATCTTTCAAGTCTAATGATTCATTATTTCAAGATAGAAGCTCATTCTGATCCTGACTGAAGAGATTTTGGAAAATTCAAGTCATTTCTTTTAAAGCCAGATGTTTATTAAGAAAGCAATCAAAATAACTTAAGCCATGCTGTGAAAAAAAAATTACTCATTCTGATACCATGCTCCCTAAGAGACTTAGAATTATGTTGTTCTCTGCTGAAAAGATGAATAATTGTCTTACCTTGTATCTACTGTAGCACTGTATTACTTTATAAAGAAAATCATGTTTTCACCATTCATTTTGAGCAATTTTAATTATTATTTTATCTTGTTTCAAATTTCTATTATTATGACAATAAAAAGGGATTAATGCTACAGAGAAAAAAATGAAAAATGTTTCTGCTCACTCGGTTCATTTTCTCAACATTAGATGTGCTATGGCAAAGATTATTGCAGGTACCATTATTGATGCATCATAAGATGTATTTCTCATACCTGAAGGTCCTGCGCTATAGAAAACAAAATAAACATCACCATTGAATCATATTGTTCTAAAAGTGGTAAGGTTTGTGAAAATTCCAACATGACGTTCAAACAATTTTTACTCCTGCAGCATATTTTAATAAGGACCACGCCTCTTCTTCTCTTCCTAAGCACATTCACCATATTCTTTTCTCTCTTGCCGTCATATTTGTTTCTTAAATGTTAACAGATGAACAATCATTAACTCTTCCCATTACTCCTTCATCACTTCACATTATAACCAGTTTCTTTCATATCTATCATACGCCCAGCTTCATTCCTGATTTTGCCTTCGTCAGCTCGCATGCTTAATAAATTTCTCTGTCTATCAGCTTAATTAGATAACACATAATGCTACAGAGTAAAAGAGAATGAGTAGCGAAAAGCTCTACCTCATTGCCCTCACAAAGCCAGAAGCCATGGATATTACTGGGCCAGGCAGAGATCAGGGAAGGTGAGGCTCACAGCTTACTTTCATAGGGTTGCTGCATATTACTTGGATCCATTCGATTGGCTCACAAAAAATGCAGCAAGCTTCACAACTTCAAGCTGTATTCTCAATACAAGTCGATCGCCATCCTCATGTATATCCTTTACCTCTTTCTACATGCTCTCTGCAAAAGCAGGAGGATCATGCGAAAAGAAAATAATCTTTTCAAAGACAAATTGTCACAACTTAATCCCCCAAAGCACCTTCACAGACATGAGTGTTTCATGTAGAGTAGGTAATGAACTCGATTTTTGTACATAGTGAAAATTCCAGTAGCCATAGCCAGCAGCAGAGGCTACTGACAATAATATTTAAAAGACAAGATCCTCTACCAGCAATTCTGAAGATAATAAACATGGGACCAGGCTTGGGGGGGAATCTGCTAGCTTTATATGCACAGGTTTTGGAAGAATGCTTATGCAAACGTTTCCTGCAGCACTATTTTGGGGAACCTACTAGGAATAAAACTATTTTACTTCTAGTCTTGTGTAAAGAAGCTGGGGTTTATTAGCAATCATAATAGCAATCTACTGTGAAAAACATGATCACAATACAATGGAATTCCATTTTGAGCTTGAGACTGACAAATCTAAAACTTAAATTTAAATAAATGCACGTGGGGAAGAGCTGGCTCAAGTTGACTGAGTAAATACACTAAAGGATGCGTAGCAAATAAACAATGCAAATGTTTAAGGAAGCATTTCAAAATTTTTTTTAAAAATCCGTTATAAAAGAAAAACTCAATAAGAAAGACCCATTTGTAACTTACAAGAGTAGCTAAGGGTAGTATTGGAGTAAAAGAAGAGGCTCATACTGTTGCAATGAAATGTAATAAGTATGAGGACTGGGGGTGTTTTGAAATGAGCAAACAGCCACCAAAGTATAAAGTGGGACAAAAAATGCAAGCCATCTAGTCAGAAATATAAAAACAGAATGTAAGAACAATGATTAGTGTATAAAAAGCTGGAGAGTAGGTAAAGTAAACAATATCCCCTTAGCAGCAGAGATAGGAAAAAATATCATGGAAATGAGGAAATAGCAAAGATATTAGACAGATATATTGTGCCTGGCTTTGTGGTAGAAAATACAAGCTGCATACCAGGCATAGAGGGTAACCAAGAGGCTAATATTAGTGAGGAAATTAAGAGTAATTCATAGCAACAGAAAAATGGTATTAGAGAAACTTTAGGAACCTGATGGCCTCCATCCAAGTTGGCTACGGTGATAGTAGATGCACTAATTATGATTTTCCAAAATTACCAAGATAATTCCAGTGGATTCAAATTTAGTGCTGTACTACATCTATGGTTAGTGCAAAAGAGTGAAGGTTTGAATGCATATCTGGTAGGGATTGTCTGTTCTGTTGGACATTGAGTTTCCAAGACAGTCACAATCCTTTTCAGGAAGGTTACCAAATATTTGACTGCTGGAGCTAGACCACCGGCAGAACCTATATGCAATCACCCTGAAGCTAAGAGAAGCCATGATAGAATTTTCAAAATCAGAAGCAACCGATCAAAGTAAATAGGAAGAAACTCTTCCCTCTGTAGAAGGATTGTGAATGAGAGAGTACAGATTTGAAGTTTTTTTCAAACAAAACAAATGTAATATGAGAAAAAAAAAATCAACGACCAATTAAGATCTGGAATGCACTGCCTGGAAGTATGGTGGAGGCACATTCAACTGAGACATTTGTGAGGGCATTGTGCACTTATTGGAATAGAAATGAAGTGCAAGGTTATGGAAAAAAGGCACAGGTCATAATGCTCATTCAGAGAACTGCTGCAGACACAAGGGGGTAAACAGCTTCTTTCTGCACCATAACCATCTGTGATTCTGAGAACATTACCATTTGCTTCTATCTGAGCATGGACTGTAGCATTTCTGCCAGACATTCCCCGCTGGTCTCTGATTTCCATCAGATCTTCCATGGTAAATTCCAGAGGATCCACTAGTACCTAGGCTCTACAGTCCTCCAAATGTCAGAGACCCTGGGCACATGTCTATGATGTGTTCATCAGATTGTGACTCTGAGCTTCATCTAGAACATGCACGCATCTGAGTTGCTGAAGGTTAAAGGTGAATGCTGCGGCAGTTCTTCTGCTGATGATTCTGTGTCGTCATTCTCAGAGGTGGTACTTGAGGTGGAGATGAAGTGAGAGCTGGAGGTAGGTTTACTCCTCATCTTGGAGATGCAGTGACGACTTTAAATGAAGAAAGGAATTAGCAGATGGTTATGTTCAATCCCTTTCCTCAACAATGTTACAGGCATGACTCCTTTATGCCCATTTGTCAACAGCAGATAGGAGGTAACCTCACTGACTTGCTGTGTGACTCTGACCTCTCCATCTGCACATACTCAGTCCCAGCCCCTCTCTGGCAGCCTCCTCCTTCAACCGCTTCCTCAAAAGCATTGAGGATTTTTATAGCATGTGGCTCTCCTCCTAGCATAGTCTTCCAGACAGAAGGAAGGCTTCAGCTTTTTGAGCATGCACAAGTCTGACAGCTCCTGAGTCTTCCATATTCAGTATTTCAAAATGACACAGTCCTGGACTGGTACAATTTTCACAATATGATGTGGGTCCCATACATCTGCTTGTTTCATCTGACAATGAGGCCTGCAACGCAAACCTCTATCTGACAGCCCTTTGTACTTACACAATAACACGGTTTGTTGCCAGTACAAGTTGCTTTGGCTGCTTTTTGTAGTTCCTGAGTAAAACTTACAAGAAAAGTAAGAAATGCTGTGACACATGATCAGGCACTGTTAAGTTTCAGCAAACAGATGCTTATTCAATAGAGAGCATACCTTTAACAGATAACTTTAACAGATTGCATAAATAATTGGCAAAATCCAATCTGAGGATCCCTGGATTGGTACTAATATTTAATTCTTGGATTATATACAGCTTGCTGTTGATTCCAACTGGAAGAGGGAAACATCATTGGATCAGATGATGGCTGCCTTGGAAGAACTCCTGGTGAATCAATAAATTACTTCAGCCTTTGTGGGACAAATGGAATATACCACAATTGAACACAGAATAGAAGATGCAACCATTGCCAGATTATTAAATGGGAAGACCAGCATTTTTTGAAGTTGGTCTCAAAAGATGATTGTATGAATTGCTTTCCAAAGTTTATTGAATTGCATTAAACAACTGGACCTGCTCCATTAGGGGACCTGATTTAAAATCTTAGCACTGGGGCCAAATCTGTGAAAAATGTGGCATATGCTAAGGCTTTATGACGATACATATGAAATTATTTTCATAATCATCCTCACCATAAGATAAATTCAGCTTCAAAAAGCAAAATGTTGTTGGATAGGTCATTCAATGGGAACTTCTCATCTGCTGTTTGGAAAACCAGAATGGAAAACCTTGGGAATTCATTACGATGAGAAAATTGCTCTGAGTGCCACTTCTCCCTAAAGGCAAAGTTATCTACTCACTCACCCACAGACTAAATGTTTTCCACAGTGAGTTTGTTTTGTTTGCTTGTGGGTTTGTTTTTGCCTCAATTAGGTTTTGTCATCTATGGAATATATTCCATGTTGGGTGGTCTTCTTTTGAGTCCACTGAGCTTAAATTATATTTAGTGTCAATCTGTGGATTGGTTCGTGGTGTACTGGCATAACATCATATTTAAAAGAATACTGGCATTATCTTTAGATATCCACATTGCATGCTGTGGAAAACCTTTATTAATGTGATGTTAGAAATACTGTCAGTGAAAATTGATCATTTTCTTGCCACTACCATAGCAGACCATCATGTAGAGATCTATCACGTTGGAGTACAACTCACAGACCACATGGTGCTCCTTACAGATGGTGTGGTTCAGTTGGAGAAGCAGCTAGATACACGTGGGGGGTGAATACAGGGTGCAGACAGAGTGATAGATATTACCTTTAGAGAGGTGGTCACACCACAGGTCCAGATAGATAGATGGGTGACTGCCCGGAGAGACAGGCAGATAGTGAAGCAGTCTCTTCTAGCTATTCCCATCTCAAACAAGTATACTGTTTTGAATACTGTTGGGAGGGCGGGGAGTGGTTGGGAGGTGGAAATAGCCTCTCAAGAAATACTACAAGTAGCAGCCAAGCACCACAACTGGTTCTGCTGTAGAGCAGAGTGGAGCAAAGTCCAGGTGAGCGATAGTAGCAGGTGACTCGATAGTCAGGGTCACAGACAGGTGTTTCTGTGGCTGTGAATGAGACTCTAGGATGAAGTATTGCCTCCCTGGTGCCAGGCCCCTGGATGCCTCTGAGCAGGTACAGGACATCCTGAAACAGGAGGGAAAACAGACAGAAGTCATTGTCCACATTGGCACAAATGACATAGGTAGGAAGAAGAAGAGGTCCTGCGAGGACAATTCAGGGAGTTAGGTAGGGAGTTAAAAAGCAGGATTACCAGTGTAGTAATCTCAGGATTACCACCCGTGCCGTGGGCTAGTGAGGCTAGGAACAGAGAGACAGTACAGTTGAACATGTGGCTACTGAGCTGGTGTAGGAGGCAGGGCTTTAGATATATGGATCATTGGGATGTCTTCTGGAGAAGGTGGGACCTGTACAAGAAAGAGAGGTTGCACCTGAACTGGAGGGACACAAATATCCTGGGCAGGAGACTTGCTAGACCTCTTTGGGAGGGTTTAAACTAGTGTGGAAGGAGGGTGGGAGCCAGAACAACAGGCCAGTAAGTGCAGGCATTGAGGACAAAAATGAGACTGAGAGATGAATAGCACAGAGTAAGAACAGGCACAGGGAAGTCATGGGGCTCAGAGGTACTAGAAGTCTGGATTGCATTTACTTCAATGCAAGACGTATATAACAGGTAAGACAGATGAACTAAGAACATGGATTACTGCATGGCATTATGACATTGTTGACGTTACAGAGACATGGTTAAAGGAGGGACAGGATTGGCAGGTTAACATTCCAGGATATCACTGTTTTAGATGGGACAGAAAGGGAAACAAAAGGGGCGAGGGGGTTGCATTGTCCATTAGGGATCACATCACAGCTGCGTTGAGGAGGACACATTCGGAGGGATCTTGCAGTGAGGCATTATGGGTGGAGCTCTGGAGTAGGAAGGGTGAAATCTCAATGTTGGGAGTTTTCTATAGACCTCCCAACAGCCCATGGGAGACAGAGGAGCAGAAATGTAGTCAGATACTGGAAAGGTGTGAAAAAAGCAAGGTAGTTGTGGTGGGTAACTTCAACTTTCCTCTTATTGACTGGGTTTCCATTAGAGCTAGGGGCTCAAATGGAGAGAAATTTGTTAGATATGCCCAGGAGGGCTTTTTGAGACAGTATGTTGACAATCCAACCAGAGAGGAGTTCATAGTAGACTTGGTACCAGGGAATGAGCCAGGACAGGTGATTGATGTTTCAGTAGGAGAGCTTTCTGGGCTTATTGACCATAATTCTATAAGATTTCGAGTTGTCATGGGGTGGCCCTCGGGTGAGGGTGCATAATTGGGCAAGGGTCAATTACAGCCAAATTAGACAAGAACTGAGGAATGTGGTTTGGGAGCAGTTGTTTGTGGACAAATCTACAGCTGGCATGTGGGAGGCTTTTAAAGACCAGTTGATTAAATTGCAGGACATGCATGTCCCTGCAGAACTGAAGGATAGGAATGGCAGGATTCAAGAACCATGGATGACAATGAAAATTTTAAGCTTACCCAAAAGGAAAAAGGAAGCACATGATAGGTCTAGGCAGCTACAAACTTACGAAGCCCTTGAGAAGTATAGAGAAATTAGGAAGGAACTTAAATGGGGAATTAAGAAGGCTAAAAGAGTCCATGTAATGTCTTTAGAAAATAGGGTCAAGGAAAATCCCAAGGCTTTTTATGCATATATTAGAAGAACGAGGGTAGCAAGGGAAAGAGTAGGTCCACTCGAGGACAAAGGAGGGAAGTTATGTGTGGAGCCACAGGAAGTGGGAGAGATCCTTATTGAGTACTTTGCATTGGTATTCACCAAGGAGAAGGACAAGACTGATGTTGAGGTCAGGTATTAGTGTGTGAATACTCTAGAGAATGTCAATATATTGAAGGAGGAAGTTTTGGGTATCCTAAATTGTATTAAGGTAAATAAGTCCCCAGGAAGCAGACGGGATCTATCCCAGGGTACTGCAAAAGGCAAGGGAAGAAATAGCTGGGGCATTAGATGTCTTCACGTCTTCTTTGACAACAGGCAAGCTTCCAGAGGACAGGAGATTAGCCAATGTTGTTCCCTTGTTTAAGAAAGGAAGCAGGAATAATCCAGGAAATAATAGGCCCGTGAGCTTGACATCTGCGGTGGGGAAGCTTTTGGAGAAGACACTAAGGGACCAGACATATGCACATTTGAAAGAAAATGGACTAGTTGGTGACAGGCTGCACAGTTTTGTATGACAAAGGTCACGTCTCACCAATCTGATTGAATTTTTTGAAGAGATGACAAAGATAATTAATGAGGGAAGGGCTGTGGATATGGTTTATATGGACTTTAGTAAGGCATTTGATAAAGTCCCACATGGCAGATTGGTACAAAAACTAAAATCACATGGGATTCAGGGTGGGTTAGCTGGATGGATACAAAACTGGTTTGGTCATAGAAGACAGAGGATAGTGGTGGAAGGGTGTTTTTCAGAACAGAGAACAGTTACAAGTGGTGTTCCACAGGGATCAGTCTGAGGTCCTCTGTTGTTTGTAGTATATATAAATGATCTGGAGGAAAATGTGGGTGGTCTGATTAGTAAGTTTGCAGATGACACGAAGAGTGGTGGAGTTGCTGATAGTGCCAACGATTGTGAAAGAATACAACAGGGTATAGATAAATTGGCGACTTGGGCACTGAAATGGCAGATGGAGTTTAATCCAGACAAATGTGAGGCGATGCATTTTGGAGGATCAAATTTAGGTATGAACTATACTGTAAATGGCAGAACCCTGAGGAACATTAACAGAAAGATGGATTTGGGCATGCAGGTCCACAGTTCTCTAAAAGTGGTAACACTGGTGGCCAAAGTGACTAAGAAGACATATAGCATGCTTGCCTTCATTGGTTGGGGCATGGAGTACAAGAGTTGGCAAAACATAATGCACTATATTAAACCCTTATTAGACCACATTTGGAGTATTGTGTGCAGTTTTGGTCACCACATTACCAGCAGGATGTGGAAGCTTTGGCGAGAATGCAGAGAAGGTTCACCAGGATGTTGCCTGGTCTCAAGGGCATTGGCTATGAGGGAAGGTAAAAAAGACTAGGATTGTTTTCACTGGAAAGACGGTGGCTAAGAGGAGACCTGATAGAAGGCTACAAAATTATGAGAGGCATAGATAGGGTGGATAATCAGAGGCTTTTTCCCAGGGTTGAAGTTTCAGTTGCAAGGGGGCACAGGCTCAAGGTGAGAGGGTCAAAGTTTAAGGGAGGTGTGCGAGGAAAGTTTTTCATGCAGAGAGTGGTAGCAGCCTGGAATGCACTACCAGAGGAGTGATGGAAGCAGGCACATTGGCGACATTTAAGAGGCATCTGGATAGTTACATGAATAAGGAGGGAATAGAGGGATAAAAACTGAATAAGGGGAGAAGGTTTGTTTCTTAGTTTAGTTCGGGCATGATGATCGGCACGGGCTTGGAGGGCCGAAGGGCCTGTTCCTCTGCTGTACTTCCCTTTGTTCTTTTTGTGCTTTTAAATGTCCTCCTTGCTTCATGAGCCTTGAAATTACACCCACCTGCTCCTGTATGCTGTGCCCTGTGACATTCACTTGGTGGTCACTGCCAATCACTCTTGTCCTGTAGCCCAATGACTTTGTATCGCCTAACCCCATTCTCATTGGGCCCCCCCTATCACCATCAGTGTCCTCACCAACAACCCCACCCCACTAACAACCCACCACCTGACCACTGAAACCCAACCTTTACTTGTCCCACCTCTTTTGGCAGTGATTCCCCCAGTACCCACACAGGACTGCCTCACTCGCCATCATCACAGCCCATATTCCTACCTCCAGGCTGCCTCTTCATTTCCTTGGAATGCCTCAACACCTTCCTCCCACATGCACCAGCCCTACAAGCCCTGTCACCTACTTGCATCTTACTTATTCACTCCTTTAATGGCATTACAGGAAAGGCAAGGATTGGAGACATCTATGCCCCAACACCCAAGTCAGTAACACTTTGTCATCCCACACTAACGGTCACATTAACCAGGTGTCAAATACCATGACTAACCAGTGGCTGCAATGTTGTCTGCCTCTTGTGTTTTACAGTGGACCCCTCCTCACAAGGACCAGCCCATCTCCCACAGAGGAACTATCCCCGACCTCCCTGGATTATCATGCTGTCATATTAAAGGAACAATCGTCTGCCTCCTGAACCCCCCACCCCAGCAGCATAGACAATGATATCTGACTGGGCTCTGAGAGATCACCCACTAAGTTCCACACAAACAGTTCCACAGACATCTGAGGGAGAAATACTCCAGGACACTGGCAGTCAGAGGACTGCAGAGACCAGGCACCTACCTGCTGAGCCCTTGGCAGAGAGATGTCCCAGAGATGCTGGGGCAATGCAGCCAGTGCATCGTTCCGCTGTCTGTTATCACTCAGGCTCGACAGCAGTGCAGCCGGTCCTGCAATCATCTGACCAGCTCCATGGAGAGATAGGCACAGCCCCCTCAGGGGCTGCTGGAGAGTCAACAACACTTGTACTCCATCGTCCTCAGGAGCAAAGACAAAGTAAAAGTGAGTTGGGGAACCTGGAGCCTTGTTTAAGTGTCCTGTCCCCACAAGGAGACAAGGCAGTGCCATAAGGCAGCCAGCACGAGGCAGTGCCACACACAGGCCCCTCGACAGCCTCCACTCAGGTGGCTGGGCCCTCCAACTTCACTCTGCCTTCTGACCATTGGAAGTTCCAGCTGAGAAGGATCTGCTTCCCAGGGGAGAGGACCCTCAGCCTGTCTGGCCATCCAGATATAAATGTCCTCACATCACCTGACCAAATCTCCATAAACAATAGGATCCCTCCGCTCCATCTGCAGAGCAAGGGAGCTCTGTGCATCACAGTAGGAGGGAGAGAAAGAGAAATGTGTATAAATCTCACATGTGGACGACAGCAGGAAAATCTGTACAATTTGTTATATCATGTTGTATCTGATGTAAATACTTCATTTACCACACTATGTATAGCCACCATTTATTTAGAAAACAATTTCATATCTAAAGTTTACTTCACAACTCATGGTTTGTAAATAGTTTTAATATTTAATATACCCTTGACTTTCATCATTCAATTGGTTGTCCCTGTCTCTGTTTTGTGTGTGAAGGCACTTTGTAGTCCCCTGCATTTCACTCTTTGGCCAGTTATGAGGCACGGTGCTTGGGGGTCTGTGGTGATCGCTGAATGTGGGAGCACAGGTAACAGTTCAGGTACATGGCATCGCTGCTCTCCAACACCTTAACCACAGCCCCTCATTAATACCTACTATTCGACTGACTGTGTGTGCAGGAGTGGATATTTCAGAGAATTCCCCAGAGTGATGGTGACAGGAGGGTGTGACTAAGACAGTCAATGCTGCAGGATAGCGAGGGGTTAGGCACATTGCATGCCCGAGTGGCCAATTATCATGTGCTGGAGGACAATGTTGTTCCCTGTGAAGGCTCAGTGAATGGTTGCAGTATGCAACCACCCCCCCCACCCCCACCAAAGTCAGGTCACTTAGTCTACCCATTACAAATCCTTCACAGCTGTTCTCCTCAACGTAAGTGCCATCCATGTGCTTCACGATTAGCACAATAATGAGCAGTCTCTGCGAGTGGCTTTCAGCCTCAGTGTTAACATGCTGCTGAAACCCCAAACATTAAGCTGTCCTTTTTAAGTGCTGAATCCATTAACCTCACAGGCTACACAATTCTCCAGGTCATCACCCAAACCATGAACATGCAACCAATGTTGCCCATCTTCCAAGACTTGTTTGCAAAGCACACACATTGAATGGAAGTAATGTTGGTTTCAAAGGTATTCTGTGTTTGGCCAAATGTGTTTCTTAGGTTGTTCAAAGTCTGTAGGAATGATATACACTGTAGATATTTAAAATGTTAGTAGTGCATGAAATTGCCTTATATGATCTGTAAATGTTTGCCTAGAAGCAATTAAACTTATGCTCACACTAATTAAGCATTGATTTGCTAGTGTTATATTGCAATGAGGTTGTAAGTGCTGAACATAAATATTCCCTTTTCACGTTAATTACATATTTCCCTGCTGCAATTGTGAAAGTCTATTGATTCTACAAATAGTTCTCCAGAAGGCGCTGCAGTGCATTGTTGAATCAAAAGCCGCAGGTCTTCTCTGTTCGATAACCTGTCATCAAATTAAGTCAAATTTGTGCATTCTGCATTTAAAATGACACTGAGCTAAACCTTGTCTCGCAGTTTTCTCCTGCTTTGCCACAGTCTTAATCGAAATGGAATTTTACTGATAATTACTGAAATTCATTGAACCTCTGCTGATGTCACGTAGGTGCAACTGCAATAGGCACAAGGAAATTAGGCTTCCACATAGAACAAGGTGAGCTCAAAATTTCCAAAAATGAAACCATCATCCAAATTGTCTCCAGCCCTTGCTCAGCATGGGCAACAGCTTGAAATTTGGGAGAATATGGTGAGAATGAAACAAAATCAGATTGTAACATAGAGAAAAAAAAGACAGACATTTTTCCTTTCATTTTCAACAACTGTAGGAGAATCGTACAATTAAGCAGCAACTACCTTTGTTTCCATGGATTTACATCTCATTATTAGTCAACCTCTCTTTATTTTCATGCAGTTCACAATTTTCCCAAGTGAGAAACTAGATGGCACAAATTCCCAATTAAAAAGTCAAAGCCAAAGCAAAACTGCAAATGGTAGAAATCTGTAACAAGTACAGAGAATGCTGAAGAAATACAACAGGTCTGACAGCGCCTGTGGAGAGAGAAACAGAGTTAATGTTTTGATTCTGGCATGAATCTTCTTTAGTTCCTAATAAGGTCAATATTTCCCAAAGTTTCCTTCACAGCAAGGATATTGATTTGCCGTTTCTCATTACACTATAATAATCTACAATGGCCTAAACCCTGAATGGTTCTTCACCGGTTCAAAAAACCCAACCTGAAACAAAATATGGAAGGTTGACGACGTTATTTCTTGTCATCACTCCTGGATCACCCACCAAAGCTATGGAAGAGGAATTCACTCTGATCCATTGCGATATAGCATGTTTGGTCACACCATGAGAGGTGACAAAAATTAGCTACAGTGTTTGTTTCAAATCTGTTATCTTTCCTGGTACAATCAACTGAACAGCAATTGCATTTGAAAAATTGTATCTTTCCTTTTTAACACTGCCACAGCAACTTGAATAGTTTAAACCTAACTGCTTCACTTTAATTCTGGTCACTAGATATTTGAATAATTTGCTACGATAAACAATTTAAATCAATTAATGCTGGAAATCCCCTTAAAAATCAGAACACTTTAATTAATTTACCTTGAAGTATTTCCATTTCCAAAGAGAATAAGCCAAAATTCTCTCTTGTTTTCCAGTATCACATATACTTTAATATCATCTCAGTTGAAAATTTCTATGCTTGGGAGATTAGAAATGAATTCTCTAGACGCCGCCCAACTAGAAGTGTGCAACAATAAAATGTTTTTCAATTCCATACCTCTGGATTTATTTTGAACCACTGGTATTGTTTTCCATCAGATTCTGTATTCTTGTAATTCAAAAGGAGCTTACAGATAAGAGCCTTTACAAAATGTTCTGCTCTTCATCTGGATTCCAACCAGATAATCTAAAATTAACGGATAGTGAAAATGAGATTGGCTGCTTAACTGAATTTGTTGATTCTGTCTTTCCACCAACTGTTTAGCCTCCAGAACTTGACCACATAACAACATAAAAAAGGAATATATGCAATGGGAACAGGAGTAGACCAAACAATCCCTGGAGCTTGTTTTGCTGTTCAATTAGATTTTAGCTGAACATCCAAGTCACCTCCGCTTTCATACTTTAATCTTTACATCTCTTGAAACCCTTGTGGATCAAAACTCCTTCCATCGCTGTCTTGAAAGTAGTCAACATTTGAACATCTACAGCAACCTGGAGTAGAGAATTTCAAAAATTCATAAATTTATGAATAAAATATTTATCATTATTTCAATCATAAATTGCCAATCTCTAATCCTGAAATTACCATCCGTTGGCTCTCCAACAAGGGAAACAGAGTCTAAGCATCAACCCTATCCAACACTAAGAATGTAATATATTTCATGATACATCCTCCGAATCTTTTAAATTCCAGAGGATATGGACCCAGTCAGATCTCTCCCCATAGGACAATTGACTCAACCAACGGATCAATATAGTGAGCCTTCACTGTACCTCTTCAAGGTAAGAATTTCCTTCCTTGATAGGAATGCCAAAACTGATCACAGTGCTCTTTATAATTGATAAAAACTGCTTCACCCTTACACTCCAATCCCTTTGTATTATAGTTTGAAATGCCATTTGCTTTTCTAATTGTTGTATCTGCAGGATAACTTCCCGTGATTTATGTACAAAGACACCAAATGCCTCCTTTTAATAACAATTTCTAATCCTCAGCTTTAAAAATAAACTTTTCTATTCTCCTACCAAATTGTATATTTTACATTTCCTCATATTATAGCCTATCTGGTACATTTTTGCCCCATCACCTACTCTGTATGTACTCCTTTACTGCTTCTTTACATCCTTTACACAGTCTACTTTCTCAGCCATCAAACGTGGATGCATTATATTTGGTTCCTATAGCTAAGCTATTGATATAAATATTGATATAAAGTTTTTGCATTGTTATTACGTAAACAATCCCTCCTCATTGAACTGGCAATTTGAGGACATATTCCCCCATTTGTGTTGTATGATCTGTAACAGATTGTAATACTACTATGGGCTAAATCTTCAATGCTGAATACATCATAAGTCAGGTATTTAATGCATTAATTTAATATTTAAACATACTTTCAAGTTTTATCTACCTACAAGAAATAATCATATGCTATTCACATTTATATGTTGTTTACTTGCAAATAAAAGTTGTAAATTATGCTTTATTATCTATTTCAGAACAATCTAAGTTTAATTTTTTGCCATTTTATAGTGAACTGCAAAATATTTACCCACAGTATATTAATACAGAAAATTTGTGAATGTTGCTTTGTAAGCAAGGTATAAATGTAATTAAGTTGACATTTAGAATTTTTAATGGCAAAATGTTTTTATTTATTCAGAGGAAATGGAAAGGAAAAATGTAAATTACATTTTTTATCCATTCCCACAACAGATAGTCTTTTTCTTCAGCACAGTGAACTGGAAATAAATAATTTATTGCTTTCACAAAAGCTCCCTTTATTGTGAGATATTACACATTAGGGTCCTCATCAGAGTGAACCGGTGTAGTAAAGACAGTCGTCCTGAGGTAAACACACCTGCTCCATCGCTGAAATACACAGCACCCAGCCACCAATTTGTCATGTGGATTTCAGTGACTCTGTCTCTGCTCATTTGGTGCAAGGCTGCACACAGCAGAGTGGTTAGATGTGAGCTTTTCTGACAGATACGACAGTCCTTGCTGAATTATTCATTAGCGTGTTAATGGCAGGTGATGAGATCTTTTCACGCTACATCCCACTCAGTAGGTGTTTATTACCCTGTTCAACAGCAGCCTGCTTTTACTGTAGGGGAAAATAACTGTCTACACAGGCTTGACAGGTAATGGGAAACGTGCTCTACTCACTTTGCTTATAAGTGCAGCTGAAGGTTATTAAAGAAACTGTGTTGTTCTAGGTGCAAACAAGATGGTTGGTCTTCACTTTGGCTGAACAACTTAATCCTTGAAATCTACAGATATGATATCAATCCCACAGTAATCCAGTTTTGACATTTTAGAATCATTTTGGTTATTATTTTATAGAGGTTCAACAGAGACTTTCAACAATAGTAAAACAGTTATACCTTCCTATTTGATCTTAAGTTTAAGATACATGGTCCTGTGACATATGCTTTACTTTTGTAATTGCTTGTAATTCACTGGCCAGGGACAATATACTTCGCTGCAACATAGCCTAACTGGATTAATATCTAACAAATGGCGCTGCAGGCACACTGCACAAATGGAGGTCATGGAGTGTCAAAACAAATTTTACCTCGATGCTTTTATCATGCACTTTGTGATTTTTTACTAAAGGGTTGACTTTTTGACATTGGTAGTAGAATGGAGGTTTCACTGTTCTTGAAAATTGTACCACTCATGATATTGGGTGACCATTTCTCCCGCCACATCAAAACCTACCTGTGCTGTACATGATTGTTACTTCAAATTTCAGTTGGCAAAAATGCATTGTTAATTGTTCAGAGCAAGCTGTGAAAAATTATTCTGCAAATACCATTGACAAATCTTAAATTTAATTTCATCGTTTGTTATAATAGCTAGTAATGGGACTGACAAATGAAGTTGCAAGATTTATTATCATGTCTGTCAGGTTAAGTCTTTCAGATATTCTCTATATAAGTAACAGCTAGGATAAAAAAAAATCATTTATTCACATGTGCTCTGCCCAAAGGCAGGTCCTTGGCTTTATTTTATGCTGATGTTTCATCCTGAGCAGTTTTCATGGAAGGCTTTTTTTGTCATATGGTTTCCCATTGTCTCGCATTCTCAAGGAAAAAGTCATGAGACAGGTCCCAAGATTTCCCCAGTCAGTATTAGAATTGCATCCATGTGTATTCTCAACTGCATGTT
This sequence comes from Rhincodon typus, assembly GCF_021869965.1. Taxonomy (NCBI): domain Eukaryota; kingdom Metazoa; phylum Chordata; class Chondrichthyes; order Orectolobiformes; family Rhincodontidae; genus Rhincodon; species Rhincodon typus. Next base: position 58,788,288 of record NC_063334.1, read on the forward strand.
AACTACCTAACCAACTGAACTTACTACCTCCAGGATAGAGAAACCAACTGGAATTGTTTGCAGTTCCCTAAGGCTGTTATGATTTTTATACTGCTTTTTTATGTGTGTGACATTTCAAATTTGTGGAACTTGCTTATAAAAGGGAAGGAGTTAAATTTGCCTAAAACAGTGTGATAACATTGTGGTGAAAGTCTGTCACCGAGGCTGTGTGAGGATTCTGCTGATTGAAACAAGTCTTTTTTAAACTAAGGACTTGAGCAGCAATGTCAATTGAATGAACTGAATTGTTCTAATTGTGTAACTTCAATTGAAGCATTGGTTATTAGAGCATAATGAATTCCTGTAAGAGTCATTAGGCAGTTTCCTGTGTGTGTAATGGGCTGTGCTAGTGGACTAAGTGGAATTTCACTGAGAATAGGTTAGGACATTACTTTAGCCTGAAAATAGATTTGTCCATGAAACTTTCTTCTCTCATCAGATTGCAAATCTGTGGAATTCTTTACCATGGAGAGCTGTTGATGCTGGGTCGTTGAGTATATTTAAGGCTGAGGTAGACAGATGTTTAATTATTTATCCAAATTCCCTCATTGGATTAAAATAAACTGTGAACAGCGATGTCCTTCAGCCATAAAACGTGCAATAAATAGCTGAGAAGCAAGGCTGTCAACAATTGTCTAACTGTGGCCTTTGGTGTTGGAATCAGGGATTATAGGGAAAAGGCAGGAAAGTGGAGTTGAAGGTTATCACATTGCATTGAATGGCGGAGTACACTTGAAGAACTGAATGGCCAACCTCTGCTTCTATTGAGATGACTTACCGTGATATACAAAATGAAATTCTTGAGAAGAAACAGTGAGATATTTTAACATCAGTAGTGCATATGCTGGTGCTGCACATAAGGAAACACCATGCTGTTAATACATTTCTTTTCCCATTTCCCTTATAGAATTTATACTTACATATACCCACTTATCAATCTATCTTTAAGGACAAAACTAGAATAGTTTTAGGAAATCATGCTTGCTCAATTTGCTGTTTGTTTGCTATTGAGGATTTAATTAACAGCGTAGATAAGGGGATCAGTGGTTATAGTAAATTTGAATCTTCAGAAGGCTTTCAGTAGGCGCTATGCAAGTGGTTATCAGACAATACTGATCTCATGGGATTCAGGTAATAAATTAGCATGTTTGGAGGTTTGGTTAGTGCACAGGTAGTAGGAATTAGGAACAAAAAGTCATTTTTGTAATGATAGGTAACATGCAGAGTAGTGCATGGATGAGAGCTTGCGCTTCAATTTATATTGAATTTATATATGTGAATAGCATATGATTATTTCTTGTAGGTAGATAAAACTTGAAAGTATGTTTAAATATTAAATTAATGCATTAAATACCTGACTTATGATGTATTCAGCATTGAAGATTTAGCCCATAGTAGTATTACAATCTGTTACAGATCATACAACACAAATGGGGGAATATGTCCTCAAATTGCCAGTTCAATGAGGAGGGATTGTTTACGTAATAACAATGCAAAAACTTCATTGTAGAATAAAAATGCATATTTTATCCTTTCAAGTTCTATGATGATCAAGCACATTTGACCATTTTATAAAACTAATCCTTGAAGAGACTCAAAGTCATTCATATCATAAAATCACATTCATACATTTTCGTTTTGCCAAAAAGTTCAAAGGTTAGATAAGAAAAAGATTAGGCCAATAGTTGATTGCAGAGACTATGGAATATATCAGTTTCATTACCAGGATGTTAAATCTAGCATATGGCTGCCTCAGCACAATACTGGGACACAAAATTAGGATACATTAAAGGAATGCAGAAGGATTGGTTTGAAAATTTACACTTAAACTTGGAGTTCCCAGGTAAGAAAAAGTAGCAGCTGGAAATCATTATATTGTAAGTCCCCCTGGGGGAAGTGCCTACACAGGGCAGGATTGGATTTGTCTCTGATCCCCTCCTTAGAGAAATAAGCTGTTGACATTCAATGTCTGGGCTTGCTCATGAAAAATGATTACTTGACTTGTGTTCTATTGGCCCACTAGGATCCAGAATGTGTTCCCAACAAACCTTTACCTTCAGGCATAAGTACCAAGTAGACCAACAAAATTTACCCAAGTCTGAAATTTCTACCTCATTCCAGACTCAGTGGACTTTGCCTCCACTAATAGTTTAGAATTCTTCATTTTTAATTTATTCATTGGATAACGGTATTGTTACTAGCATTTATTATTGAATCACAAAATCATAGAATCTCTACAGTTTGGAAGCAGGTCATCAAGTCCACACTAACTCTCTGAAAATAATCCCTCCCAGACCCATACCCCCTACCATATCCCTGCAAGCCTTCAGTTCTCATGGCTAACCCACCGAGCCTGTATATCCCTGGACGCTATGGGAAATTTAGTATGGCTAATCTAGTTAACCTGCACGTCTTTGGACTATTGTCAATACCTATTGGGACTGAGAGCGTGAAGTCAGTGTTAACCGCATTGCTATGTGTCTGGAGCACATGTAGGCCAGCCCTGATGAGGAAAGCAACTTCCATTTGCTAAAGGAGATTAGTGACCCAGATGAGCTTTTTTTTCTGACAATCAATGGTGGTTTCATGGTGCCATTACTGAAATTAGCTTTCAATTCTATATTTTAATTAATTAATTGAATTTAAATTCTACAAACCGTTGGATATGAATCCATTTGCCCAGGGCACTAGCCTGGAGCACTTGATTGACTAGTCCAGTGAGATTATCGCTAATATCCCCTCAAAAACACAATCCTTCCCAAGATAAGAGTGGGATCATCATAAACGCTGAACCAACGGCATGAAGTTCAGAAATCAAGGAGCTATCACGTTGTCATGGGAAATGCAAAAATAAAGGCAGACATCTACCAGCAGCACATTTGTATCAAATCAACTGATTCAAATTTCCAAAGTTTTGGAAGAGGTGCCCCATCAACTGATGTTAGAGCACACTGGTACTTGAAAGCATGAAGAAGCCTGTTTGTAAAATGCCTCCCTGTTCCTATTGGCAGTTAGGTTAAAATTCAACTCATCTTAGATGAGTTCCACCTCAGATCCAAGATTCATATAGAGATCTGTTGCTTTATTTACCTGCCTTTAAAATCTACAAGGAATGGGAGCTACCATTAAGAAAAATCTTGAAATAACACTTTTGGAAATGTTCCCAAGAATAATGCTTAAGTTTAAAATGCATCCTAACCAAGTCATAAAGTAACTTCTTTGAATAAATATTGCTGAATGTGGAAGTACAGCAGGCTCTTTACAGCATTATGCAGTATCTTGAACAGATAAAACCCACTCCTGCCAATTTTAGACACATTTCTTCTGCCATAAAATATTTCCCATTCCTGAATGTGAAGTGGAGGTTTGTATAAACTGTCACATGCACATGTCACTGTCAGTGAAAAGACAGTTTTGTCCGTTTCTGAAACAGTCTATAATAGGTTCAATTATGTATAATGGTTATTTTTAAAATAGCTTCTATTATGAATAATCTCCCTGTCAAACGGTTGTTATCTGACTTCTACTGCTGCAAGTTATTGTAATGGCCACATTACAGACAGAGACAGTCAAACTGTCAAACTTTAACAATGGGCGTGTTTTCTTACCCCAAAAGAAAAATTGATAATCATCATCATTTATCCACTAACAGCTCCATGAGGTCAGTGCAGGGAGAATGACCATTAGCACTTCTACAAGTAATAGAAAAATTGCCTGAATCATCTGCAGCTGCACCGAACTGCAGCTTTAACAGTGCATCACCATGAAAATGTAAAAGCAGTCCTCTTATATTTTATTTTCGAGCATTCCCAGTGTGTTTATGTGGACTCATGAATCTCAGTTTGGGTCAATGGACACTGATCTCAGGGTAAACAGTTCTCCATTGCATTTTTTTGTTAGAGTTGCTTGCCCAAAGATGCCACCAAGTTATTTTAGAATAGTTGTGAGAGGGCACATTTCTGTAATGCTGAAGACCTGTGCTCAAAAACTATCTGTACCTCTAACCAAGCTATCAATTTAGAATACACCTATGCTCCATTAATGTTGAATAACGTAGCTTTGTTAGGAAGTAGTTAACAAATTTCTACCGATTTTTTCATAGTATGTACCACGTGCTCTTTAAAAATAAATCAGGAACAATGTGACTTACATTTTCTGGGCAAAATTATTGATACCTTGTCAGCATAATGGTGGACAAATGACTACCTCATAATATTCTCATATGTAAGCTTGGAGACTGGGTACAATATGCTGCATGTGTGGTGTGAAGACTCACTTCATGGGCATGCTTACACACATAGATTTGAAACTATCCAGGTATGTTGATTGGTATTACTTTATTTTACATTGTTATTTCACTCTGTAATACGTGAGTAAAGTCTCCAAGTTCGCTGGCAAATATGGGTTAAGTGTCAAGGTCTTCACTGCTCATAAAACAAAAGACAAGCCATTACTTTTGAATAGAAATGAGATATGTTACAATGTGACGATGCTGGTGAGAAACCAGGAGCCAATGTCAGGTACTTCGACTTCCATTCATGACTGTTTTCACTTAATGAAAAGCAAAGACAGCTTAAAGGCTGAAAGTTGAGTTGTTTCTTCTCTAAGTGCGATGAAGATTACCTGCTTTTCGAAAGTATGGAAAATTATTGAGTGTGTATATTGATGACCATTAGTAAAGGCACATGCCAGTTAACACATTGACTATCGAAGAAGAGGTAAATGTTTATTTAATGAATTAGGTAACAGCAAGAATATGAATAAGCAAAAAAAAGCTGAGTTCCAGAGGTGATGTGAGAATGACTGCCTTTGATATCAAGGCAGCATTTGACCCAGTATGGTACCAAGAAGCCCTTATCAAACTTAAAGTCATTAGAAATCAGGGAGAAACTCTCTCCATCAGTTGGAATCTTACCATGCACAAAGGGAGATGTTTCCAGTTGTTAAGGGCCAACCTTTTCAGTTTCGACACTTTCCTTCATAAGTTCTCAGGGTGCTGTCCCAAGACCAACCATCTTCAGCTGCTTTATTAAGGACCTTCTCTCCATCATTAGGATCAGAAGATTATCATTGATGGTGGCACAATATTCAGTTCCATGGCCAACTCTTCAGCTACTGATGCAGTCCTTGGTAGCAGGCAGCAATTCCTGAACATCAGTCATACTTAGACTAATAAGTGGAAAAAACTGAAAGTAACATTCACGCACAAATACGTCAGCCAATGCCCATAGAATCATTTCCAATACAAGAATCTAACCACCACCCTCCTCTGACAAAAGCATTGTTATCACTAAATCCCCATCAACAATGTCTTATGAATCGTCACTGACCAGAAACCTAACTCAACCAGCCACATAAATATTATGGCAACAAGATCAGGTCAAAGACTGAGTTGTCTGCAGCCAATAACTCACAGCGGATGGCCCTCCACACCTTGTCAAGCATCTACATGGCATAGGTCACGGGTGTGATAGAGAACTTCTATTTATCTGGATGAATGCAGCTCCAAGAATATTTAGAAAGCTTGAGCCATCCAGAACAGGTAGCCTGCTTGATCAGCACTTCAGTCACCACCATGTAAACATATATGCAAGCTGTGACTGCAGTACTTTGGCTGCAGTTTGTAGCAAAAGTCAAGAGGCACAGCAATAGCTCACCAAG
>NC_063334.1:58794487-58971310 GCF_021869965.1 Rhincodon typus
AGACCCTTCTTCAGAAAAATTTTTCTGAAGAAGGGTCTAGGCCCGAAACGTCAGCTTTCCTGCTCCTCTGATGCTGCTTGGCCTGCTGTGTTCATCCAGCTCTACACCTTGTTATCTCAGATTCTCCAGCATCTGCAGTTCCTACTAAAAAACAATAACTGCACACTTAGAAAAACTTAAGGTAATCATGAAGAGCCAGAATGATTTTGAAAAAAGGAAATAGTGTTTAACCAATTTATTGGAATTCATCGAAGGAGTAACAACACTTTGGATGAAGGGGAGCCCATTGGTATACTCTCCATGGATTTCCAGAAGGGATTTGACAAAGTTCAATTTAAAAGGTTATGGTGCAAAGTAGGAGTTCATAGTGCAATTGTAACATTAGCATGAACACAGGATTCATAGAATCACTACAGTGTGGAAACAGGCCCTTTGGCCCAATAAGTCCACACTGACCCTCAGAGCATCCCACCCAGACCCATCCACCTAATCTATACATCCCAGAACACTACGGGCAATTTAGTACGACAAATCCACCTAGCCTGCACATCTTTGGACTGTGGGAGGAAACCTGAGGACCCGGAGGAAACCCACGCATACACAGGGAGAGTGTGCAAACTCCACACAGACAGTTGCCAGAGGGTGGAATCACACTTGGGCCCCTGGCACTGTGAGGCAGCAGTGCTAACCACTGAGCCACCATGCCGCCCCTGTAGACTTGAACAAAAAATTGTCTAGCTGGCAGAAAACAAAGACAATGCATAAATGGGTCTTTGCCTGATTGACAGAATATGATAAGTGGGGTCTCATAGGGGTCTATGTTGGACATCAATTTATATCAATTACATAGATAATGGGATCAAAGGCAATGTGGTTAAATTTGGAGATGACACAAAAATAGGCTGGAAATTAAATTGTGAGGATGATGTAATAAGGATGCAGAATGATATAAGAAATTAATTAATTAGCAAGCAATTCAAACTCTAACAAAACATAAAAAACTGCAGATGCTGGAGATCTGAAACAAAGTAGAAATTGTTGGAGAAACATTTTGCCTACAGCCATACTAGTCTGAAGTTGTCTGATCTTGAAAGCTAAGCAGGCTCAGGCCCGGTTAGGACCAAAAACAGAAGTTGCTGGAAAAGCTCAGCATCTGGCAGCATCTGTGAAGAAAAAATCAGAGTTAATGTTTCGGAATGACCTGAAACGTTAACTCTGATTTTTAATTCACAGATGCTGCCAGACCTGCTGATCTTTTCCAGCAACTTCTATGTTTGTTCCTGATTTACAGCATCCACAGTTCTTTTGGTTTTTATCAGGCCTGGTTAGGACTTGGATGGGAGACTGCCTGAGAATACCAGGCAGATTGGTAAGGACCCAGCTCGCGAAGCTTGGGTTTAAGTCTCACCTGCTCCAAAGGTGAATAATAACATCCCCGAACAGGTTGGTTAGAGAAATAGGTTAAATAAAAAATGATTAAGTGAGCAGGTATAAACCTGGCAGACAGTGAAAGTGTGAAGTTCTTCACTTTCAGATAAAGAACATTATTTAAATAACGAATGACTGAGGTGCTGAAGTATCCAGGTGTCTAGTACATGAGTCACAAACAGTTAGTAAGCAACAAATTAAGAAGAAAAATAATTAATAAGAATTGAACATGAAAGTAAACTTGTTATATTTCAATTATACAGGGCTTTCAAGATCTGTTATCTCAAATATTATGTCTCGTTTTGGTCTCCTTATTTACGGAAGAAAGGATGTAAATGCATTCGAAGTGATTTAGAGGAGATTTACTAGATTGATACCTGAAATAAATAAGTTGTCTTATGAGGAAAGATTGTACAGACTGAGATTGGTTTACAGTAGGGTTCATAAAAGCGAAGTGCGAAATTTAGAAGCTCCTGAATGGTCTCGACAAGATAGATTTGGAAAGGATGCTTACTCCTGTTGGTCAGTCCAAAACTAGGGGGGCACTGTTTTAAAATTAGGAGTCTCTCTTTTAGAACAAAGACAATGGGAAATTCTTTTCTCTGAGATGGTTGTGAGACCTTGGAACTGTCTGCCACAGGCGGCAGTAGAGAATAGGTCATTGGATTTTTTTTTAAGGCTAAGGTAAATAGATTGTTGTTAAGCTAAGGAAATAAAGGTTATTGGTGTTGATGGGAATATGAAATTTGAAACATAAGCAGATCACCATTATCATATTGAATGGCAGAGCAGGCTTTGAGGGCCAAAGGGCCTAGTTCTGTTTTGAATTCATATTTTTATATTTGTCCTGCTTTTTGTGAACAGGACATACCCCAGCAATTTTCCACATCACTGGGTATATTTTTAAGGCTGAAATTACCTAACAAGTTCTTTAAGGTTTGATCAAAATTAATACAAGAAGACACTTGCACTTTAATATGAAGCAAATTTATTAGTTTAATCTACTTAATATATGTAAGAGGCATATGCAAACTAATGAGTGAATCTATTAGCTTAAACTACATAATATACATGTACACATACACACACAAACAAGTGAGTCTCACACTGCCTTCAATCAATTGGGGGCTTTGGCAACACTGGCCCTCAGAGCTCTATCTCAGATTCCATAACACCAGTCTTGCTAACTCTAGCCGGATGGTGAAAAGTTTGATAAGTGGGGCAAAGTCCTTGATATTAATATTATTCTGAATCCAAAATGGTGTGCTAAATCTTCATTTCATAAATGACTGCAGTACTTTTCCACCTTTGAAACAGGCTGAGAAACAAATCCAAGAGGCCCCATATAATCACACAAAAGTTCTCACAGACAATTCAGCTGTCACATACTTACCTCCCAGGCTGTTTTTGCATTTGGCCTGTTTTTCGTGTACATTTCCACCTTCCTTCAATTGCTCATTACCATGAGCAAGGACTCTTGTGATTAATGCTTAATGGTCTGGTTTGAAGATACCTTTTTCAAGTCTACCACTACACCGGGGGATGTGCAGCTAAATCTGGAACACGTGACTTCAGTACTATTGCCAGGATGTTGTCTAGGCCTGTAGCCTTCAGCCATTTCTTGATATTAGGTGCAATGAATGGTGCTGGGGCAATCACGAGAAGGCTGAAATGGATAATCCACTCAGTACTTTTAACTGAAGATGATTGCAATATGTCAGTTTTATCTTTTGCATTGATGTGTTTGGCCCCCATGTTGTTGAGGATGGGGATACTTATGGAACTTTCTGCTCCTGTTAGTTGTTTAATCGTCCACCACATTCATATTGGATGTGGCAGGACTGCAGAGCTTAGATCTGATCCATTGGTTGTAGGAACACTTAATCTTGTCTATCGTACGTTGTTTCTGCTGTTTGGCATGAATGTAGCCCTGTTTTGTAGCTTCAATAGATGAGCCCCTACTTTTAGACTTGCCTGATAGCACTCCTGGCATGTGCCCCTGCACCCTTGATTGAATTAGTGTTGGTTATCTGACCTATGATCTCCTCGCATTGCGTCATACCTTGTTGTATCACACTCCTCTGAAACATCTTATATTAAAGACACTATACAAATACACGTAGTTATTGTTATTATTTTGCATAGGAGGTTACTTGGGGTTATCACAGACATAATTATTCCTTTAAAGGTTAAAGTTGGCTTAACTCTTGTACAGTTTTTATTTAAAATATAGAAAATGATCTTAAAGAGAATTAAAAGTTGTTCAGAACCAAAGATATACCTGCATCTGGGTACTTTTGTCACTCTGTCGTGAGTGCCAGGAATTAGTGGCAGCATGAGAGGTATAGGACACCTTTGTTTGGCATCATTTGACACAGCTTTACATAATAAGAATCATCAAGACTGCTAATGAACATTGAATTACTAGCAATGAGCTTTCAAGAGTACAATGTGCGAGACAGAAGAAACCCCCATTTAAATATACAGAGCTCTGTTTATTTTTATTCACAGGCACATAAACAAAAAGAAGTTACATTGTTCTGAACCACAATTGAAGTGAGTGAAACTTGACAGGTCTGATTCTGACTCTCAGAATCAATACAACTATAAATAAACAATTGTCAACATTAATATACACATTTCCTTATTCCGTACACACTGTACTCTGACAGCTACTGCATTAAGTCACATTTGTCGTTCCATACTTCCTCTATTTTTTTTCACTCTCCACTCCTCCCCATTATTAAAACAAACAGGCTATATGTCCTCATGCTATTGTTTGAACAGAGAAGCAGTAGGACGGCTTGCTCTGTGGTCACCATCAAAGTTGTTTGGTAGATGACTGACGGAAGATATAAAAGATGAATTTCAGTGTGTTCAAATCTATCCTGGCTGCTGAAAGCAGAGCGTTCACTGATGGCTGTGTTAATGATAACCCACAGCAATTGTCTACTGTCTTTGACCTCTCAAGCCACTGATGATTAACAACTTGCACATGCAGTTCATGTTCCTTTACAATGCATGAATGAATAATACAGTCACATATCAGCTCCTGTAAAGGGGTCTCATAATTGGAAGAAATAATAGAAACCAAAAGAGGGTGCTGAGTACAGTGTTTATAGCACTGAAGTCTGTTATAACATAGTTCAATTGACCACAAATTCACTTATGACATGGTGATTCCATGGCTCCCAAAAGAAATGATTCTCCAACCAAATTTTTATTTTGCTAATTAAACACAGGAGAAAATAGCATTTTTTTTCTTGTTAATGCAGTTTGCGTATAACAAGGTTTCACTTTTTGCACCCAATATCCACATTATTATAGACTTTCTCTGTACACATTTGTACGATGAATTTTATTCAATAACATGAGAATCTGAAATGGATGTAATGTTTAAAATGATGTATTTGTGCATAAGATGGCGTCAGTCCCACTTTTGGGTGTGAATAATGCACAGAATAAGGATGAGTGATAGTTGCACCTTTCATGTGATGCCATCAATGCAGACATTGTGAAATTAATTTCAGAATGCCTTATGAGATTGCAACAAATTTCCTTTCAAAATGTCATTATCTGTTTAGCTGTCTTGAATAGATATTGTTTTTAATGGCTTGAACTAAACCTTTTTTAAATCATTAAAAGAGGTGTTGCATCTTAAAGAATCAAGTAAAAGTGCAGAACTCCGATATAATATCTCATTAGGAAGTAATGATCAAATTGAATTTCATGTTCTGAAGGTTTACGTGGAATCACTGTAATTTCATTTGAGTCCCAAGTCTCTCCTTTCATTTCTACTGACATCAGCAGGAGTTTGGCAACTTGCCAGTAAAACCACACATTAGAAATGGCACAGTTTTCATATCTGATTGTATAAAATGACTTCAGCAGAAATGCAAACCTGGCAAGTTTGGGTTTTCCTATAAATTACTCTAACACTGTGTCCAATTGTATATATAATTTCAGATTTTCAATTTAAACTTGCTGCTGTGTCAGCCTTGCCTATTCTGATATGTCTAACACATTTAACTTAAAACGAAGGGGATGGTATTTCATTACTTTGAAGATAATATTGTCAAATGCATTTGCTGCAGGGCAGGAGCCCCCTCTTTTGCCATTGTGATCTTTCAAGTGTGCAGTAACTGTTCAATAGCTTGTTTTTTTTGTTGCTCATACAATTGCAATGATAGTTTTATAACTGGCTCTGTAATTTCAACTTAATGCACTTGAACATGATTTAATATAATGTTGAATTATATGCAGAAAAGCAACCAAACCTTTATGAATAAGTGAAGCTGCTTAAAGGATTATTTTTCGGCATGACAAATTTCATTTTGTTTTGATAATTTCTTTAATCTCTCTGATAAATAAGTACGCATCTTTCCTTTTTACTGTCAGTAACCCAAACAGAAAATACCTCAAAAGATCTTAATATCATTTAAAAGGAGCTTAGATTCAGATTTCACCACTTAAATTGTACAGAATTTATTTACACATATTCCATTTGAATCTGTTACCAGCATAGGCTTTTTCCAATGACCTGAAACCTAACCAAGTGGGTCAATCAAGTTAATATTGAATATATAGTTTCAATGTGATACCTTATTTTTTTTTTAATCAGCAGGTAAACCTATGTGCATGTCAAACACAGTGATTATGGAGCTGGATATTCAACATGCTGATAGACATCACAATTATCTCACTACAGATCTATCAACAATTCTCCTGTTGCGAGTTATTCACCAAATTTCCTGCAATTAACTAACTAAACAGACAAATAAAAGCAAAGTACTTCAGATGCTGGAGATCTGAAATAAAAACAGGAAGTGCTGGGGAAATTCATCTGTTCTGGCAGCATCTGTGAAAAAGAACCTAGCCAATGTATCAATTCCAATGCCTCTTCTTTGGAAAAGAGTCCTGAAGAAGAATCAAATTGGATTCAATACGTTAACTCTGTTTCTCTCTTCACCGATGCTACCAGATCTGATGAATATCTTCGACATTTTCTATTGTTAACCACATGCTTACCTTGTATCATCCAAACTGCACAATGTTGTACTTTCACCATATTTTGCCAGACTCCACACTTCAGATTTCTTGTAATCCAATCCTCTAATTTCTATATTCCAAGCAATCAATATTCCGCACACCAGACCACATGCTCCCCAGTACTCTACAATCCAGGCATTTTGTAATTCCATGGTATAATTTCAAAACATCTAAGGTCATTATATTCACTGAACAACCCTCATTCACTGGTTTATTTAGCTCTTCAAATAATTCCCACAGGTCAGTGAGTAATGACCTATTGTTTTGAATTTCATGTTGATTATTCCATTAGGCCTGAAAGTCTCTTTAGATGAGTACTGATAGCATCCTTTATAATCCTCTGAAACATTATCTCCACTTATCCTTTAATTGGCATAATTTTGCCTTCCAAAATGCCTTTTGAAAATATATCCTGAGAGATTCACTTCCAAACTAATGTCAATAGCTGTTAAGCATAAAGCATTGAGGAGGGTCAGGATTTGGTTAAGTAGAAAAACAGAGAGACTAGATCGCAATGATTGGTGATATTAAGGAGTTTGCCCAGTGATCCACGCCAACCTAATATAAAGAAAATTTAATACAGTCTGTAATTTTACTGCTTTTGGCAAATTAAACTAACGCAGTCAAATATAATAACTTGATATACTAAAAATAACAATGAGAAATTTGGAGCATTTATACGCACGATAGAATCTGCAGTAGAGAAAGTTTAAAAACTTGACTCTTGCAACACCAATCCAACCACTACCTACCCACCACCTTTTTCAACCTGACAGAATGTCTCTCAATTTGACCACATCTCCTTTGGCTGTGACCCAACCCGCTCAGCTCCACTTCATTGCCATGACGAGTATTGCCTTGTTCTCATCTTTCACCATACTAACTTTCACATTCTTCAGATCATGTACACATTTGCCATTTCCACCAAAACAACTTCCCTTTTGTGTCCACTTATTTTTCAAAATGATTGACCGTTCAATGACACACACACCTTCCCCTGTCCACCATCAATATCAGTCACTATCTTTTCCTGGACATTTGCAGAAGATGCAACATCCATTCATTTACAACCACCCACACCACAGCACAGGACCCCAAATAATCCTAACATATAACTTACATGACACCTCTAACTTGGCAAGCTGTATGAAAGCGCTAATGAAAATGGTGTCCTCTGTAAAGAGAAGAATACTCATTTTTTTTTACCAGAGGGTAGTGGTAATCTGGGATGCACTACCTGAGAGAGTAATTGAGGTAGGAAACCTCAAGCTTTAAAAGTACTTGAGTGAGAACTTTATATATCATAAAGTTCAAGGCAATGGGCAAAATGTTAGAAAGTGTGTTAATGCAGATTTAAAGTAGTTCAGCCAGAGAAAACTTGATGGCTGTAAGAGCCTCTTCTGTACACGGTGGCTCAGTGGTTAGCACTGCTGCCTCACAGTGCCAGGGACCCGCATTCGAATCCACCCTTGGGTGACTGTCTGTGTGGAGTTTGTACATTCTCCCCGTGTCTGTGTGGGTTTCCTCCCACAGTCCAAAGATGTGCATGCTAGGTGGATTGGCCATGCAAAATTGCCTGTAGTGTTCAGGGATGTGTAGATTAGGTGGGGTATATGATATTGGTTCTGGGTGGGATGCTCTGAGGGTCAGTGTGGACTTGTTGGGCCAAAGAGCCTGTTTCCACACAGTAGGGATTCTATGTACTGTATGATTCTCATTCTATGAAACTTTAATTGTCTGCTTTGCCTAAGACTTGCATCTGAAAATGAAACACAGCTCTTTGTCATTTGTCACTTCAATTACTTATTTATTACAAATATGAGACTTCATGATGGCATGCTTTAAACTGTCTTCTTGCAATTTAAGGTAAAAAAAAAGATGAAATGCCCTAGAATTGGGAAGAGAGTGAAATTGTGCTGAAATCTGTCCAATGATAGGCCCATTTGATTCAGTTACCATAGGGACAGGTTGAAACTCATAGGAGCTCAAATGTTAGCTTTTTTACCCTGATACGATAATTGATCAGGTCTTGTTCAACATTGACAGAGAGACTTAGAGAGAAAGACTGAAAGCAGGAATTGCCATGAGAAGCAGATAGGCAGACTGTATTATGATACTATCAAGCAGAAGGTTAATGAGAATAGATTGGCTTTTTGAAGAGAAGCAACTTGAAGAGATTTAAACACCCAAGAGTCACGAGAGGGAAAAGCGTTAGAAGGAGGCTAATCGGCTTTTGGGGCTTCATTTGCACATCAAGCACTAATATCTTCATGAAATTTTGAGCGAGGATGGAGACTAACAAATCTTTTTGTTTTTCTTTATACAGTCTTTGGATCCCACTTCCGAACTGAAACAAATAAAAAGAGCCCCTCCCCGAAGGAGATCTTTGCCAGCCACTTCAATATACCTTTGAGGGGGAGCAGTCATGAGCCTCAGAGGATGAATCATCAAGGCCTTCCTTTTCACCCAGTACATACAGAGGACTGCTGGAGAACTGACCCTTGCTGAATCCAGTCAAGATGATAAGCCTGTGGACCTAGCCATTCATGAGATGATGGAGATGTGCAGACAAGCAGGGGAATGACTGGCAGAGGTTATGTACAGACAGGAGCAAAGGGCAGAGGAGTCTGCCCAAGTCTTATTTGTTGGTGTAACTGCAGCATGCAAGCGTTCAGCTGCTTCCATGGAATGACTGGTGGCTGTCCAGGGAAAGCCACGTCCAGCTGAGCAATCAAAACTCCAGGATATGCATAGGGATCTTCACTCCATTGCTGATGCTGCGATTGCATCCATTCACTAGATGGGTTAGAGGGGATGGAAGGACATTGATATCTCTCCAGGTACTCATCACCTCAAGAGGTGAAGGAAATGCCATTGAGCACCAACCAGGAGGTGGAGCAACTGACAGGCACCCAGCGATTGGCATCTCACGGTACTCCAAGGTTTCATTGCTGTACCATCTTCCTGTTGCCAGGGAACCAAATATTCCCATCAGATCAGGTTTACCTTTGAAGTTTGTGTCACGTATCAATCGGATGATTAAAAAGGTATTTAGGACACTTGCCTTCATTGCTCAGTCCTTTGAGTATGGGAGTTGGGAAGTCAAGTTGAGGTTGTTCACTAGTTAGGCCTCTTCTGGAGTCCAGTTCTAGTTGCACTGTTTTAGGAAGGATATTATTAAAGTGGAGAGGGTCCAGAAGAGATTTACCAGGATTTTGCTCAGTATGGAAGGTTTGAGTTACAGAGAAAGGGTGGATAAGCTGGAACTGTTTTCACTGAACCTAGGAGGTTGACAGGTGATCTTATGGAAGTTTATAAAATCATGGGGGTATAGATAGGATTAATGCTAGGTGCCTTTTCGCTAGGATGGGAGATTTCAAGACAAGAGGGCATATTTTTAAGGTGAGAGGACAGACATTTAAAAAAGACACAGGGGCAATTTTTTTTACACAGGGAGTGGTTTGTATGTGGAATAAATCTCCTGAGGAAGTGGTGATGCGGGCACAGTTACAACGTTTAAAAGACATTTAGATAAGTACATGAATAGGAAAGGTTCGAAGGGATGTGGCCCAGGAGCAGGCAAGTGGGACTAGTTTAGTTTGGGATTATGTTCGGCATGGACTGGTTGGATTGAAGGGTGTGTTTCCGTGTTCTGTGACTCTGTGGCTATATATCTGTACATGCACCTTGTGTAGGAGCTCCGCAGTCTGCCAGAGCCTGTTAGGCCCTAGACTACCAGAGGACACCTGCCAAAAATACCTGATTCAAGCCAACAAAACATTCAGCAAGCTCGCTCAAGCTCAACTGCAGCTGCTGAGATGTCACCAAGATGTAATGGTAGAAAGATCATACAACATTGAAGTCACTTTGGACACACAAGTGTCAACCTTCTGTACCAACCTGACACTTGGCACTAATAGAGAACTTTGTATGATGGTCCTGTGGTCAGTTTAAATCTGTTAAGTCTTCTGACTATTTACATATACCTTGATGACTACATCGACACGCACTGAGACAGAATCCCTACATTGTGGCAGCAGGCCGTTTGGACGATAGAGTCCATACCGACCATCCGAAGAGCATCCCAACCAGACCCACACCTGTAACCCTGCATTTCCCATGGCTAACCCACCTAGATTGGACACCATGGGTAATTTAGCGTGGCTAATCCACCTAACCTGCACATCTTTGGACTGTGGGAGGAAACCGGAGCACCCGAGGGGAACCCACGCAGACACAGGGAAAACTTGCAAACTCCACACCATCACCCAAGGCTGGAATCAAACCCGGGGCCTGGCGCTGTGAGGCAGCAGTGCTGACCACTGAGCCACCGTGGTGCCCATCACGGTGCACTGTCACATATGTGAAGCAGTACAAAGAGCAGTAGGTCTGTCATTTTTGCTGCCCTCTGGTAGTGACATTACCTTTGGAAAATTAGAATTTAAAATAGGTGTTTTGGCTTCAGGAGTCAATCAGCATAGATTAGCCTCTCTACATTTCAGTGATGGATTAAGGCCCCTCAGAAACTGAGGTTTGAATGAGTGGAGCCCTCATGTAATCCTGCTTCAGCCAGGAAATTGAAAAAGACTTTATTTGTAAAAGGGTTTGATCAGCAAAGTATATTTATTTTTAAAGGCAGAATCTATCCAATAATAGGGTTTATAGTTTTATGTGTCCACATATGTTAATACACGTCATTTGCCTTCAGCTCAAGCTGCCATCAGAGATAAAAACGGGAAGTTCTGGCGAAATTCAGCAGGTCTGGCAGCATCTGCAGAGAGAGAAAGAGAGTTAATGCTCCAAGTCCAGTGTGACTCTTCTTCAGAACAGAAAGGAGCTGGAAAATGTTGATTTTTATAATGTAGAAGAGGGGGAGAAGGAGCAAATGGAACAGATGGTGAGCATTCCCAGACAAGAGAACTAAGGCTGTGATATGGTGGTAAAGGAGAGTTAGATATATAAAATGGGTGTAAACGTTAGCTTTGAAAAGGAGAAAATGGGTCAACTCTGCTGAGAGCAAAGCCAATAGACATGGCCAGGAGACGGTTGGTAGTAGGGGTATAAAAAAAATAGAGGGCGCAGACTATATTCTGAAGTTGTGGAACTCAATATTGTGCCCTAGAGACTGTAACGTACCTAAGTGGAAAACAAGATGCTGTTCATCCAGCTTGCATTGAGCTTCATTGAAACACTGTAGCAGGCCAAGGACAGAAATGTGAGCATGGGGGGCGAAGTGTTTTATTGAAATGGTAATCAACTGGGAGATCAGGGTCATTCCCATGGACAGTGTGGAGGTGTTCCAAAAGTATTTTCCTAGTCTCAGTTTGATCTTGTCAGTATGAAAGAGACCATATCGTGAGCAGTGAATACAGGATACCAGATTGAAACAAGTACGAGCAACCAATAATGTGATCGGTAAGATGATCAGTAAGGAGAAACATCACATCTGGAATGAGACACAGCCCAATTGAGTGCATTGTTGGTATTTTGGAGCAGCGTGAGAATTCAATGCAACAGGAAGAGGTACTTTTTGCTTGTTTTTCGGTTTATAGTTTGTAAGTTTTTTTCTAACAGGATAAATTGAAGCCCAAGATTGGGAGCTCAGCACAAAATAGTCACAGGAAAACCATAAGTTCATTGATTGGTAATAGCTATTAATTTGGCTATCTGTCATAAGTTACTTCCAGATTAGAGGTGAAGAGGAGAAATATTTTATAGATTAAAAACTAAAAGACCAGTAGGAGTTTTTTAAAAATATGAACTAAGTAAATAAATTAGAGATGTATGGCCAGGTAATGTGTTGTAACTGCATGATGTGGGAGCTGGTGGACCCCATTGTGGTTCAGAGTGACCACATCTGGAGCAAGTATTGGTTGCTTGAGAACCTCCAACTCATAGTTGATGAGCTAGAGTTTGAATACTGTGATACATCAGTGAGGGGAAGAGTTACCTGGCAACTGTGTTTCAGGAGGCAATCACACCCCTCAAACAACTACCTCGAATTTGGTCAGTGGTCAGGGGCAGGAGGGTGTGACTAAGAGTGAGGCAGGAAGAAGAAAACGTAGTTGCAATTGGGATAGAGTAGTCAGGGGAATAGACACGGTTTTCTGCGACAGTATTGAGAGTGCCAAAGACTATGTTGCATGCCTGATGCCCTAAGTGGAGAGTGAGATCAGTGGCAAGGAACATTATAACATCAGACGAAGGAGAAGGTATGCTTGCAGGTTAATGATGGAACTGATTGTTGCCAGAAAATAAAAGGTACGGAATGCGTGAATGTCATATTCAACAAGGAACCTTAAAAGTGTAGGGAAATTTGATAATAACTTAAAGGCTTTGTAACTTAATGCATGAAGCATTCGAAATAAGGCAGATAAACTGATGGTGCAAATTGAGGTAAATTAATATGATCTCATAGCCATTACTGAAACATGCCTCAAAACTGGGAACATAACATTCAGGGATATTTGACCTTTTGGAAAGACGGGAGGGATTGAAATGTGATGGGGTAGCACTGTCAATAAGAAATGAAATGAGGACAGTTGTGAGAGATGGTCTAGGCTCTGATGATGTAGAGTCCATTTAGGCAGATGTAAAAAACACCAAAGGAAAGATGACCTTATAGGGGTAGTGTACAGTCAGTGATAGCCGTGAACACTGAGATAAATTCAGAACCCAGCGAAGGAAAATTAAAAAGGCAACAAAGAAAGATTAAACAAACTATAAGGGCAAATTACCGAGGAAAATAAAAAAAACTGGCAATAAGAGCTGCTTTAAATACATAAAAATGAAGAAAGAGGTCAAAGTGAGCATAGACCCCTTAGAAAATGAATCTGGGGAGATGGTATAGGTAAATGGCAGAGGAGTTAAACAGATACTTTATATCAGTCTATGTGGTGGAAGATACTAAGCACATTACAGTAATACTAAAGAATTAAGTACCATCACCATCACTAACAAAATTGAATTACTCAAATTAATGGGCTAAAGGCAGGTAAGTCCCCTGGCCTTGAGGTTTGCATCCTATAATCCTAAAAGAGGTGGCCTCAGAGTTAGTGGATGCTTTGGTTGTAATTTTCCCAAAATCCTAGGATTCTGCAGAAATAACAGAGGATTGGAAAACTGCTAATGTGACACACCTATGCTAAAAGGGTGAGAATCAAAAGTAGGTAAGTATTTACTGACCAGCCTAACATCTATTTTTGGAAAAGCATTGGAATTAGTTATTAAGGAAGTAATAGCAGAATATTTGGAATAGCATAATGTAATCAAGCAGAATTAACATGACTTCATGAAAGGAAAATTGTGTCTGATTCATTCATTAGAGTTTTTCAAGGAAGTCTCAATCAGAGAGGATAGAGGGGAACCATTAGAGGCGTGTTGTATTTGGAGGCATTTGACAAAGTACCTCACAAAAGATTGAGTCATAAGATAAGTGCCCACAGTGTTGGAGGTAGCATATTGACATGGATAGAAAATTGGCTCATAGACAGGAAACAGCGATAAGTGTTTTTATTCAGGCTTGCGACCTGTGACCACTGGAGTTTGACAGTGGTCAGAGTGGGACCACAACTATTTATATATTAGTGACTTGGAGGAAGGAAGTGAAAATATCTGTAATCAAATTTGCAGATAACACAAAAATAGATGGAAAGGCAGCTTGTAAGAGGGATACAAAGTTTACAGAGAGATATTGACAGGTTAAGTAAGTGGGCAAAATGTTGGCCAATGAAACATAATGTGGGGACACATGAAATTGTTCATTTTGGAAGGAAGAGTAAAGAACAGAACATTATTTGAAAGGAGAAAAACCACAGAATGCTGCAACACAAAGGGACTTGGGGGTACTTGTACATGAAACACAGAAAGCTAGTACACAGGTACAGCAGATAATCAGGAAGGCTAATGCAATGTTGGCCTTTATTTCAAGTGCGTTGAAGTACAAGAGTAGGGAAGTCTTACTGCAACTGTACGAGATGCTGAAGAGACCGCACCTGGAGTACTATGAGCGGTTTTAGTTTCCTTATTTAAGAAAATATATCATTTCTTGGAAGTAGTTCAGAGCAGTTTCCCCAGAATGATTTCTTAAATGGAGGGATCAACTTATCAGCAAAGATTAAACAAATTGAGATTCTACTCATTGCAGTTTCAAAGAATGCAATGAGTTCTTATTTAAATATATAGGATTGTTAAGAGGCTTGACAAGGTAAATGCTGAGAGGATGTTAGTTCCCATGGGAGAGTCTAAGACTAGGGGGTATAGTCTCAGAATCAAGTGGTACCAATTTAAGACTGAGATGAGCAAGAATTTCTTATCTCAAGGGGCGTGAATCTTTGGAACTCCTTGTTATGGAAAGCCGTTGGGGGAAGAATCCTTGTGTATATTTAAGGCTGAGGTAGATAAATTCTTCATCAGTAGGGGGATCAAGGATTACAGGGAAAGGGCAGGAAAGTGGATGTGAGTAGTGTTGGATCAGCTGTGATTTTATTGAATGACGGAACAGTTTTGAGTGGCCAAATGGCCTACTGCAGTGCCTATTTCTTATTGTCTTTTGGTCTTATGGTCTAAGTTAAGTGCTGTGTTACATGGAAGGTGTGTTTGAGCCTTTCACAGTGAGGAGAGAGGAGGTGAATGGGCATGTGTTCCACATGCTGTGATTGCATGGAATGAGGAAGTGTTAGGAATGATGAAAGAGTGGAACAGGGTATCATGGACAGAATGGTCCATGTGGTATTCTGACAGTCAAGGGGAGGAGAAGACATGTCTGGTGATGATATCCTGTTGCAGGTGGTAGAAATGGTGGAAGAGAATCCTTTGAATGCAGATACCAGTAAGATGGAAAATAAGGACAAGGGGGCCAAAGCATTGTTCTGGGAGGGAGGGAAAGGGGTGAGGATAGTTTTGCAGGACATAGATCGGACATTGATGAGGCCCCTGTCAACCTCGATGGGGAAAGTCCACAGCTGAAGACAAAGGAGGCCACAACAGAGACACTCTGATGTAGGCTGACATTGGCAGAACAGATGTGATGGAGATGAAAAACTAGCCACTCTCAGATTCTCTCGGGCATGTCTGCCTCATCTCAGTACTGTTCTTGCTTCTTCAGCATGCTTGTCATCAGCAATGGCTCCCTCACCATCTCTGTCGGACTTGATTTCTTCTTCACCTGAGGAGATGGGTGATTGGTCTATCTGCGTTCTTCTAATTTCTCACCACATTGTTGAGCTACTTTGTGCAGAGTGCAGCAAGCAACCAGAGTGCAGCAACCTTGTCCAGTAAGTACTGACATGTTCCTCCTGAGTGGTCCAGGCAATGGAGGCACATCTTCAGAAGATCAGTTGTTTATTCAGTGATAGATGGCCAGATGTAAGTGATGGCATTGCTAGTCATGCAAAGTCGACTCTGCCACTGCATTTTACTTGAAGCATTTTACACTTTCTGTAGATCCTCTCTCGGTGCGTGGTTCAACAGTGCTACTGACCTTCTTTCCCCTCTTCAAGCACAGAATGGTCCACTATTTCTATAGCCTCCTGACCTTTGTGTGCCTGGTTCTATTGTTACAGAGCATTCCTTGTTCTCCTCCTCCTTCTTAATCTCAACAGTGCTAGTACAGCCTGTGGGTTAAATTGCTCAAATATCTGAGTGGAAATATTGATCTATGAATAAATATCAGGAATCAGGTCTTTGTTCTCTATTTGAGCTTTCGTCATAGTCAATCTTTGGATCATTATTAGTTGGATGGGGGGATTGATTGAAAATTAACTGTCAGTGCCTTTGCAATTTCCACTCTCATTTCCTTCAATATCGTTAGATACATCTCATCCAGCCCTGGTGACTTATCACCTTTAAGCTTATCCAATATCTCCTCCTTATCAAATTTAAACTACTCCAGTGACTGTGTCCTCCTCAGCCACTATAACCTGGGCAGCATTTGCCTCATAAGTAAACACAGGTAAAAAGTATTTATTTAATGCCTCTGCCATGCCTTTACTATTTCAGTGTAAATCACCTTTTCAGTCAATAATCAGTCTTGCTCCTCCTTCTATCAACCTTTTATAATTGTAGAAGATTTTAGCCCGTCTTTTACATTAGCTGCTTTTTACTTCTCATATTGGCTTTTTCACCTCTCTTCTGAAGCTTTGTATTCAGCTTGGTTCTCTACTGTATTTACTGACACCTGTCATAAATACACTTTTATGTTCCTTAACTCAATTTCTACCTTCTTTTTCATCTAGAGAGCTGTGGATTAGTTTGCCCTGACTTTCCATTTTTAGGGAATATACCTTGTCTGTGCCTAAACTATTTTCTCTTTGAAGGTAGCCCATGTTTTTCCTGCCAACCTTTCATTCCATCTATCCAGCTCAGTTCTGTTCTCACCCCATTAAATCTGCTCTTCACCAGTTGAGTATTCTAACTTTGAATTTTCTACAATGACTATACAATATAACGATCACTGTCCCAATGTCATTCTGTATTTTTTTACTGTATGGACTTCTGAGGACCATCCACGGTGACAGTGTGTTGACACACCAATGGGCACGTATGGAGCTTCCCAATGCAGCTTAAAGGGAATGTTGCACTGTTCCCTAAGTGTTCCCTTAGTGTTGATTGATCTATTTGGCTCAACTCATTCTAACGAACAAGATCTAGCAATGTACCATCTCTGGGCTAGACTCATATTGCTGTAGGATATTCTCCTGAGAACTACTGTACTTACTGTACTGTACTTGCCCCTCACTGACCACTACCCCAATCAATATACAGGTAAATAAACTTTCCCATTATTCCGACTCTATGTTTACACTCGTCTATAATTTTCTTGCAGATTTGTTCCTCTATGTCCTTCACATTTATTGATCATCTATTGATTAAACCAAGAATTGTAAGGGCACCCTTCTTATTCCTTAGCTCTCACCAAATCAATTCTGTCCCTCAAACCTCTGAAACATCCTCTTTCACCAGTACTAAATGCAGTCCTTAAACAAAAATGCCATCCCTCCTCTCTTTTATTTCTTTCCTACATTTTCACAACATCTTGTAACAAGAAATGTTTAACACCCAGATCTAGCTTCTTCAAACCAGGACTATGTATCACCACAACATCATAATCCCACATGGCGACCTGTGCCTTTAATCACCTAATCTTATTAACTATACTCTGTCCATTCACAAACATGCAATGAAACCCTGAGTTAGGTTTCATTGCTTACTCCTTTGTTATTCTCTATTTTAGTGTTATCTGCTTCTTCCAGCATTTTGTGCACCTCAATATTACTTTATAATATTACCTTCAATTTCCCGCATCCCTGCGGAGTTAAACTTTCCCCACAGCACTATCAAAATCACCTGCGAGAAAATATTCCTAGCTCCGTTCAGATGCAATCCATCCAGCTTGTACAGGTGCCATCTCACCAGGTACAGCTCCAGTGTCCAGGAATCTAAAGACCTGCCTCTTCGCCATCTTCCCAGCCATACATTCTTATGTCTGATTTTCCTATTTCTGTACTCACCTGCATGTAGAACTGGAATAATCCAGAAATTACTACTTTAGAGGTCCCTCGTGTTAATTTTCTACCTAGCTCCCTAAATTCAGATTGCAGGACATAATTCCCACCCCTTCCAAAGTTGGTACAATAAATGCAGACAATAATCTGTGACTGTGTGCCGTCATCCAGAAGGATGCCCTGCAGCCATTCTGTGACACACCTGTTCCTTGTACCAGGAAGCCTGGAAACCATCCAGAAATCACATTGACATCCACATAAACACCTCTCTAATCCCTAAAGCAAATAATCCCCTGTCAGTACTGCCATTTAGCTCTTTTACATTCCCTCCTGTACAGATGGCCCACCCATGATGCCAAAGGCTTTGTCCTTGCTGCCCTTCTCCAAGGGCCCATCACTCTCACTCATATCCAGTGCAGAAAACTGGTGAGTAAGCAGGGCCTCTGGGGATAGTTGCACTACCTGCCTGTTACTCTTGGACTACCATTCCCTATCTGCTTCCTGCCCCTAACTTGCTGTGTGACCACCACCTCCCTGAATGTGCTATCTACGTAATTCAATAAGAGCATAAGATATAGGAGCAGATGTAGGCCTTTCAGCCCATCGAGTCTGCACCACCATTCAATGAGATCATAGCTGATCTGACAACCCTGCCTTTTCACCATAAACCTGGTCTCTTAGTAATAAAAATCTGTTAGTTTTTGTTAGTTAATTCATGCGGTGTGGGTGATCTATTGCTTATCCCTAATTGCGCAGAGTACAGTTAATATTCAACCACATTGCTGTGGGCCTAAAGTCACATGTAAGCCAGACTGGGTAAGAATGGCAGATTTCCTTCTCAAAAGGGTATTAGTGAACCAGATAGGCATTTACAACAATTGATAATGGTTTACATGGTTGTCATTAGATTACCATTTTCATTATTTTTTCCCATATGAAAAGAAACACATTTTAGGAATCATAGAAGTTGTATAGAGAATAATGAAAAAGCAAGATGCTGCAAATTGTTCAAATGTCATTCAAATTCAAATTAACTTACTTTAACCTTATTCTTGTACTATTAACTAAGGACTGAGTATTAGTAGGAAGTACAAACTCTTCACCTTGACTCGCAAATCGGATCCCCCTCCTGTGCCTATAATTTTTTTCCCTGGCTAGTTTAAATTTCTCAAAATTACTGGAGTTGAAACACAGTTGCTAAAGGTGCAACAGCAAATCGACCCCTCGCCTTTCCTATGATACCAGTCTTAGACTTATTTTTTTCTCCTTGTGCTATTTTGTCTGTTATGCACTCCCTCTTCCTATCTTGTTCTTTGAGGTGCTGCTGTCTCCAGGTACTCCTTTATCTCCACTCATCTCTCCTCTGTCCCACTGCAATAGGGTAGCTCTACAATGAACCTCCGACTTCCTATAATATGAATACCCTCAAAGCTGATCTAACTGTTCTTTGCTTCTTGAGGCTCCACAGTAAGGTTATCGAGCAGTTTTTGACTAGCCACTGGTTCCCGAATGTCTCCCACTGCTGATCTGGCATAATCCAAGAAAATTCAACAAAATGAGCTGTGCAATCCTTCTGTAATATTTGTTGCAAATTGTTAGGAACATCTCTTTATAAATTTCTTTAAGTTTGTTGTGTTTTCAAATTACTGAACAGAACTAACTCTCAATATCAAATCATGTAAAGACATTTTGAATGTTTTACATTTATTCAATTCCATCAAGTAATGTAATACAATTATATGTGCATATTTTGAATTCCAAGAAAGGTTTTGATTTCCTTTTGAGCCTTTATATGCTCATTTGATTTATTTTTACCATATCCTTATTCAGTATCTTCTCTCTCATGCCAGTGAATCACTTTCATTTAATATGTAGATTTACAATTTGCAGCATCTTGCTTTTTCATTATTCTCTATACAACTTCTATGGTTCCTAAAATGTGTTTTTTTTCATATGGGAAACTCTTTTATCTTGTAGAAATCACTGCCATCAATATGTGCATGTAGAACATAGCTTGTGCCAATTGAAACCTACAAACTATTTTCTTCACAAACATATTGCAATTGTAATTCTTTCTTTTAGTATTTATTCAGAACATTGCAGTAATACACTGTTAGACAAATAGGTTTCTTGCACACATTGAACTAAGCGTCAGTGCTGGAAAGCCTATTAGTGTTGTTTCATGTTGCAGTACAGTTTAAACATTTAATTTTAATTGAGAATTCCATCAAGTATGAAAAGGATGTCACTAAAAGTCACCTTAAGTCTATCAGTACTAATAAAACTTGCTTTCAGTAGAACACATTGCACTGCTGGCATAAAGGTTTTGCAATATAAGAATATGCCTAGTTGTTTAAACTAGTTCAATTCCTCACTTCATAACTAGCCAAATTGCTGAGTTTGATCCCCTTACGATAATCATTCACCATGTGATATATTCAGAATATCCATACTGGTTTAACTTAATCCAAATATTCTCAATGCCTAAATTCCATCTATTTATCAATGATATTTGTGCAGTAAGGTCACAAAAATTGCATAAAACTGCCTGATAACTTGATAAAAACGTGGAAGATAAACAGAGGATGCCATCTAATAATGAAAGATGTGTCAAAAAAATAACAAATCTGTCAAATTAATGATTTTGTGTCCAGTGCATTAGCCTTTTAAAGTACCACTGCTCAAATGTGCCATTTCTAAAGCAATGTGTATTCAAAGGATAAACCTCAGGTGAGCTTTGTCACTTTGGGTAGGGTGCAGCTCTCCACTTTTTTAGAAGGTCACTTATTGGCAATTTAGCTGCACTTCGCAGTGGGTTACTATCTCCATTGGCTCTGCAAAAAAAAGAGAACAAGTGTTCACATCTACAACTAGGCCAGGTTCCCACAAGAACAGAGAGCAACTGAAAGAACATATAACATTGAAAGCCCCACCTGACAATACTTCCCAAATTCATTAATTGGAAATTTTAAATAAACCATCCATGGTATGTGATGCCAATTACCATGTGAATTAATATCTATGACATTGGTTTCTAGCCTGATATCTTTCTCTTGTGACAATCCAAAGACTATTATAACTCAGATCGATATAACAGTATGATTAATTGTTCACAAGAATGCCAATGGTCATGAATTATGATTGTCTAACCATATGAAGAAGTATTTGTACGTATATAGCATAGATAAATGTCTCATGGAGCTTCATTGAGACAGAATTAGAAGATAGAATGCTGAGCCAGACAAGATGTTATTAAGAGCTGAATCTTACATTTTTTCTGGCTGAGTGTGAGTTGTATCAGGCTTTTTGAAGAATTGTTCGCAACAAGGCCTAGCAAGTTTTCTCACCATATCTTACCAAACTCACTTCATTAATTGAAGTCGCAGGAAAAGTTCAGCAGGTCTGGCAGCATCTGGGAAGAAAAATCAGAGTTAACGTTTCGAACGGCGACCCTTCCACAGAACTTTCTTGCATTCTGAGGAAGGGTCACCGGACGTGAAATGTTAACTCTGATTTTTCTTCACAGATGCTGCCAGACTTGCTGAGCTTTTCCGGCAACTTCTGTTTTTGTTCCTGATTTATAGCCTCCACAGTTCTTTCAGTTTTTATTCACCTCGTTAATTACCTACCCTAGGCACAATATCTCACCACTGCTGGGATATCCTGGAATTTACCAGTGTCCTTTGGGCCAGTGTCATCTTTAAAAGCCCATTGTGCACCCAGACATGCACTGACAGTCCAAAGCTGCCTCACACAGTTCTAGATATACCTCCTGGACATGGCAGATCAGGAGACTTCGACTCCTCACCTTGCAGGCAGGGACCTGAGGGTTTTGTTGGACAGTGTGGTGTACAAGCAAGACTTCCCTTTCCCTGAGGACCAGCAATGGAATCAGCAAACCATATCAGCCTGGTCCAAAGTTGCTGCTAAAGTAGTCTCAACTGTCAGGGGAATGCCCAGCAGTATAAGAAGAAAGTCAATGACCTTCTCAACTCCACCAACATAAGTGCCACCATCTTCTCTCCAATATCTCACCTCAGCCTCTCTCTGCTTCTGAACTCACCCCCACCAAGGCTATGCTCAACCATACTCAGCATTATCTATAACATATTTCCCTACTCACGTTCATCCACTCCCAATTCCTGACAGTATTAATCCTGCCAGCCCTCTATGCATCCTACTCGTTCTCTCAGGAACCCCCAACCCACGCCAGATGGAGAGCTGTGCCACCCAATTTCAGGTAATGTCAGAGTGAGTGAGTGCTATGACAATGAGTGAAGAGCCCAGAGATGCAACCTGGTCCAGTTTATGACCTGGATGTATGCCCATGAGTGCCCAGAGCCCTCACTGCAGCATTGCATTGATAGGTGCTGAAGCAGCCCAAGGTCAGCATTGCAGTGTGGAAGTGTCCTGTATTTGGATCAGAGATGTACCATGTGAGTTCTCAGAGGGTGGCAAAAGTTGGATGCCAATGGTTGTGAATGTGGCATGTGTGTGGTCAGTGCCCATGGAGTATGTCCTGAGACGTTGGTGCTCGTTATCCAACAAGGAAGACCTTCAGAGTAAACAATAAGCCTATTGAGTATTCTCGATATCTAGCTGGTTTGGCACATTTGTTATGATTGAAGCTGAATATTAATGGAGGTGAATTGAG
Organism: Rhincodon typus; assembly: GCF_021869965.1. NCBI lineage: Eukaryota > Metazoa > Chordata > Chondrichthyes > Orectolobiformes > Rhincodontidae > Rhincodon > Rhincodon typus. The sequence continues at coordinate 58,817,123 of NC_063334.1, forward strand.
CAGTTAACAAAGCGATAATCCACCTTAATTGGCAGCTCGTTGCTGACGAGTGGGAAATCACTGCAGTTGCTTGCCAAAAGCATAAAAATTGAAGTGACATATTCCCTAAGTCAGGATAGGCCTCATTGGACTTCTCGTCTGAGCTTGCCATAGGCCATGTCGCTCAGACTCTGATAAGTTTTCATCCTAAGGTTTTGCATTACGAGAAAAGTCTTGGTTTCCCTTTGAGCGGTATGCAATCCTCTGATTTATTTTTTATCGTATCTTTATTCAGTGTCTCCTCTCTCATGCTAAAGAATCACTTACAACTAGTTTAAATATTTGAGATTTATAACATGCTGTTTTCTCATTAAGCTCTGTATAACTATGTTTTCTATAATGTTCCGTTACATGGGAGACTCTTTTGCCTTAACGAAACTACTGTTATTTAAATTTGATTAAAGAGATTGAGTCTTAAAGGAGGAAAACTAGTTGAATATATTAAGGGATTCTCAGAGAAAATTATAGCATCTGGAGCATAGGCTACTGAAGGCATGACATGTTATAGTGGGGCAAGAGTGATGGGAAGATGCACAACACATGTAGGGCTAATAGAGGTTTTAGAGGTGGGTAAGGTGAGTAAGGCCCTGAAGGAATGTAGATACAATAAGAATTTTAACGCAGGTTATAGGGTACAGAGTTAATGAATGAACAGCATTTGACGCAAAATATGAGCTAAGGTGGACAATGCAATATTGACCAAGACACTGTGGAACAGTTGAACCTGCAGCTGACAAAGGCTTGATTGATGGTTTTAATAGCAATAAGGTGAAGGTAATTCACTGTCACCAAATTAGTTACCACATAAGGCTGAATTCACCCTCTGAGTGTTGGCAGATTCTTTATTCACAGATAGGGCCCTTTCTGACATGAGCATTTGCATTCCAATGGAATTCATAATCAGTAATGGGAACCCTGACTAATTTATATAGTCCATGATCTAGGAATGCTGATAATGTCACTTATTGTGGCCTCACCTGTTCCATAATGGAATGCTAACAAAGTTTGAACTAGGTTATCAAACCTTGTTTGAAAGCCTGTATGATATCTAGTAACAAGATATTTTGTGCAGTTAAACAATAGGTAGCCTCAATTATTGAGCAAGTAGACCTAACACAGTAGTGCTAGGAAATTACAGGTCTACCAGGTTTTCTACAGGAAATACTGGACTAAAAATATTAACTGGGTGACATTCACAGCTGAGACAATAAACTAACAATGTTTTGAAACTATAAAACACCATATGAACATAAAAACATTAAAGCTAGGCTCAGAGATCAGCTATTTGGAGACGGAAGCCTGCTCCACTAGTCATGGCTGATCTGACTGTGACCACAACCCCAATTTCCTGGCTACCCTTAATACCCTTCCTCTCTCTTGTTAGTCAAAATCAAGCTGCATTCACCATTATCTAGGAAAGAGAGTTTCACAGATTCACAGACTGTCCAAAAGAAAATAAATTCTCCTCATCTCCATCTTAACCTTTATAATTAAACTGTGTCCCCTAGTTCTCTATTCTCTGCTACAATGAGGAACATTTTTTTAGTATCTACCCTGTCCAGTCCTCTCAGGAACTCGCGTGTTTCAAAAAATTACCTCTCATTCTTCTAAACACCAATGGATACAGATCAAGCTGCCCAACGTTCATTCATAAAATAGCCCATCATCCCAGGAATCACTAGATTGGACCAATAATACATAAGAGCCACAAGCAGCAACTTATTTAGTTATTTTTAAACATTTTTGTTAGGGTAAAGTTATTGCATCGTTGGAAGATTATCCTGTTCATGTATTAGTGTTTTGCAAACTGTACAAAACTAGTACCTCAGCTTGTTGCTAAAATTGCCCTCAGTACTGTAAACTAAACAACATTACACTTCCCTCAACAGGCACAGGTTTAATGCAAATCATTGTATTCGTTTTAAAAAAATGAACAAAAGCATAGAATGTTTCACAGCAACACTAGACAGGAGCAGTTAGCTTCAGTGGGTTGTACTGATGATTCATTCAACCCAGAGGACTACCCAAACAGATATTTCTAAGAAAACATCGTAGAATATTGTTGTTACTGCTGCACTCAGGGGCCATAGATTCTGCTTGCTTTCCTGAAATGTGAGTATAATTACTGCACTTACTGTTGTCGTAACATTCCTGCTGTTACAGATATTTCCAGGGTCTCTGTAGTTCAGGTTATTATTTTTGTTGAAATTCTGAGTTCCTGCAGGTGTTCAGTGCCAGGTGCATCAAAATTCCAATAATTGATTGATAAATTTTGACTCCTTTTTTTGCCATTTGTATTGCACATGGAATATCCTATGAAGTACAACACCATTCATAGTAAATGTTTTGGTAACAATAATTATTAAGATCAATGAATGGTGATGTAAAGTAAAAATCACTTCAAAAAATAGAATGCACAATGCAGTCATAGGTTCCAATTTGTTCTTATATAGAGAGATGGAATATAAATATGTGCATGGGTTTGTTTTTCCCGCTTTTATGATGGACCGTTTTCAAATATGATAAAGATTAAGGAAAGTATTTGGAGTTACAAAATTTATGGCAGGGATGAACATTTATATTTCCCGTTCCCAAATTTCTCTAGATCTTTCTCCTAAGATAGGCTTTGCAGTTCTCTATACTACTGTGAATCCTTGCTTAATCTTTTTTTAAATGTAACTTCAACTCAGTACACAATGTTGCAATCAGCAATGTTGCACCAACCTTTGCACTGCATTCGCAACTTCCTTTCCATACGATGTTTCTGACTCTCAGTATCTTTGCACTTGCTACCTCTACTGTTAATCTTTTATCCTTGGATTTCTTTTCTCACTTTCCTGATGAACTATTTGAAGTTGATCATATCATCAGCAGCAGCATCATGATCGGTGTAGTCAGCCAGCTATTATCTGCATATTTCTGTGATTACTCTCCGTAACTCTTTTAAGCAAGTGTTGTGGTTAAGATTATATCCGGCCACGCTTTCATTGACTGCTTCTGTATTGTAATGGTGCCACGTCTATTGATTATAATGATTAATTTTAGAATTAGTTCACCTTCCTCTGGGTGCAATTTCCTATACCAGAGGTTCTAAACTCAATCTTAGCACTTGTATAACCAAAGATGACCAACTGTAGTTAATGCTATCCATTTTCATAAATAATGAAGACAGAAAATGCTGAAGAAACTCAGCAGGTCTGATAGCATCTGTGGACCGAGAAACAGAGTTAATGTTTAAAGTCCTATATGACACTTCTTCAGAACTGAATTGGGCTGGAAAATTTTGGTTTTATATGCTGTTGATGGAGGAGGAGGAGCAAGTGGGAAAGATGATGCAGGTGCCCAGAGAAAAATTAAGCAATAATAATTGAAAAGGAGAAATACAGATGTAAAATAGTTGTAAGTGATAGGTGTGAAAAAAAAAAGAAAATAGGTCAATTTTGATGAGTGCAAAGCCAACAAGGCACAAAGAATACTGTGCCCGTGGGCATTATAATCAAAATGGTAAGACAGGGGTCATGCTTTGAAGTTATTGAACTCAGTGTTGAATCCTAAAGGCTGTAAAGTACCCTTAAATAAAAAGAGCTTTAAAGGAAGACTGGATAGGCTGAGACTTCTTTCACTGAAGAGTAGGCAGTTGAGAGGTGTCCTTATAGAAGTTTATAAAATCATGCGGGGTATATAAAGAGTTAATGGTAGCTGTCTTTTCCCTAGGATGGGGATTTCAAGATTAGGGGACACATTTTTAAGGTGAGAGGAGAGAGATTTAAAAAAAACATGGGGGCAAATTCTTTACACAGAAGGTGGTTCGCATGTGGAATAAACTTCCTGAGGAATTCATGGACGTAGGCACAATTACAATATTTGAAAGACATTTGGATAAGTACAAGAATAGCAAAGGTTTGGAGGGATATGAGCCAGGAGCAGGCATGTGGGACTAGTTTAGTTTGGGATTATGCTCGGCATGGACTGGTTGGACCAAAGGATCTGTTTCCTTGTTTTATGACTCTATGAGGTGTTGTTCCTCCAACTTGTGTTGAGCTTCTCTAGAACACTGCAGCAAGTCAAGGATGGAAATGTTAGCACGGGAGAAAAGCAGGTTATTTAAACAGTAAGCAAATTGAGGTTCATCCCTGTGATCAGAGTGGAGGTGTTCCACAAAGTAATCACCCAATCTGCATTTGGTCTCATCAATGTAAAAGACATTTGCATTATGATCAGCAGATACCGCAGACTGGATTGGAAGCAGTTTGAATAAAATACTGCTTCGGATGGGAGGTGGGTTTTGGGGCCTTGAGCAGTGAGGAATGAGGAGTTGAAAGGGAGAGTGTTATAGCTTTCACAATTGCATGGGAAGTTTCCAGGGTGAGGGTTGGGTAGTGAGGGTGTGTTAGAAATTATGAAAGCATGGACAGTATGCCAGGTTTGGGAATTACAGTATCCACATGGAATGCTGACAGTAGAGGAGAGGGGAAGATATGTTTGCTGTAGTAACCTGATGGAGGTGTTTCAAATAGCAGAGCCTGATTCTTTGTATGCAGAGACTGGAGGGGTGGCAAGTGAGGGCAAGGGGATCTCTATCATTGTTCTAGGAATGAGGGGGAAAGGATAAAGCCGAAGTGGGAGACAGGTCAGATACAGCTGAGGGCCCCATTAGTTATAATGGGGTGGGGTGGGGGAGGTGTGGGATGTATTTGGTTGGGTCGGGGGGGCGCGGCCGGAATCCTAGGTTGAGGGAAAAGCAGAAAATGCCAATGAAGATGGTATTATTGGAATAGATGCGACAGAGATAGAGAAGCTGGGAAAATGAAACTGAGTCCTTGCAGAAAGGAGGATGTGAGGAAATGTAGTCGAAAGTTTTTGCAATTTGCTATTCTCATAATTGTAGCAGGTTTTAACATCTTGACCTGAAACCATTAACTTCATTTATTGATCTTACATGTACATCGGCCTTTACATGCTGATCATCCATATCCATATCAGAGCGCAAATAACTGAATTTATCGAAGAAAAACTGGGAGGGGCAGACAGATGGTTATCACAGGGTTACATGGGGAAAATAACATGTAAACAGCTAACAATTGGCATTTGTTTAATTAAGCCACATATATTATAAATGTTAAAGTTTAATATTATATACTGAATGCTTCATTCAGTAAGTTGGACAATGTGATGCTTGCCTATGATATATCCGTGCATCTTCAATTTGTTTATCTTATTGGGTGAGTCACATGAGTTCTTTATCACTCACTAGAGGGAGCAGCACAGCACAGAATCATGTAAAATATGGAATTTCAGCTCTGGCCTGAGGAACTGGGGGTGCAGAGGAAACACATTGACCAGAGGAAATAATCTCCCACGACCTCATTGAGAAGTGATACTGTTTGTCATGAAAATAGTTCAAGTTCAGATGCTCAGCAGAATACATTTTTCAATCTCTGGGAAAAGGAAAGGTGGAAAGATACATTAATTGAAATATAAATGGCAAAAATAGTATAATTACTGCAGAGTGTAATTACCGTACTTAAAAGGTAAAATTAGTAGTATATTGAAACAATGCATGTGGTTATCTATGACTTTAATACTTTGCAGGTTTAAATTTTGCTTGCCTTTTTATCAAAGAATGACAAAGCCTTTACCGTCCCACATGTTTTTCAATGCATTGTTCATTTTAATTTAACATCCCATTCACCTTTTTTTTTTACAGTTGAGGTCTTTCAAACCAGCCTTATTAATAATTATATCTTATTGTGTGATTTTTATTTTTATAAATTACCCATTGCTGTCCACCACTGCTGTCACAAACCTGACCAAAAATTGATGCTCAATTGAACATAAAAGAAACAGTTCTCTGTAAACCTCAATTAACCATGATGTCTTATGACAGTCAGCATTTACAAGGTATAATTACACGATCACATCTGACATTTCAAGACTAAAGATAATTTAAACGACCTCTGCTTCAAGGGCTCCATGCAAGCACTAATAATAACATCAATTAGCTTGGCAACGTTACAATATAATGAGACTTCACTTAACTGAACCATTAGCTGCAGCAAAACTCTTCATTTAACACTCTTAATTTCCCAACTACCATTAAGCTCAACACTTTGTTAAACTTGATGAAAGGATAGTACATTTGCATGGTACACACATATGACCGTACGACTTAGGAGCTGAAGTAGGCCATTCAATTCTTTAAGCCATCTCAGCAATTCAATAACATCATGGCTGATCTGTTTGTGTTTCTAAATTCCACATTCTCAACATCCCCAGTTACCTTTGATTCCCTTGCCTGACAAATAACTATCTACCTCCAACTTTAAAAATATTCAATAACCCCACCTCTGCTAGTTCTGAAACAGAGTTGTAAAACCATTTAAGAGAAAAGTATTCTCACCATCTTTATCTTTAAAGGGCGACCTCCTATTTTTAGAACCGTGTCCCCTTAGTTTCGGACAGATGCGCAAGAGTAAACACCCTTTCCACAACTACCATATCAAGACCATATCAGGATCTTATCATTTTTAAAAATCACTCCTTAGTCTTCTGATTTCTAGTAAATAAAAGCCCAGTCTGTCCAAACTTTCCTCATGAGATAACCCAGGTATCAATCTAGTTAACCTCTTCAGAACCACCTCCAATGGATTTATGTCTTTCTGTAAATAAGGAGACCAAAAATGCACACAATATTTGAGGTGTAAAATCACTAATGCCCTGTATAACTGAAGCATAACATCCATACTTTTATGTTCAACTTCTCTTGTAATTAAGGCTAATGTTCCATTAGCCTTCCTGATTACATACTGTATCTGAATGCTAACTTTTTGTAATTCATGCACTTCAGAATTCTGCAATAAATCTGCAGTTAAATAATATCCTGCTTCTTTATTCTTCCTGCCAACATGAACAACATTTTCCCACATTATACTCCATCTGTCAATTCTTTTTGCTCAGTCACTTAACCTATCTGTATTAGTCTGCACCCCCATTTTGTAAACTTTGCAACACACTTTACTGCCTATTTATATCATCTGAAAATGTAGCCACCATACCTTCAATCTCACATCTAAGAAATTGATATGAATTCTAAAAAATTGAGTGCTCAGCACTGATCCCTGTGTGACTCTGCTTGTCACATCCTAAAACTCCAAATAAAAGACTGACTTATGCACAATCTCTGTTTTCTGCCAGCCAGGCATCTCTCTCTCCATGCTAATATTTTACACCTACACCATGAGCTCCTAACTTATGCAATAATCCTTTATGTGGAACCTTGTCCAATGTCTTCAGGAAATTTATGCAGAACATCAACAGGCACCCTTTTATCCAGCGTATGTTACTCCTCCAAAGAATTGCAATAATTTGTTTAAATGTGATTTCCCTTTCATAAAACTGTGGTGACTCTTCTCGATTACCATGTTTCCAAGTGCCCAGTTATAATCTTCTTAATGATTGATTCTACGAGAGTCCTCCCAACAGATGTCAAGCTAACTGGTGTATAGTTTCATTTTCTTTTCTGACTTCTTGAATGTATCCAGTGTAAAGGATCCTTTCCAGAACATTTTGGAGAAGTAACACCAAAGGATTGACTATCGCATTAACCACCTCTTTTAAACACCAAAGGTTAAGTTTATGAGGCTCCAGATGGAACTTGTCAGCCCACAGTTCCATCTCTCTCACTTCTTTCAACAGAGGGCACTTTTCGCATATGCTATAGTGAAGACAGAATCAAAATGTTTATTCATTCCATCCGCCATTTCTTTCTTATTTACTATTAACTCACCATTCTCACCCTCTAGAGGACCAATACTCATTTCTTGTTTATTTTTTCAATACTTATCACTGTCTATTTTTACATTTCTAGCTGACGATCTCGTATGCTCTAAATGATTTGTCCATATTAACCTTTTAGTCATTCCCTGCCATCCTTTGCATTCTGATCAGTCACCTGAACTATCACTCACTTTGCACGATTATGTGCTTTTGCCTTAAGTTTGATGTTCTCTTTAAATTCTTTCGTTAACTGCAAGTAATGAGTTCTCTCTTGGAGTTTTCATTTTTAGTAGGAATGTACTTATTCTAAGTATTTTCAAATATCCCTTTAAATGTCTGCCATTATTTCTCTACTGATCCACCTCCTAGCCTTATATCCTAGATCACTTTAGCTAGCTCAGCTCTCATGTCCACATTGTTGCACATTTTCAACATTCAAATATTAGTCCTTCATGCTTTCAAATTGGATGCAAAATCTGCCTAGAAATGCCTTTATCTTGAACCCTTTAATTAATCTTGTCATATTACACAATACCAAGTCTAGAATAGCCAGTTCTCTGATTTGTTCCAGAATGTGCTGCTCTAAGAAACTATACTAAAAGCATTCTACAAACTCTTCATTGAGGTTACTACTGCCAATCTTATTTTTCAAGTTTATACCTTGATTTAAACTTCCCATAATTATTGCTGTCCCTCCATCACAAGCACCCAATAATTCTTCTAGCATAATTCAACTAAATTGAATTGTGGTTAATGTTTAGGCTCCTGCAGACTATTCCCACTAATGACTTATTTTTCTTACAATTCTCCATCTCTAGCCAAACCAATTCTACATTCAGATTTCCTGAACTAAGGTCATCTCTAACTATTGCACCTATAGCAGCTTTTTGATTAGATGAGCTACTCCTCTGCCTTTATCAAGCTACATATTCTTCTTGAATGTCATATATGCCTCAATATTCAGAATCCAATCCTTATCATCCTGCAGCCATGGATCTGTAATGGCTATTCAATGTGCACTATCAATTCATTAACTTCGTTGTGAAACCCACATAAATTCAGCAAAAGAGTACTTAGTTTTTTTTTTACTATCTTCATAGCATCTAGTCTTAAATGCTGGTTAATTCTTAGACTTCTTCTCTCCATTTCTTCCTGCCATTCTTTGACTTTCTTTACCATTATTAATATTTTGCTCCCTGACTCAACTCTATCCCTTCATTTGTTATTATCACACAAGCTTGATCACTCACTCCACGTCGTTAGTGTAAAGGTCTCTCTACTTCTCTAGTTATGCAGCTCATAGAAATACTAATCCCATCACAGTTTTGTGGTAGACTATCTCAAATGTATGGAGCGCTTGCCCCCATACCGATGCCAGTACAACTGCAACCCACTTATCACACATTAGTTTTTCAGCCATGCATTCTCTAAATTTATTCATCCTATCCCAGTTTGCATGTGGCTCAGGCATTTATTATATGTGATTTTTTTTTTGTCTCAGCACCCAACTCCTCATAATTCCTCCTGTTCTATCTATGTGTTTGCTATCAAAGTGGACCATGATCAGTGGATCCTCCCTTCTTCACTGCAAGCTCTTCTCTGAATCTTTCTGTTCCCATCGTAAGTTTATCCCCAGCCCAGAGCAGATATCCCGAACCCTTGCATTGGGAAGACAACACAGCCACCTGGACTCACATTCTTTGCTGCAGAGAATAGTGTCAATCCCCCTCATAATACTATCTCTTACTAGCACTAAGGAGCAGGGAGTGGGCTGGAGATTTTCAGATATGAAGAGAGATTGGATAGACTGGGGTCATTTTCCTTAGAACAGAGGATTTGGAAAGGGACACGATTGAGTTTTATAAAATTTTGAGAATGTAGACATGAAGAAACTTTCCCCCTTGTTGAAGGGATCAATAACTAAAATCAAGTGTGTCAAAGGTAGAGGGAGTGAATGTTCATGGTATGGTAGGAGTGCTAATCAAACGGGTTAGTTTGCCCTGCATAATGTTAAACCTCTTGAGTATTATTGGAGCTTCACTCATCCAGGTGAATGGAGAGAACTCCCTCACAATTCTGATGTGTAACTTTTAGACTGTGGACAGACTTCAGGCAGTTAGCAGATGAGTTACTGACCACAACATTCCCAAGCTTCTGAATAGGTCTTGTTAACATAGTCTTTACATAGTGATATGTTTAGATTCTCTTTTGCCAGAGTTGATCATTGCCAGGCAAAGATAACTTCCACAAGTGAGAATCTAAACATCTCCCCTTGACATTAAAATACATTACTGTGGTTTAAATGTTGTCCAGTTCTTGTTGTATATCGACATTGCTTTACCATCTATGAAGTCATGAATAGCTCTGAACATTGTGCAACATTAACTAGCACAGGGTCATTGATGAGGTAGCCAAAGATGGTTAGGATTAGGACATTACACCAAAGAACTCCTGCAGTGATGTCCAGGGGCTCAGATGATTGGTTTTGATGATCTTCCTTTGTGCTTGGTATGACTTCAGCCAATTGAGAGCTGTCCCCCGATTCCCATTAACTTCAGTTTTGCTAATGCTCCTTGATGCTTTCCTTTATTGACTCACGGGATGTGGGTGTCACATCCTGGGCCAACATTTATTGCCTATCCTTAACTGCCTTTGAGAAGATGGTAGTGAGCTGCCTTCTTCAATGTTTGTAGTCCATTTGGCTCAGATACATCCACAGTGCTACTAAGAAACCATACCATTTGTGCTTCCTTAACCTTTATTGATGGATAAATTGTATTTGTTACCCTTTTGGATAGGATCTTCTCATTTGGTCAGTGTTCAGGGATAGGAGGGTTTGATTGCAAGTGAGGCAGGTAGGAGCATCCAGAGGGCAGGGGCACAGGAGCATCAGCTTTTGTAGTTGTCCTACAAGTTTGAGGCTTTCTCAGATGGTTTGGATACGAGTGAGGACTGCAAGGTGAATAAGCTACCTGACCATAGCACCAAAGTACAGGAAGCCATTTAAACTGGGGACTAAGGAGGAATGTAGTGTCATCGAGTCATAGGGATCTACAGCAAAGAAAAAAGCCCCTTTGGCCTCATTGTGTCCACACCGGTCAAAACCGACCATCTAAATATTCTAATCCCATTTTGCAGCACTTGGCGTGTAGTCTTGAAATCCTTGGCATCGCAAATGCACATCTAAATACTCATTAAATGTTATGAGGGCTTCTGCCTCTGCCACCCTTACAGGCAGTGAGTTCCAGATTCCCACCATCCTCTGGGTGAAAAGGTTTTTCCTCACATTTCCTCTAAACCTTCTGACCCTTATCTTAAAAGCTTGGGAATGTTGTGGTCAGTAACTCATCTGCTAACTCCCTGAAGTCTGTCCACAGTCTAAAAGTTACACATCAGAATTGTGAGGGAGTTCTCTCCATTCACCTGGATGAGTGAAGCTCCAATAATACTCTAGAGGTTTAACATTATGCAGGGCAAACTAACCCGTTTGATTAGCACTCCTACCATACCATGAACATTCACTCCCTCTACCTTTGACACACTTGGCAGAATTTTCTCTTTTTTTTGACGATGTCTGTTTTCAAGTGAAGAGCCCCTTGACTGACTCTAGCTGACCACCCTGACTGACCGTAATTAGCCTTGACCTCAAAAAGATCTGGTCTTCTTTGACTTTCACACATAGCCATTTGGCTGAAGCACATAACCTGTCAGTACATGTTATAGGAGATAGTAAGAATTGCAGATGCTGGAGCCAGAGTCAATACAGTGTGGAGCTGGAGGAACACAGCAGGTCAGGGAGCATCAGAGGAGCAGGAAAGTCAACATTTCGGGTTTACACCCTTCATCAGGACTGCTCCTGCCCCACTGAACTAATCTCCGTCTACCTCAACTCCATTTTTTTCTCCCCTGGTCCAGGAATTCCCCACCTATGTTTGGGACACTACCCACATCCCCTACCTCATCCAAGACTTTCAATTTTCCGGCCCCAACACCTCATCTTCACCATGGACATCCAGTCTCTCTACACAAATATCCCGCTTGAGGAGAGCCTAAATGCCCTCTGTTTCTTCTTTTCCTGTAGGCCCAACTAGTCCCCCTGCACCAACACTCTCATCTGCCTAGAACAGAACTTGTCCTTAAAAAAAAGTACTTGTTACAGGTTTGACATTGATGTAGCACAGTGCAGTACAGCATCATGTCCACCCCCTTGAGTGTTCACTGCTCTAAACTGTGACAAACAGCCACCTCTCCCTATCCTCGGAAAAGAAACAATGCAATCAACAGAAGCTGGCCAAGTATATGCTGATGGAGTGAATGCCAAGAAATGAAGCTAAAAGCCATGAGATGAAGCATGTGAATCACAGAAGTGATACAGCACAAAAGAAGGCCATTCAACCCATTATGTCTGCACTGGCTCTGATGTGGTGCCCACAACCGTACACAGTACTCAAGGTGAGGTCTAACAAGTTTCTTTCACAAGTTCAACACCTATTCCTTGTGCTTGTACTCTCTGCTCTTATTGATAAAGCTCAGGATATTGAGAAGCATTCATTTTCAACTACTGCATTGTTCAAATACTCTGATGTATTCGTCCTGTATTTGTGTACTCTGTACACAGACCAGGTAAAAGATGAGACCACAATGTTTGCTGAGACATATGAGTCTATGTGTGTATCTATATCAGGTTATTGCTTTACTAGCCTTTGGGATAGCTGTCCCACTTGGCACAAGTTCCTAGATATTAATAAGGAGAACATTACATGGTTGACTCGACTGAATGCATCATTTTTGTTCCTGAAACTTGGGTCTAGGTCAATGACAAGTGGTATATTTGATTTTATTCATATTAAATCTTTGTGTGGCAAGTTGATATGACTGAATAGCTTGCTAGGCCATTTAAATGATGGTTAAGTGTCAATCATACTTTTGTGGATCTGGTGTCACCTATATACACCATATTGGGTAAGAATGCCAGATTTCTTTCCTGAAGGGCATTGTGAATCACGTAAGTTTTTTATGACATTCCAGTAGCTTAATGATCAACAGTACAAACATTTCACTCCTAAGTTATTTAATTAACTGAATTTTAAAGTCCCAACCTGCCTTGCTGCAAAATTAAACTCATGTCTCTAGATCATTGTCCAGTAACATAACCACAATAGTACCCCAGTTTAATTTAATTGTACAGTTTTTACAGTTCATTTCTTATCTCATATTTGAATGTGCCTGTGCTTTGTTAAAAAATGAACATTAAGCAAATATTTCAAAAATAAGTAGATACAAAATGTCATCGGCAATCACTTGCTAACTAGTATGATTGTCCCCACAGGAAATTCCATGGCATTGGTCATAGGTTATGTGGGTCCTTGTGTGGCTGATGAGCCCATTCCTATAGCCACATATTCGACACGTGTTTTCAGGAGGTGGAATTAGTCCTTAGCCTCAAGATTAATGCCTGAAAGAGGGAGAAACATAAAAAATAACAATGATATCTTACTTTGTGATATTTGTTGACAGATAAACATTGACCGGAACACTCGGGCTAACTCCACTGATTTTCTTTAAAATAGTTGCATAATATCCTTTACATTTACACGTGAAAATAGATGGAGATTTGATTTAACGTTGCACCCAAAAGGCAGTACCTTCAACATTTCATTTTAAAACTCCGGAATCAACAAAATTACTTAACTGGACTTATGTTAAGATTAGTCTCCATTAAGATAGGCAGCATACTACAGTCTTCCACTGTCAGTTTTCCCTGTGTCACAAGGGTGCCTTGGTGTCATAGCTTTCTGAGGGTCTACAGAGTTTTGGCAGAAACTGAAGAGGGCATTGCTAGTGCTGGTTGAGAAGTATTCTGTCATGCTCCTGGATACACTGGAGGAAATACTTTAATGATAGAATGGGGTCAGGCAATGTAACTTCAGTTTCTCATTCACATATACTTTACCTCACACCACTCTGCCTTGTGAAACCTACTCCATCTCATCATTCCCTACACCCATTAAGTTTCTAAATGCCTCCATCAATTTTGTTTTGAGCGCTTCTTCCCAATTATGCATCATCCACTAAGATTCACCCTGATCCTAATGGCATTTGAGCCCTCCCTGTCATTGTCACCTCATTAAATTAATGCATTCACCATGCAAACACATACCATTACATAGGTCTTCTTTTTACGCTCTGGCAAAACAGGGTACAAAACATAAGGTGAGAACCTGAGATGACCTTCCACATAACTGTTGAGGGAGAAAATGCTGGAAATCAGTGGTGTCTTAAGATTCCTCCACAATGCAGACAGAGAAATAGGTTCTCCAGTTACCAAGTGACAGAATAAGATTTAATGCATCAACATGTCATGCACCATTCAGTAACATTGACTTGATTTAGCAGTGATTCAAATGGAACCATCTTCATAATGACTGTTATTAGTTGCAAGATTTTGTAAAATTGTCATGTTTTGGAATACGCCATTAATTTAGGACAAAATGGAAGACTGAACGTGGCCATGTGATGCATTCCAAATCCTATCTGACAGCTCTTTAACACTAAAGAGGAGACTGGATTGTTTTACTGGTAAGAAAGTGCAAAATCTTCCCATCTTTAAACAATGGTGAAGGCAAGTGTGCTGAGGGTGAATAGATGTTGGGTGTTGCCTGGCCGGAGAATTTTAGTTATGAAGAGAAATTGCAAGACTGAGGTTATTTTCCTTGGAATACAGGAGACTGAGGGTGGGACATGATTGAAATGTATAAACTACGAGGGGCATAGATAAGATATACAGGAAGGAACCTTTCCGCTTGATGGAGGGATCAATGGAGGGCAAGGGTGGACGGTGTATATTTAAGGAAAGAGGCAGAAGATTAAGAGGGAACGTGAGGAACTTCTTTTCACCCAGAGAATGATCGGAATCTGGCTATAAGGGTGGAAGAGGCAGAAACCCTCAGAACATTTAAGAAATATTTAAATATGCACTTCCAATATGAAACATACAAGGCCATGGGCCAAGTGCTGGATAGTTAGGTCAGATTTACCTTATAGTTATGTGGCTGTTTTTGACTGGTGCAGACTCAATGGGCTGAAGGGCCTTTTACTCCACTGTAGATCTCTATGACGCTATGACTATGGATTCTATTTAATTTCAAGATTGAATGGGGAGACGATAGATAATTAGCGTTTCTTCTGGATACAAGGCCTATGTGATTCATATTACCATGCAGTTAGGCTTTGAGAGGGAAAGAATCTATAGAATGTCATTTCAATATTCAATATCAGTTTACAGGCTATCCTAAACATTGCGGAATCTTACAGGTATGGTCTGTCTGCTAGAATCTGACACAGAAAAAGTGAGCGAGAACAGAGAAATAGAGGCAGCATATAGTTGGGAGCACATGCTTGGATTGAAGAAACAGAAGTTGTGTGAGTTAAATGAAGTTAGATGATTTGTGTAACCTTGTCTCGAGGGAAGACAATACTCCAGGGTAACCCATACCATGAAAGTTAGTTCCAGGATTGAAAGCTGGGAAAAATAAACAAAGGTGTTAAGAATCATTCTGGACTGAATCTGGGATCATATTATTTATTTAAGAGACATAATAAAGTGAAATTATGGAGAAAGCATACTAAATGTATAATCTTTTCTGTAAATTAGAATGTCAGTTGCTGACTGAAATAACATTTAGAACATTTTGCTTTAAGTTTGCGTTTCATTAAAATCTTAAAAGTCAAAACACTATTATGTGATTCTTTTGGCCAATAACGGAAGCTTGAGTTTATTTTGAAATTGATTATTGGCCTGCATGGGAATTAAGTGGAGTTGCAACTCCCTTACCTTACCAGTATTCATTCGTACCATGTGTCTCTGTCGGGTCTTTCAGGTGAGCAGCAGTAGACTGTGGGGGACTTTGCCGATAACAAATCTGTAGAGAAACTGTCTCCTTCTGAAGATGTAATCATCAACGGTCCATTATAAACTATGCACAGAGCAGTTATTCTCACTTACATGGGACCACATAGGCAAATAGTTGGACTTTCACCCGGTGATTTGCATTTCACAAGTGAGTAACATTAATTTCTACTATGAGGGACAGCAGTGGGAGAATCTGTGTCAGAGGATGTCGTGCTCTTCAGATTCTTCACTGCTGGGCGTAGACACTGCACCCTGAACCATCGATGTAAAGGATTATCATTGATAGCAAACAAATAATTTCCTTAACCAGGAGATAGCATTCACAAATAACTAGTATTTATTGTTGTACTTTTTTGTTTGCATCAACTCACTCAACTTGCATTGTCCCAAATATTCTAATTAGGTGTAGAAACCAGGCATTTTCCACTGTGCAGGGAGGGGGCATGTGAAATAGATTAAACAGCTAGCCAACTACCTTCCCACATACTTCAGAGCTCACCCTCAGTATACTGGGAATGGAGGAGCACCGAAATAAATAGATCATTTGCTCTATGTCAATAAGTAATTATAGGCCAACTGAGCCTGTTGAAAGCATGTTGAAGGATGCCCTTCATGCAGTGGGGTAGCCCCAGAACAGGGTAACACCTTTTCCCTTCCTATTTACTTACATCCCTAAGATACCATGTCTCTACCTGCTCAATAACCCCACTTAGAACATAGAACATAGAACATAGAACATTACAGCGCAGTACAGGCCCTTCGGCCCTCGATGTTGCGCCGACCTGTGAAACCAATCTGAAGCCCATCTAACCTAAACTATTCCATTATCATCCATATGTTTATCCAATGACCATTTAAATGCCCTTAAAGTGGGCGAGTCTACTATTTTTGCAGGCAGGGCATTCCACGCCCTTACTACTCTCTGAGTAAAGAACCTACCTCTGACATCTGTCCTATATCTATCACCCCTCAATTTAAAGCTATGTCCCCTCGTGCTAACCATCACCATCCGAGGAAAAAGGCTCCCACTGTCCACCCTATCTAATCCTCTGATCATCTTGTATGTCTCTATCAAGTCACCTCTTAACCTTCTTCTCTCTAACGAAAACAGCCTCAAGACCCTCAGCCTTTCCTCATAAGACCTTCCCTCCATACCAGGCAACATCCTGGTAAATCTCCTCTGCACCCTTTCCAATGCTTCCACATCCTTCCTATAATGCGGTGACCAGAACTGTACGCAATACTCCAAGCGCGGCCGCACCAGAGTTTTGTACAGCTGCAACATGACCTCATGGCTCCGAAACTCAATCCCTCTACCAATAAAACCTAACACACCGTACGCCTTCTTAACAACCCTATCAACCTGGGTGGCAACTTTCAGGGATCGATGCACATGGACACCGAGATCTCTCTGCTCATCCATACTACGAAGACTCTTACCATTAGCCCAGTACTCTGTATTTCTGTTACTCCTTCCAAAGTGAATCACCTCACACTTTTCCACATTAAACTCCATTTGCCACCTCTCAGCCCAGCTCTGCAGCTTATCTATGTCCCTCTGTAACCTGCAACATCCTTCCGCACTATCCACAACTCCACCGACTTTGGTGTCATCCGCAAATTTACTAACCCATCCTTCTACGCCCTCATCCAGGTCATTTATAAAAATGACAAACAGCAGTGGCCCCAAAACAGATCCTTGAGGTACACCACTAGTAACTGAACTCCAGGATGAACATTTCCCATCAACCACCACCCTCTGTCTTCTTACAGCTAGCCAATTTCTGATCCAAACCGCTAAATCACCCTCAATCCCATGCCTCTGTATTTTCTGCAATAGCCTACCATGGGGAACCTTATCAAACGCTTTACTGAAATCCAAATACACCACATCAACCGATTTACCCTCATCCACCTGTTTGGTCACCTTCTCGAAGAACTCAATAAGGTTTGTGAGGCACGACCTACCCTTCACAAAACCGTGTTGACTATCCCTAATCAAATTATTCCTTTCTAGATGATTATAAATCCTATCTCTTATAATCCTTTCCAACACTTTACCCACAACCGAAGTAAGGCTCACTGGTCTATAATTACCAGGGTTGTCTCTACTCCCCTTCTTGAACAAGGGGACAACATTTGCTAGTCTCCAGTCTTCTGGCACTATTCCTGAAGACAATGACGACATAAAGATCAAAGCCAAAGGCTCTGCAATCTCCTCTCTAGCTTCCCAGAGAATCCTAGGATAAATCCCATCCGGCCCAGGGGACTTATCTATTTTCACACCTTCCAGAATTGCTAACACCTCCTCCTTATGAACCTCAATCCCGTCTAGTCTAATAGACTGTATCTCAGTATTCTCCTCGACTACATTGTCTTTTTCCTGTGTGAATACTGATGAAAAATATTCATTTAGCACCTCTCCTATCTCTTCGGACTCCACGCACAACTTCCCACTACTGTCCTTGACCAGCCCCAATCTTACTCTAGTCATTCTTTTATTCCTGACATACCTATAGATAGCTTTAGGGTTTTCCTTGATCCCACCTGCTAAAGACTTCTCATGTCCCCTCCTGGCTCTTCTTAGCTCTCTCTTTAGGTCCTTCCTGGCTAACTTGTAACTCTCAAGCGCCCTAACTGAGCCTTCACGCCTCATCTCTACATAAGCCTCCTTCTTCCTCTTGACAACAGATTCAACTTCTTTAGTAAACCACGGTTCCCTCGCTCGACCACTTCCTCCCTGCCTGACAGGTACATACTTCTCAAGGACACGCAGTAGCTGTTCCTTGAACAAGCTCCACATTTCAATTGTGCCCAGCCCCTGCAGTTTCCTTCTCCATCCTATGCATCCTAAATCTTGCCTCATCGCTTCATAATTGCCTTTCCCCCAGCTATAACTCTTGCCCTGCGGTATATACCTATCCCCTTCCATCGCTAAAGTAAATGTAACCGAATTGTAGTCACTATCACCAAAGTGCTTACCTACCTCCAAATCTAACACCTGGCCTGGTTCATTACCCAGTACCAAATCCAATGTGGCCTCACTTAACTTCACTTAACTTGGTCTAGCAATCCATGTCCTCCTGGGTCAATGAGCAGTCCTGATGACATCTCAGCTGTGATGCTGCCAGGACTAAAAGGCAGGGGTTCCTCCACCTAAGGGGTAGAAGTCTCACTATCACCTTATTAATGCTGTCTGCAGCCTGTTATTGTGTCTGCCTAACATTTTAGTCAAATGTTGAGCAGTCCAGTCCTCCCACTTCCCCATGCTTAACTTCCTTAGGCTTTGCATTTGACCTTCCAATGGAGGATCCTCCAAAACCAACTCAGTGCAGCAAACCCCAGTCAGAGTAGCTCAGCGAATCAGTGCAGAAGCTACATCCTGTCTTTGTGCATTAGCTGACATACGTAAAGACTTTAAATGTCCAAAAGCCTTTTTGAACAACTCTGGAGGGGAAGGTAGGTAAGGCAGACATGCACATAAGGGGGTGGCATGGGTAAGGGTGAATAAAGTATGTGAATATGGGGACAGAATGGCAGAATCCATTTGTTCTCAGAATCCATTTGTTCTCATCCCTGAATGCACCCAGTATTCTCAATGGTTATCAATCTTCCATACTCTGAATATCAACATGGATCACATTACTAACCCATTGAATGCTCAAATCTAAATTAAATTTAACAATCAATACTGTACCTAAAACAGTAGAGAGAGGATAGGATGTCTAATCTCATTGGAAAAAGTGGGAAGGCTGACTGATTACCAATAGCAGAGAGACCGGGGCTACAGTAAAACCATCTGTGTACATGGGTTAATAAGATTTTCAAGAAAGAAGACCCAACTGAATTAATTTAGGACTAGTTACCTGAAGTTTTAAAGCGTGAGTCAAAAATAATAAGATTGGAAAGAACTCATAGGGTTGGAAAGCAATACCCCAAATCTAATAGGATTCAAATGACCATGATAATGCAATTTCACGATTACAAAGATTGCTGGAAGGCTCTTGATATGGAGCCAGGCTAGAAGGAGAAATTAAGATGGATGGCAACCGGATAATAAGTTCTTCAGACATTTCACCACATTTATAGAAGAGAAGGAGAAAATCTGACAAGGTTAAGAAAATGCTTTGAAAATCTGGCCTTCAATTTAGATTGTGCAGTAAATGATTTGACTCTTTTCTTCAGTGAATCTTGAGAAATTCTTGAATTTTATTCACAGAAAAAGCCAAAACAAAAGGATAGCGAAGGCCCAATAAGTAGAACAATTATTTGGCGACATAATCTACCTTAACATATAAGATAAATAAGTATGAAAGAAAACATAGCCTGTGCAGTGATAAAGCATTTATCAATATATACGCTTAACGTTGAAGAGACAGCTATTCGTAAGTAATGTTCATGAGCTATTCTAAACACTGATCTCTCTTCTGTATCCTTTATTGCATCATGTTTCAGTCAGATCTTTTCAGTTTATTATGTACAATAAAAAAACAAATCTGCTATATAAATACAGACCATCTTTTCCTTTATAAATAAACCAAACTATCAAATAGGTTTGAAAAGTATCCACAGAGTGCTGCCACAGTAAACAAAATCAGATGCATTTTCAACTAACAGTTAGATGAATAAATTTCTTGCAATTTATGCATTCAGGAAAGGAATATGATATCAGTAGGACTTACCCAGAACCCCTTTGTTCTCTGATATAACAAGGTGTAGAGCTGGATGAACACAGCAGGCCAATCAGCATCAGAGGAGCAGGAAGGCTGACGTTTCGGGCCTGGACCCTTCTTCAGAAATGCTTCAGAAATGCACTTTTGTTCTCTGTTTTATTAATGTACTTCTCTGTATAACCTTTTTAATATTTGTTCATGGAATATGGATGTCACCAGCATTTATTGCCCATCTCTAACTGCCCTTAAGAAGGCGATGATGAGCTACCTTTTGAACCACTGTACTCCACTGAGGCTGTCACAGTGCTGTTAGGAAGGGAATCCCGGGAATTTGATCCATTGTGGGTAAAGGAATAGCAATACAGTTGCATGTCAGGGTGATGCATGGCTTGGAATGGTACTTGCAAATGGTAGTCTTTCCATGCATCTGATACCATTACCCAGTTTTAAATGTCATGATCTGTTCAAACTCTGTCCCATTTAGCATGGTGGTAGTGCCACACAAAAACAGATGGTGAGTATCCTCAATGTGAAGAGTGGATTTTGCTCCCACAAGGACTATATGGAGGTCATTCCTGCAGATACCATTGTGGACAGATGCATCTACAATAGACAGAATGGTGAAGCTGAGGCTTTTCTTTTATTTTCTTTCCCTCGCCAACTGCTGCAGACCGAGTCAAACAATTATGTCCTTTAGGATTCAACCAGCTCAGTCAGGCATTGAAGCCTCCCATACAAAATACATCCTGTACCCTTTCAAGTGGTGCTCAACATAGATCCATTACCTGAGGGGAGATACTTGGTAATCAGCAGGAGGTTTCCTTACCCATGTTTGATCTCCTATCATAAGATTTCATGGTGTCTGTGGTCATTGTTCAGATCAAATTGTCCTATGTCCAAAGCCTCAGTCATGCACTATATATTGCAAATCAAGGGAACACCGATCCCCACGCCACCCTCAAAAAAGTTTAATGATACAACCAAACAAAGGTAGTGGTAATGGGTACAGTAAAGGAACAAAAGCTGCATCCAGATGCAGTAGGAACGGCTACATAGAAATAAACCAGACCAAAAGGTGAAAAAAAGAAAAAAAAAATCACTACTCTAATGTAGAAATGCAGCAGTCAGTTTGCTTAAAGCAAATTTCTTAAAAACAGCCATGTAATAATAACCAGATAATCTGCTCAGTAGAAAAACTGAAAGAACTGCAGATGCTGTAAATCAGGAACAAAAACAAAGTTGCCAGAAAAGCTCAGCAGGTCTGGCAGCATCTGGGGAAGTTCTGAGGAAAGGTCACCAGACCCGAAATATTAACTCTGTTTTTTCCTTCACAGATGTTAATGAGAGAAGCGTGGCTTTCCTAATCCATTGGAAGACCACCCAGAAAACCCTGCTTAGTTTGCCAATAACCACCCAGAAGGAGGTCCTCATTATCAGACACTTTGGGCCTGAATGCATAACGAGGCATTGGGAATGGAAGGAGCGATCTGCTGAAAGTCTTTGATCCCTTTGCCCTACATCCCATTATTTCCAATTTGCAACACCCATCTCGTCTTCACATACCTTTAGTTTGGGGCCAGATGACATTCCGGGCCCTCTGGTAGATGCAAAAACAAAGTTGCTGGAAAAGCTCAACAGGTCTGGCAGCATCTGAGGAAGTTCTGAGGAAGGGTCACCAGACCCGAAACGTTAACTCTGTTTTTTTCTTCACAGATGCTGCCAGACCTGCTGAGCTTTTCCAGCAACTTTGCTTTTGCATCTGTTTAGTAGCGTTGCTGGACGGATAAGTATTGGGCAGAACAAAGGGATGATTTCTCTCCTTGTTTTCTTTGAATTGCCATGGAATTTTTACATACATGTAACAGGGACACGGGACCTTGGATTAATATTTCAGCTAAAAGATGGTACCTCTGACAGTGCAGTACTCCCTCAGTACTGAAACGGAATGGATCTTGAACCGACAGCTTCAATGCCAGAGAAGAGAGAAGTACCAACTGAGTCACAATGAGAGGCAAAAGTATATTTACGTTGTTTGAAGAGGAAAAGGTGTTTGGAATTGAATTGTATGTTCCTGCAAGGACAAATGGGTGAAGGGTTTTTTTAGGGAGACAGGTGATGAGGTGGCTGGTTTGGAGGGGAGGATATAGTTCCTGAGTAGAGAATATTGCTAACAATATCAGCTAACGTGGACAACCCAAGGCATCATTTAAAATCTTTATTGCTTCAAAGGTGAGCTTGGCATGCTAGAACATTCTGTTGATAATTTGTGTGCATTTGACAACCACAGTTTGCTGAATATTAAACTTAATGAGTGAAAATTCAAGTGTAAGAGAATGCATTCAAATTGTTAACTTGACTAAAATGAAACAAAGAACTGCAGTTGGTGGAAATCTAAAACAAAAACAGAAATTGCTGGAGAAACGTAGCAGGTCTGGCAGCACATGCAGGCAGAAAACAGAGTTAACATTTCAAGTCCACTGACCTTTCTTCAGAACTGACAGTAGCTAGGAAATGATCGTATATAAGCTAGAAACAGGGGCCAGGGATGGGGGAATGATGGAGGTGAAAGGAAGGAGTGGTTTGACTTCCTGATGTGTTTTGAATCAAAAGTTAAAAACAAAAGGCATAATTAATTATCTCACCTTGCAACAGTTGTGAAAGAAGTTAATGAGTTTTACAGTGAAACTTCCTGTATTTGGATATGGACTGCTTCAATAAGAACATAAGAAATAGGAGCAGGAATAAGGCTGCCCTGCTACTCATAAGATCATGGCTGATCTGCCCCAGTCCTGAACTCCCCTTTTGTTCTGGCTCCTTGTAGTCCTCAAGTCCCTGCAATTTCAAATTAATCTATCCCTTTTTAAATATTTTCAACGATCTAGCCTCCACAACTTAATGAGGTAGAGAATTCTAGGAATTCACTATCCTTTGGGAGAAGAAATTCCTTTGTATCTCAATTTCATATAAATGCCTTTTTATCCTGTAACTTTGTCCACTTGAGATTTTTCCACTAGTTTTAATATCTTCTCAACATTTAATCTGTTCAAGCCCCTTCAGAACCTTGCATGTCTTAATAAGATCACCTCTCATTCTTCTACCCTCTAAATGAGTAAAGGCCTAATCTGTTCATTCGTTCTTGATAAGTCAACCCATCATCCCAAGAAGCAGACAAGCAAAGTTCTTTTGAACAATCTCCAATGTTAGTACAACCTTTGTTAATTTCAGGGACCAAAATTATGCACTGTGCCCCAGGTACGGACTCACCAACACCTTGTACTGTTGTAACAGGGCTTCCTTGTGTTTAAACTCCAACTTTCTGGTAATAAAGGCCAAAATTCCATTAATTACTTGCTACATCTACATGCTAACCTTTAAGCCAACCCATGCTCAAGAACACCCAGATTCATCTCTGCTGCACTCACTCTTTGATGTGGAGGCGCTGGTGTTGAACTGGGATGGACAAAGTCAAAAGTCACACGATACCAGGTTATAGTCCAATGGGTTTATTTAAAGTCACAAGCTTTCGAAGTGAACTTCACCTGACAAAAGCTTGTGATTTCAAATAATCCTGTTGGACTATAACCTGGTGTCATGTGACTTCACACTTTTTTTGGAGACTTTTTCCATTGAAATAAATGGCAGCCTTTTGATTCCTTCTAGTAAAGTGCACAACCTCAGACTTTCCTGTAATAAACTCCATCTGCCAAGTTTTTTGCCCACTCCCTGGACCTACCTATGTCCCTTTCCCTCCACCTAAATTTTGGATCAACAGGACATTTGGATGAATTGTACCTTGCCCCCTCCTCCAAGTCATTAACATAGACAGTAAATAATTGTTCCTTGTGCCACTCCACTAGTTTTGGCCTTCCAACCTGAAAAAAACCATGGATCTTAACTCATTCTCATTCTATGACTTAACTCATGCTCAATCCATGCTAATAGATTACCTCTAATACCATGATTGCCTATCTGGTGCAATAATCTTTCACATGGCACTTTATCCAATGCCTACTGAAAATCCAAATACACTCCATCCATAGGGTCCCTTTTATTGACTCTGCTTGTTATAGCCTCAAAGAACTCCAGCAAATTTAGAATCATAGAATCCCTACAGTGTGGAAGCAGGTCATTAGGCCCATCAAGTCCACATCACTCCTCTGAAGTACATCCTACCCAGATCTAACTTCTTATCCTAATCCTGGATTTCCCATGACTAACCCACGTAAACTGCACATTCCCAGACACTATGGACAATTTAGCATGGCCAATCCACCTAACCTGCACATCTTTGGACTGTGGGAGGAAACTGGAACACCCAGAGGAAATCCATGCTGACACGGGCAGAATGTGCAAACTCCACACAGACAGTTGTCCAAGGGTGGAATCGAACCCGTGTCCCTGGCGCTGTGAGGCAATACTGCGAACCACTGAGCCACTATGCCAAATTTGTCAAACATGATTTTGTTTTCACAAAACCATGTCTATTCTGTTTGATTGTGTTAAGCTTTTCTAAATGTTCCCCTATTTCTTCTTTAATACTGGACTCTAGCATTTTCTGTATGACAGTTGTCAGGCGAACTGACCTACAGTTTCCTTTTTCTCTGTCTCCTCCCTTTGTGAACAGTGGTATCGCATTAGCAGCTTTCCAATCTGCTGGACTCCTTCTGGAATCCAGTGGGTTCTAGAATATTTGAGCAATGCCTCAACGCAGCTACTTCCTTTAAAACCATTGGTCCTGGGAACACATCTGTCTTTAATTGCATTAGTTTGTCCCTCGTGATAGAAGCTGTTACATGAATATTTCCTCCCATTAGCCACTGTCTTCCTTTGTATATAGTCGTAAAAGCTCGTGCTGTTTGCTTTTATATTTCTTACCAATTTAGTTTCATAATTGATTTTCTCAGTTTTTATTAGATATTTAGCTATCCATTGATATCGAAACATTTCCCAATCCTCTGGCCTATCATGAGTTTTCGTCACTTTGTATGCCTTAGTTTTTGATTGGATTCTCTCCTTGACACTTCTGTTAACCATAGGCATTTCACCCTTCTCATCGAGTCCTTCATTTTTACCAGAATACATTTTTTGTTCAGCATTATTAAATACTTGCTTAATATCTCTGGTACTTTGTGGAAAAATGCGCCTTGTTGAGCGTTAGGCCTTACTTAACTTCTCACGCAATTCTCCAGATCCCTTGGCATAGCCCATGTCATTCAGAGCTTGGTAAGATCCCAGCCAAACTATCTGCAGAGTAAACCAATTAACATCCGACACGTACCGCATGACAATAGTGTAGTCATTATGGCAGAGTGAGATGATGATGTTGAGAGAATTAGAAGGAGCAGAATTAGTTTTAACAATTACTTTTTGTTAGTTTCAGTATTAAAAACATATTGAAAAAGCCAGAGGCAAACAAAGCTAGTTGGCCCAAAGCTCTGATACATTCACTTTTTCAACATAATTGTTAATTGCATTTGAACAATCTTCATAATTATCCTCCTTTTTCTTTTGACTATTCCACATTTGAAAGATTTTTCTGACATGTGTTCTACGTTATTAGGTCACCGCAACATGGTAGTTACAATTATAACATTGGACTTGAAACTCAGAGATGTGAGTTTAAAATCTACCATCCTGAGATATGAAATTAAAGCCTGTAAATCTGGTCATTTGTGGGCTGACACCAACAAAAATCTTGAAAACTGATGGATTTCTGGGGAAAAAAAACACATTTGGATCTCTCAGGGAATGGAATCTGCTACCCCAAACCAGTTTGACCTCTGTGTGACTTTAATCCATGCTGCATGGTTGGTTTTGATGGACCCTGAAGTGTTGAAGCAAGTCAGAACAACTAGGGGTGGGCAATGATAGTGGTCACATCACCAACAGAGAAAAGTATTTACTTGTCAGTCATTTCTACACTTATCTCTGCTTCAACATCCTTAAGTTACTTCAAATTAATCACCTGATTTTGGCTTGTCTGTAAATATTTATATATTTTCAGGAGGTCGCCTTTTAAAAGAGCAGTTTCTGATATGGGTTAGGATGAAACAGTAACTTGGCACCATTGCTGTAATTTTCAATCTGGTTACCCAGGTAACACCTTCATTCACACAGCTAAACATGCAGTAGGAATGACCAGCACTACTTACGGGGGTCATTGTGGTTTACTGGTTAGTTTCTGATTGATTTCTGCTGTCCATTGCTGAAATTGCACAAGTGCTTGGTATTATAAACCACTATTGAATTAGTTTGTATCTCCCTTGGTTTGAAGCATGACAGGGAGAATTAGCCGAGGAGACACAAAGAAGGGCAAGCCGATAGAAGAGGGAGGAGAAGAAGCCTGAGACAGCTCTCTGAAGAAGGCTTTTAGAGTCATGAAGAAATGAGTATTTGAAGACCAAGACCTCAAACCAAAGACTAAGTTCATTGCTTACCAGGCATTAGAGATCCATAACAACTATAATGCTGAACTACAAACCACCACAATACAAGAATTCTAAACAGCTTTATAAATCAAATGTTACATGCTTTACAAGGAGCGTACCTAGGTTAAACATATATTGTAATTAGTGCCTATTGTCACTGGCTATGAAATTTTGCTCCCATGCATTTTAAACCTCATCTTACAATTTATTTCTTTTACACTTCTGTTCTCCTCATTCTTTCCATGTATGTATTGTTGGTTTGTGCAGTCTGGGAGACAAAAATTGATGGCACTAATCTAGGTATGTTCTACTGAGTACATAATAAAGCTTAATATTTTCTTTGGACATTTAAAATGTATGCATCAGACTTATTCATCTGTACTTTTAACCATAGCTGCATCTCCACATTTCCTAAACACTGAAAATGATACATGTGCTATTGCTGTCAGATATATGTTTAAAACTCTTTGAAAATTCATATTTATACTTTCCCATTGATTTTGACCTATGTACAATAACTTAGACATAACAATCTTAAATGTTGTTTATAGTGTTAATGAGGCAGTAGGCAGACAAAATCTACCAATCTAATTTTCATACTGATTTGGTATATGTGACCAGGACTCTTACTCAAAATGAGGCTGGGGCCTCAATAAATTCTTAAATCAGTGTACTTTACTGCATCTGCTGTGTTAGTGGAAATTGTGGTATAGTAGTAATGTCACCAGTAATCCAATGGCCCTCAATGCAATTATTCTCTTCTAACTCTCTGCACGACTCCTTACAGGGAAACTAAGGATTCAGCAGTCAATCTTTAAAGCAAAAAGGCATTAATTTTTTAAGAAAAACAGCTTTTTTTTTATATGTAGGACCATTCTAGGCTTGAGACCACAAACAAGCTGCTGGATTCCCCTCAAAAATTCTCCAATCAGCAAGCTTCCAACTGAATCAAGTCCTAGACTGGCTAAAGAAAAGGTATATATGTATTTTTTTAAAAAAATTATGATCAATCACCTGGCAAGTGGGTCCACAGGGACACATGATTTTAACATACCGGGCAACATCGACGCGCTTAGTCAGCCTCATTCAGCAGACACACCATTTACAATGATTGCGACAAAGGTTGAAGGGGCCCTTGATACAAAATAATGAAATTCTAATTGGTACTGAATTTAAGTAATTTAAATTGAGCTATGACAATTGTGATACATCATCCTGGCTTTAAAATTGCCTTTCACACAATGCAATTTGCACAAATCAGACACACAAAGCTGATTTTATACCACAAATTTGACATCATGTTGCAAATTTCTGCACTTCCAATGTCAAAGCCTCAGAAAACCGAACCTTGAATTCTTCATTTTATGTACTTTTGCTCCTAACACGCTTCATTTTAACTCTGCTTTTGCTTTTATTTCGTCCTGATTGATTGTCTCTCCCAGTCTAATGTCACTCCTTTTCTACCCAGAATCACTGTGTTAGCCTAGAGATAACATGCTAATGTTGATCTAATATGTTTAAGTAGTTTTTACAAGGAACCAGATCAGCCCAATCCCAACTCCACATCTTCTCAATTACAACTGATCATTGCTGCCATCTGCAATCTAACAATTGCGATAATAAAGTCAGAAAATGCTGGAGAAACTCAGCAAATCTGGCAAAATCTATAAAGAGAGAAACAGAATTAAAGTATTGGGTCCAATATAATTCTTCATTTTTTATTATAGCAATTACCGTAGTTAAAATACGCAGCAGCTAGCAGCCAGAAATTCCATTCCAATTCATTCCTCTTATAAGTTACTAAGTTCTTTTTGGAGTCAAATTAAATGCAAAATGATAATAACTAATTCTATTTGAATGAAAAATTCTGATTACAATTTAGCTACAGTTTGATAGTGGGCATCAATAATATAAACTGTTGAAAAAGCAATCAACGGAACTGACATATGCAAATAATGTCTTATTAATAGATTTTTCTAATCCAGCAATGTCACTGGACTAACATTCCAGAACCCCAGGTCAATATTCTGTGGATATGGGTTTGAATCTCACCATAGCAGACGGTGAAATCTGTAATTGTTAACATAAGGCCTGTTTAAGTGTAGTGGTAGTATCCTTGCTTTTGAGCCGGAAGGTCTAAGCTCAAGTCCTGCCTGTTTCAGCAGTGTGTAATAATGTGTCTGATTAGGTAATATAGATTTCTTAAAAATGCAGCACATCTGAGCTTTTGCATAATGAACATAACTCTAAACATCTTGAGGTTGTGATTGTGTTATAGGGAGTTGTATAGAATTTCCATACTTATCCCTGTGAGTATATTAAAGATAGCTTTCAAGATAGAATTCATGTATTTTCAGTTATTAATGACGATTTATGCGAGGATGTTGTGATGATGCCAAATGTAAGGGCACCAGCCTGAAGCTTTACATAGATATTACACCTAGGTTTATTTGGCCAAATTCTTAAGGAGAGTGGACAAAATTTAGCAGCTGCTGGCCAACAGCGATGATGAGAAAATGTTTGGACATTTCTCATGGGTTTCTGGGATATTGTAGGTGGTGTTACAGGATATCTGGCTATGGATTGTGAAAATCTAAGGAGAGCTAGATGAAAAGAAAATAAACATATTATGGTCAAAGTATGTTTACAGCCAATCAAACGGGAAGCTTGAAAGACAGGTATTGTTTAGACATGTTATATTTCTTCTCCATATCAAGAGATTATTCTATTTAGTACTGAATTCTTTATGCCAGAAATCTCAGGACTGATTGAAGTAAACATTAATAGAGTGAATGTACAATTTCTTTTTGGTTTCTAATTCTGCCCAGTGAACATTATTTGTAAATTTGTAATTGGATGTCATCTCTTTCATATCTCCTCTAACTTAGAAACTGCACTCTGAATGTGCATAGCTTTTAATGAGATAAACTGGGGTAAGCAATTTTAAAATGAAAGTGAGAAAATCTAATTTAATGGTAAAATGGCATAAATAAAGGTCAGAAATTAAGGCATACTTTCAACACCAAGTGCAAAAGCAAGACAGTGTCATTATTTTAGATTTATTTGTTTGACAGTGCGAATAAAATGGAATAATATAGTAAGCAAAGAGAAACTTAGCAGAGCAAAAAGCATCAGCTATTGAAGCAGATATACTACAGATAGCATTTGTAGAATGTCTAACATAAATATATTTCGGCAGGATATTAGTGACCATATATTGGATACAAAGTGGGAGCTAAGGCAATTGGACACGAAAGAGGGAATTGTGTAGGGGCCTAAAAATCATAGGCCGTGGTGAGAAATCTGGGAGAATCACACTAGAAGTTGGGGAAAGCTTTTCTCGACATCAGGAGCAAGTTGCTGCCTATTCAAACAAAGTTCCAGGCATTGATACAAGACTTTTGGTGGAGATCAGCGAGATGTCAATTAAGGTGAATTATTGCTTGTTAACAGACTCATTCACAACAGATTTTACCCCATTAGATGCAGCTTCTTACTCTACCAGCTGCCATGAGGAAACTAGACATGGACTATTCCTGACATGAATGGGTACCTAGCAACTTCTGCCCATTGCTTGCTTCTCTGGTACACGATATCACACAGCTGGCAACCATATGTTAAGGCAGACTCCAAAGGCAATGGCCTCATTCACCACATATTCATCTAGCACTGCCAGGCTTTCAGGACCCTCACAGCACTTCTCTGATCCACTTGTAGGAAGCATCTGCAGTTTAAAGCTGCAATTCAGGGCACATCGGAAACTAGCTTTGAAATGCTACTGCAAGGACACCTTACACATAGGACTAGGCAGCCAGCTCACATGTTGGAACTGGCATATTGCTACATCAATCTCACACCTGTACCATGTGCCAGCAGCTTATATTGTAAACACATTGTATCTGCTGCCAGTGAATGTCTATTTTTCAAAGACTAACAGGAGTTGTCCTCAATGAAGTCCATGAAGGCACCCGTTAGTCAGGGAATCCCAGCACAAGAAGTCAAGGGGAGCTTCCACATTTGGAACAGGGACTCAGCCGCAGTCAGATGTCCGGTCAGAGTACTCTTGGTTGGTCCAATGATTCAGACCTCTGCAGTCCACAGAATAGGTCACAGTTAGCCCTGTGCCTCTTTAGTGGCTGGTACAGGAGGTAGCACTGTCAGGGAGGTGTTTGGGGGTCTGGGGCTGTCCTCTTAGGTCACTCAAGGGATGGTTCACAGTCAGTTGATAGTGTCCATCCAATAAAGGAAAGTGGTAATGGGAGTGAGGACAGAAGTGGGGGCCACTGTTATGGGCAAGAGAGTGAAGAACCTCTTCATGGAGATTGGGGATGACAGGCTGAATGGCTACTGGCACCATCCTGTCTCCTCGTGAGGACAAGATAACAGGCTTGAGGACAAGGGGGCTCCAGCCCTCCCTTTTGCTTTGCCATTGCTGCTGAGGATGAATGGTTAAGGTAATTGAGTGCAGGTCCACGCACATATCCAGCAGCTCTCGAGACTGTTGGATGTGGCTCTCCATGAGAGGCACCAACCTGTCCATGAAGGCAGCCAGATAATCACCTGCTTGTAGAAGCTGGGTCCCCAATGCTTAGCTGCAGTCCTGCAGCCTCTGGATTATGAGGACCACTGTCTCCCACATACGTGCCTGCTGCTCATCAGTCTGTTTGTGCATGAAGTCTCTGATAGCTAACGCCACAGGGTCCTCTCTTGCACAAGGCTGAGGGGCTGCCTGGTCTCTGGCAGTCCTCCAGATGCCAGACACCTGTAGTGTTTCTTCCTCAGCCAGCTGTGGAGATATAGCAGTGGTGTGCTCACCAGCTCCTGATTCTAATCTATCCAAACTGAGATGTCAGTTTCTGAGTCAGTGGTGATGCTGAAGGTAGCCTTACTGACGTTGCCTCTGTGGCCTCTGAATTTGCCTCCTGAGAGGTGCTGGAGGGTCATTCTTGCAGTGAGACCAATCAATCCTGCTTGAACCTGCAAGACACAAAAGACAGAAGGTCAAGGGTTATAAATTGTGTGCAATGAATGACTGTGACAGTCAGGTTACTGTGACAGTGGAATTAAGAATGGTACTTTCTCTGTTGTTAGAACATGCATATCTCGGCCATGGGTACTCACCACAAATCCAGGCTCTTTCTGCCCTATGTGAGAATCTTCTCCTAGACTGAGAGAAAGAGAGGGACTGGGTGAGATGGAAGTGGGTGGCAGAGCTGTTAGGACTGGTGTAGGCGAGGGGAAGGTTGGTGAAATGTCCTACATGAATGAATGGGCAGGGAAGAGGGTATGCAGGG
The DNA here is from genome assembly GCF_021869965.1 of Rhincodon typus. Classification (NCBI taxonomy): domain Eukaryota; kingdom Metazoa; phylum Chordata; class Chondrichthyes; order Orectolobiformes; family Rhincodontidae; genus Rhincodon; species Rhincodon typus. The sequence goes on from NC_063334.1 coordinate 58,849,245, forward strand.
TTAGTATTGTGGGAGGTTGATCGTGGAAGAGAGTGAGTGAGGGAAGATGTTACACACAACAGGGAGAATCGTAGAACATGAGCTTTGATGAGAGGTGGGAGGAAGCAGCAATACAGTAAAAGGGGGTTAGTAGAGAGAAATTGGTGGCACTTACTCTAGCAGAACAGAGAAAATCATGGACCGTCTTACAGCATTGTTGTGCATTCTTCCAAACAGTGGTGACCACACTGGTGGTGACCTAGGCCTGATCTGGCAGGGTTGGATGGTGTGGACTCTTCTGCAAGACCTGGGTAAGAGGATGCCCCTCCACTGCACCACTCCATCAAGCAGGTCATCCAGTCTGCAAAGATGGGGGATGGTGGTGCTAATTTTCTCTTCCATGCCATGACTCGGGAGAAAGTGATAAACCCTACAGCTTTGGAATGCCAGGACTCATTTAGATGTGCCATGGCAGTTAAAGATAGCACAGGTACCACAGGTACCAGTCTATACTAGGGTACGAGTCAATAGCTTAGTGGAATTATCACAGGACTATTAATCCAGAAACTCAGCTAATATCCTGGGGAACCAGGCTCAAATCCCACCATGGCAGATAGTGGAATCTTAATTTAATAAATATCTGGAATTAAAGGACTAAGGATGGCCATGATCCATTGTCGATTGTCAGAAAACCTCATCTGGTTCACTAATTATGTTTAGGTAAGGAAACTGCCATTCTTACCTGGTCTGGCCTACATGTGACTCCAGACTACAGCAATATGATTGACTCTTAACTGTACTCTGGGCAACTAGGATAGGCAATAAATGCTGGCCTAGCCAGAGACACGTACCTCCAGTGAGTGAATAGAAAAAATCTGGTAAGCGGAGAGGTCTTCGGGCTACTGTGAGATGGTAGAATTGGGATACCATCAGACTAGATGGGTGTAATAAGACAGTGGCAGGTAATCAATAAGGTGAGTTTGGGATGGTACAGCAAGAAATCACGTTAGGCTTTCACAGAGAGAAGCCTTTTGTGAAACTTGATGAAATTGATACTTGCCCAAAATATCGTAGGATTCATCCTTCAAGGTGGACCTTTTTTTTATTGAGACCAAGGGCTAGATTTTCCCACTTTTTAGATTAAATAGTTATTTTCAGAGTGTCATGGAGGGTGTCCCATCATGGCTCACAGCTATTTTGTGTTCCTTACCTCATTAATTTTACTACCAACCTCTTTGGTATCCATCCCATGTGGCTGATGAGGTAGAATTTCCACCACTACTAGGACCTTCATGGATATGAGCCATGGCACCATAGTTGAATCCAGGTGCACATCGCTCCAGAAGCTGGAAGCCAGGAACGACCTCATACAATGACCTCTTAGGAAACCAAAAGGTCCCAGAAAGGGAAGCAAGTACCCCATTTTCCAGATAAAAACCTGGAGATGTTGATAGACAGCATGATCAAAAGGAGGGACTCCACCACCAGGCAGACCACCAGAGGAGGCTAAGGCACCAGACACAGCCTGTCTGCACACAGGTAACAGTCCAGGTTGGTGTAGTCTCCAGGGTCAGATGGAATGCACAGCAGTTCAGGGAAAAGGTCAATGCTCTTCAATGCTCTACAAGGGAAAGTGCCACTATCTTCTTTCTGATGCCTCACATGCATTTGACTCTGCCGCTGTATACAAACCTCATGAGTGCTCACAGATTGCCAACTTTACAATTGCACACGGCATTTCCACTCAATGGTTCTCATCCACTTCATTGTCCACAATAATTAACCCTTCCTGCTTTCTGGCTATAAACTATGCAATCTACAGAGGATCATAGAATCCCTACAGTGTGGAAGCAGGCCATTTGGCCTATCAAGTCCACACTGACCCTCCAAACAGCATCCCTCCCATCTCTGTAACCCTGCATTTCCCATGGCTAATCCACCTAGCCTGTACACAATGGACAATTTAGCATGGCCAATTCACTTAACCTGCCATCTTTGGATTGTAGGAGCAAACCTATGCAGACACGGGGAGAATGTGCAAACTCCACGTAGATAACCACCTGAGGGTGGAATTGAACCCAGGTTCCTGGTGCTGTGAGATGTCAGTGCCATCCACTGAGCCAGCATGCACGGAAAGGAGAACTAAGAAATGAAGTAAGAGCCATAAGATGCATCCTGTGAAAATGCATGAAATGGTCATATATCACTGTGCACAAAGCAACTTGTCAGAAACATGTAAATGAAAGGTGTCCCTGAGCTCCAAAGTGAAAAGCTGACGGATTGAAGTGGATTCTGTGTGATCCAAGATCAGCCAAAATAAAGTAGTAAGGCTGGTGATCTGCTGATGCTGATTTCAGTGGATAAATGGTGGAGGAGGATGCTATGCATGGACCACACATTCACCACATGTTGCTGAAATGATATTAAATTGGAGGCTTGAAGAAGCAAGCAGCGAGCTGCATCCGCAAGGTAATCGTTCTGACTTCCTTGTTGGAAACCATCTAGCTTCTCACCAGTGCAGGGGGAGACTGCAAACTTCACAGAAATAAGGTGAGGTCAACTAACAGAGAGAAGGCTGCCACCTACTTGCGAGATTTTCATCTGGCTGCTGAATCCTTCAGGGAAAAATCGGGCTTTCATTTCTTGATGCCAAGCATCTGACTACTTTTTCATTCTCATCACATTTTCCCAAATTTTGCATTACTGCCCACCTCATAATGATGCTGAAAAATTTACGTCCATGTCTGTAGATGGGCGTAAAAGCAGGAGGGACTTCTGCTCTGGGATGTGCATTGGGGTTTAAGTATTCCCACATACTTATGTTCTTCCCAGCTCATTTTATATGCATGTGGGGGATAAAACTCCAAGATTTACGGGCAGGAATATTGAAGCCTGCGGGGACATACAAGCCTCTGACATCCGGGATCTATATTTAAAAAGGTATGTGGACTGCAGTTCATGTTCTGCAAACCAGAAGCATCGTTCCATATCCCTTCATCACAGCATCCACCGAGGAGATGTCAGAGACCAGGCAAAAGGCAATGCCACCAACAGACCCTGAGAGGTTCTCCTGAAGGGTGCCCAGGAAAAGGTGGGAATTCCTTTCTCTATGGATTCAGAGGGTTTGCAGATGTCCACATCTATGGATAGCTCAATAGAACCTGGCTCTCTCACATCTGTCAAGATTCACACTTAAAAATAAAAAGGGTTATAATACCCAGCAGTTCATACACCATCAGCTCATTGACTTCTCATTACACATAGGAGAGCGTATATACTCCTTACTAATTTCCACCAAAGGTCTGCATGGGATTAGGGCACAATCACGGCCTTTTGAGTTGAGTTTCCTTTTAAGTTCAGCCCTGCCTGCCTGGACCGGACAGGCATGCTGACATCAGCCATTGTGGCTGTCTCATTAGGTAAAGCTTGTTGGCCCAGTCAAGCTTTAACCCTTAACTCTGTAAGCTTTAGCAACAACAAGCCACACTGCATGTGAACAAGACTGCTCATGAATTGATCGCTATGGAAAGACTTCATCCTAACACTATAAATAACTACGCAAAAAAACCACCTTGGTCATAAAGGAGACAAGGAACTGAAGTAGTTTGTACACAGGGAAGCTTGGAGAAAGAAGTTAGTCCCACCAGGCCTCAACTATATATAGTCAGATTTATGAACACATGTGTTTCCCATTTTTGGCTAACAATATCATGCCCGCGAATGTAATTCAGGCTGCTGGGACATTAATGAGTATTCGAGGTACATTAATGACCGCAAAACAAGTTCCCAATCACACATCCTAAAAGAAGATTTTTAGCAACACTTTAACCCAACATCAGGGAACTGAATTGTTAACTCCCTAGCCAAATAAATTACATCTGCCCTTCAAAATGTTCTGGGCAGGCATGGAAAATTGGCTACACCATTCAATTCAGTTGGTTTAAAAAATGATGAATGACTCAGGTGAGGAGAGTTAATAGAGCAAGTGTTCCGTGTGCAATTACTCAGATGTAGAATCACAGAGATGTACAGCACCGAAACAGCCCAAATTTTCCATGCCAACCAGATATCCTAAATTAATCTGGTCCCATTTGCCAACATTTGGTCCATATCCCTCTAAACTTTTCCTATTCATTTACCCATCCAGATGTCTTTTAAATGTTGTTATTGTACCAGCCTCCACTGCTTCCTCTGGCAGCTCAGTCCATGCATGCACCATCCTCTGCATGAAAAAGCTTTCCATTAGGTCCCTATTATATCTTCTCCCTGTCACCTTAAACCTATGCACTCTAGTTTTTGACTTCCTCTCGACAGGGAAAAGAACTTGTCTATTTGCCCTATGCATGCCCCTCACGATTTTATAAAGCTCTATAAGGTCACCCCAAATAGTCTCAGCCAATTCAGCATCTCCCTAAAGCTCAAACCCTCCAACCCTGGCAACATCCTCGTAAATCTTTTCTGAACCCTTTCGAGTTTCACAAAATCGTTCCTATAGCAGGGAGACCAGAATTGTATACAATACTCCAAAATTGGCCGAACCAATGTCCTGTACAGCCACAATTAGACCTACCAACTCTTATACTCAACACACTGACCAATAAAGGCATGCATACCAAACACCTTCTTCACTATCCTATCCACCTGCGACTCCACTTTCAAGGAACAATGAACCTACACTCCAAGTTCTCTTTGTTCATCAACACTCCCCAGGAACTTACCATTAAGTGTATAAGTCTTGCCCCAATTTGCCTTTCCAAGATGCTGCATCTCACATTTATCTAAATTAAACTCAATCTGCCACACCTCAGCCCATCGGCACATCTGATCAAGATCCTGTTGTACTCTGAGGTACCCCTCTTTGCTGTCCACTTCACAACCCACTTTAGCATCATCTGCAAACTTACTAACCATATCTTCTACATTCATATCCAAATCATTTATATAAATAACAAAAAGCACTGGACCCAGAACCAATCCTTGTGGCATACCACTAGTCACAGGCCTCTGGTCTGAAAAGCAACCCTGAACTATCACCCTCTTTCTTCTACCTTTGAGCTAGTTCTATATCCAAATAGTTAGTTCTCCCTGTATTCCATGTGATCGAACCTTGCTAACCAGTCTACCATGAGGAACCTTGTCAAACGCCTTACTGAAGTCCATACAGATCACATCCATCACTTTGCCCTCATCAATCCTCTTCATTACTTCTTCAAAAAACTCAATCAAGTTAGTCAGACACAATTTCCCATGCACAAAGCTATGTTGACTTTCCCTAATCAGTCCTTGCTTTTCCAAATACATATAAATCCTGTCCCTCAGGATTCCCTCCAACAACTTACCCACCACCAATGTCGGGCTCACTGGTCTATAGTTCCCTGGCTTTTCCCTACCACCTTTCTTTAATAGTGACACAATGTTAGCCAACCTCCAGTCTTCCAGCGCCTCACCTGTGGCTATTATTGATACAAATACCTCAACAATGGGCCCAGAGATCTCTTCCCTCGCTTCCCACAGAGTTCTAAGGTACATCTGATCAGATCTTGGGAATTTACTCACCTTTATGCATTTTAAAACATCCAGCACCTCCTCCTCTGCAATATGGACATTTTTCAAGATGTCGTTGTTTATTTCCCCGCGTTCTCTAGCTTTCATATCCATCTCCACAGCAAACCAACACTGATGCAAAATACTCGTTTAGTCTTTCACTCACTTCCTGTGGTTCCACACAAAGGTGGCCTTGTAGATCTTTAAGGGGCCCCATTCTCTCCCTAGTTACCCTTAAGTCCTAATGTATTTGCAAAATCCCTCTGGATTCTCTTTAACCCTATTTTCCAAAGCTATTTTATGTCCCCTTTTTGCCCTCCTGATTTCCCTCTTAACTATACTCCTACTGCCTGTATAATCTTCTAGGGATTCATTCCTTCTTTTTCTTGACCAAAACCTTAATTTCTCTAGTCATCCAACATTCCCTACACCTAACAGCCTTGCCCTTCACCCTTACAGGAACGTACTGTCTCTGGACTCTTGTCAACTCATTTTTGAAGGTTTCCCATTTTCCAGCTGTCCCTTTACCTGTGAATATCTGCCACCCATCAACTTTTGAAAGTTCTTGCCTAATATTGTCAAAATTGGCTTTCCTCCAATTTAGAACTTTAACTTTTAGATCAGATCTATCCTCTTACATCACTGTTTTAAAACTAATAGAATTATGGTACTGACCCCAAAGTGTTCTCCCACTGATACCTCAGTTACCTGACCTGCCTTATTTCCCAAGAGTAGGTCAAGTTTTGCACCTTCTCTAGCGGGTACGTCCACAAACTGAATCAGAAAATTTTCTTGTGCACTTGACAAATTCCTGTCCATCCAAGCCCTTAACACTATGGCAGCCCCAGTCTATGTTTGGAAAATAAAATCCCCAACTATAACCACTCTATTATTCTCACAGATAACTGAGACCTCCTTAAAAATTCGTTTCTCTATTTCCCACTGACTATTGGTGGATCTATAGTACAATCCCAATAAGGTGGTCATGCCTTTCTTATTTCTCAGTTCCACCCAAATAACTTCCCTGGACGTATTGCCAGAAATATCCTCCCTAGGGACAGCAGTAACATTATCCTTAATCAAAAGTGCCACTCCCCCTCTTCTCTTGTTCCCCCTTCTATCTTTCCTATAGCATTTGTACCCTGGAATATTAAGCTGCCAGTTCTGTCCATCCCTGGGCCACATCTCTGTAATCGCTATGATATCCCAGTCTCATGTTCCCAACCATGCCCTGAGTTCATCTGCATTACCTGTTAGGGGCGTCTTGCATTGGTCTCTTTCCTCACTATTTCCTTTGATCCCACCACCCATCCCCCTTATTAGTTTAAATCCTCCCTTAGCGCTCTAACAAATTTCCCTGCCAATATATTACTCCACTCCCAATTCAGGTACAATCCGTCCTTCTTATACAGGTCACTTCTATCCCAGAAAAGATTCCAATGATTCAAAAGAGTGAATCCTTCTCCCCTGCATCAGCCACACATTCATCTGCTATGTCCTCCTATTCCTACATTCAGTAGCTTGTGGCACAGGGAGTAATCCAGATATTACTACCCTTGAGAACCTCCTTTTTAAATTTCTACCTGACTTCCTAAATTCTCTTCTCAGAACCTTATCTTTTTCTCTTCCTATGTCATTAGTTCCAATGTGTACAACAGCCTCCAGCTGGTCCCTCTCCCCTTTGAGAGTATTCTGCACCATCTCAGAGATATCCTTGATCCTGGCACCAGGGAGGCAACACACCATTCTGATATCTCGTTGTCAGCTGCAAAAACGTCTGTCTGTGCCTCTCAGTAGAGATTTCTTATCATAATCGACTGCTTGGAACCTGGCATACCCCCCGTTACAATAAAACCAGGCTCAGTACCAGAAACCTGGCTGTCAATGCTGCATTCCCCTGAGAGTCCATCACATACTACATTTTCCAAAACAGCGTACTTGTTTCAGATGGGGATAGCCACAGGAGACTCCTGCAATACCTGCTTCCCTCACCCACCTTTCCTGGCGGTAACCCATCTACCTGACTGTATCTGCGTTTTTTCTCCCTTCCTGCAACTGCCATCCATCACATCCCCTAGCTCCTGTAAATTCCTCATTGTCTCTGTCTGCTCCGACCAATCCATGCGATCCGATAGGATTCACAACAAAGCACACTTCCTGCAGTCATAATCGTCAGTAACATGGAAACTCTCCGTAATCTTCCACATCCAACAGGAAGAGCTCATCACTCTATTAAAGGCCATCTTTGCACCTTAACAATCTACTGACCCAGGAAATAGCCCAGTCTTACTGCTCTAAAAACACTGCTCCAGCTAACTTAGTATCTATGTTTTATATTTTTAAAGTTTAATAAGGATACAGATCTCAATAAAAACATATAATCAAAAAGGAGACACTCTACTCACTCTGGTAGATTTTTAAAAAACTAGTCACTTTGCTGCTCTTCTGCTGCGATATCCCCACACAGGTTTCTCCAAGGTCTGCTGCAAAATTTGCTGTTTGTTTATTTTTCTTAGACTAACTCTGATGTCCAGAGGTACTTGATATCAAACAGCAGAGGCAGTAGCTGTGAAGGTTCACTGCTGGGTCAGACAGCTGAATAGGTTTCTTTCTCCATTGATCCACTTTCCACCATGTGGTCACTGCCCTTTGTCTCCATTCCTCCTTTTTTAAAGTGCTGTTGTTTTGATACCTTTTTTCCCCAAAGTTCCATAACAATGCAACAGCTTATAAAACAGTAATTACTGCTCCTAGAATTCAAGGAAATCAGCTCCAATACTGAAAATACCTCAAAAAAGGAGCAGCTCTTATACCCACAAATTTTCCCCATCCTCCATCATGGATTGCCCGGAGTTTTGAGGAGATTGGAAAATAATGAATGTAACTCCTTTATTTAGAAAGGTAGGGAGACAAAAAGCAGGAAAATGCAGGTCAGATAGCTTAGTATTTGTCATGAGGAAAATGTTAGAAACTACTAGTAAAGAAGTTATAGCATGTCACTAGATTTGATAAAGATATTCAGACAGAGTCAATGTGATTTTGTGAAAGGGAAATTATATTTTACTAACTTATCGGAGTTCTTTGAGGGAAGTAATATGTGTTATCGATAAAGGGGAACCAGTCAACCTATTCTACTTAGATTTGAGAAGGTGACACATCAAAGGTTATTGTGGGAAATAAAAGGTCATGGTGTAGAGCTGTGGAGTACTGGTATGGATAATGCAGTGATCGTAACAAGGTCAGTCAGGTGGACCTCATAGAATATGAGTTCCCTGATTGGGGCTGTTTATCTGGTCCAATCAGAGAGCCCTGGTTGACAGATATAAACAGCGGTATCAGAGGTTCTGTTCGCTCTGAGAGCTGGCTCTGAGGAAGCTGGATCCGTGTCAAGGATTCCTCACATGTAAATAAAGGGTGACTCGATGATAGCTTACCAGCCTTTATGGAGTTATTTCAGATAGAATATTGTCTGACAAACAGGAAGCAAAGAATAGGCATAAATGGGTCTTTTTCAGGTTAGCAAGATACAACGAGTGCCACAGGAATCAGTCACAAATTGTATAAGTGACTTAGATAAAGTGACAGAAGGTATGGTTACCAGATTTGCTGATGACACAAATATAGATAGGGAGTTAAGTTGTGGAGTGACTCAAGAAGGTTACAAAAAGATATTGATAGGTTAAGTGAGAAGGCAATGATGTGGCAAGATATGAAATTGTCCATTTTGACCGGGAGAATTAAAACAAAGGCACATTTTCTAATTGACAAGAGCTTGTAGAGTTCTCAGGTACAGAGGGATCTGGGTGTCCTTGTGCATGAATCATAAAAGGTTAGTATGCAGGAATAGCAAGTAATTAGTAAATCTAATAGAATGTTTTCATTTCCCACAAGAGGAATTCAATACAAAAGTGAAGTTTATGCTTATTTTATGTAGAGTGCTAATTAGACTGCTTAAACAGAGTGCTGATTAGAATGCATCTGAAGTACTTGGACAACATTGACCACTTTTTTTGGAAAGGATGTCAATGTGCTGGAATCAGTTCTGAGAAGATTTACCAGACTATTAGCTGGTATGGGCAGGTTATCATCTGAGAAAAGGATAGGGTTGTATCCACTGAGGTTTAGAAAAGTAAGTAGTGAGTTGATTGAAGTGTAGAAGATCCTGAGGGGTCTTGACAGGCTGGATATGGAGAGGATGTTTCCTCTTGTGGGAGAATCTGGGACTAGGGGGCTCACTGTTCAAAACTCAGGAGGCAAAACATTTAAAACAGAGATGAGGTGAAATTTTATCTCTCAGAGGCTCATGATTTTTTGGAACTCTCTCCCTGAAAAGGTGAAGGAGGTAATATCCTTGAATATTTCTAAGGCTGAGTTGGACAGCCACTTATTAAACAAGGGAATGAAAGGTTATCAGGGGTAGGCAGGAATGTGGATTTGAGGTTACAGTCAGATCAGCCATGATTTTATTAAATGGCACAGCCAGCTCTAGAAGTTGAATTGTCTACTCCTGCCCCTAACTCAGATGTTTGTATACTTATGTGACTTGTTGCCAACATTGATGATCTGAAGATTCAGTCTAGCTGCAACATTATGACAGTTCCACAAATGAGGAACTTCAATCCTGAAGATAGATTGTTGCAGTTAGTGCTGTTTACATTGGAGAAGGCTGAGAGGAGATTTGATAAAAGTATTCAAAATCATGAGGGGTCCAATATTAGATACAATGGATAGGAGGAACTGTTCCCTAAACTGCTCATTAAAGGAACAAGAACGAGGGGCACAGTTTTAAAGTAATTGGCAAAATAAGCAAAAACAATATGAGAGAAAGCTTTTTTTCACACAGTAAGTTGTCTGGCTCTGGACTGCACTGCCTGAGACCGTGATAGAGGCATGTTCAATTAATGTATTCAAAAACGAATTAGACTGCTATTTGCAAAGGAAAAGAGTGCAGGATTACAGGTAGAAGGCAGAAGAATGACAATAAGTGAAATATTCATTTGGAGAACCAGTGCAGATGTAAAGGACCAAATGACCTCCTTCTGTGCTAAAATAATTCTGCAATTCTGAGACCATGTTTGTAATTTGTGGAAACCAGGTCATCTTGCAAATTCCCTACCTCTGGAAGCAGCTTTCCAATAACACTGCTCACCATTGTGCCCAGCTTCTTTCTCCAAAGCAGGTTGCATTTTTTAAAAATTGATTTATAGAACATGAAAGGCTTCATGGAATTTTGATTTGGATTTTAGTAAGTATGAAATAAAAGTGTTGTTAAAGAGATTTTTTGTAGTTACACTGCAGCAGGTTGGAAATAGAATGAATCATGTCCTACTTTGAAAATTGTTTCTTTTAATGCCAAACTGCACTGCCAGTTTTGTATTAACTTCTTGGTACTAGGATGCCGTAAACACGGGTGCAATACAGGTGCCAGGTCTTTGATGGTAAGACAGCATTATCTTGTTGGGCAAATGGAAATTTAACATAGTTAATGCAACTAAACACAACACTGGCAAGAGCTAAACTGATAGCCGAAAAACTAAAAGAATTAAAAATGGAGAACAGTTCACAGAAATTACCTAGAAAAAGAGATGTTTGCTCAATTCTAATATTTCATAGTGACTAAACAAAACTTGACTGGGCCTTAAGTTATGAACTCTAAATTGAGAAATTTGCAGATGGTCTCTTTTCTTGGCACATTCAGCAAAGTCAGCTTATGAAAAATTGTCATGAATTTTTATGACTGTTAATGAATCTTCATTCAGGTTAGGGGTTTCAAAATTAGTGAATGTTCACCATCTCATTAGGCTGTAGATGGATCTACATCCTAATTTTACAAAGATTTAAAAGTTATCAAAATCAAAATATAACTAAAAGCATTTAACGTGAACCAAGAAAACAATTGCTTTTGTGTAATTTGGTAGGACTTAAACAGATATAATCGAAGCACAGAATTGCTTTCTATTATTCTGAACACTGCATGTTTTATCACCTAACTTCTGAGGAAGTGTCACTGGACCCGAAATGTTAACTCTGATTTTTTCTTCACAGATGCTGCCAGATCTGCTTTTCCAGCAACTTTGTTTTTGTTCCTGATTTACAGCATCCGCAGCTCTTTCGGTTTTTATGTTTTATCACCTAATGTCCACAACAACAAATTAAAAAGTAACAGATGTCGTTTTATATGTTAAAACATACTTATTTCAATAAAATAACACAGTCCTTAACACAATTATAAACAAACACTTTGCTTCAGTATATAACCTATCCTTGGGTGTTGGGTGGAGAGGTAGAGTAGAGATGAATTTGGTCTATCCCAGTGACACAATTTGATCTCATTGCAAATCTCTAGCCGATTTTTTACTGTACTCAATTTTCTATTCATTGAAGTTGATAGAATGATACTGCTAACATTTTTTGGATGCTTGAATTCTCATGCTATTATTAATTTTACTCGGCTTAACTTGAAATTAAAACCTTACTAACATTTTCCAATTTAATAGAAAGTAAAACTGGCACTGCATATACATAGCTGCTGATTCTTTTCAAGTCCATTTTACCTTATTGATGTTGGCCAATTTTAAAGGAGAACAATTCCAACTACTCCAAACTCTCCACGTAACTTTAATCATCCTGGTAAATCTCCTCTATTTCCTCGGCATGCATCCTGAAGTGCGAAGTCCAGATGTGCATGTAATACTCCATCAGAGGCTTAACCATTGCTTTTGAATACAATGACCCATGTTACAAAGTTTCTGAATAGCCATATCAACTTGAACTGTCAACATCAAAAATTTGTAAACTTGCACTCACACCCACACCCACTCCGCACTTCATTCCTCGCCCCCACCAGCTCCTTCTGCTCTTGCACCCACCTCAAAATAATAGAATGTTACATTGCTTAAAATACGCCAATTCACTCTTACCTGCATTAACTTATTTTTGAATTTAGGAGCCATGAGTTACAAGTACATGCAACCCACTGAAAGAAAAAAAATCTCTTCTTCTCTGTCTTAAAAGGGCAGCCTCTAATTCTGGACTTACCCACAAGAGGAACCATGACTTTTTCCAGATCATTCAGGATCTTACATATTTCAATCAAGTCACCCCCCCTTCACTTATCTAAACTCCAGTGGAAAATATCCAGTTTACAGCTTCCACATGTTTGAATACTTCTTTAGTCTGTTTATAGAATCCTTACAGTGTGGAAGAAGGCCATTTGGCCTATCAAGTCTCTGTCAACCCTCTGAAGAGCATCCCACCTAGACCCAGGCCCCTACCCTATCCCTGTAACCCTACATTTTCTATTGCTAATCCACCTAGCCTGCACCCCCCTGACACTACGACCAATCCACCCAACCAGCACATCTTTGGACTGTGGGACGAAACCCATGCAGACACAGGGAGAATACACAAACTCCACACAGACAGTTTCCTAAGGATGGGATTGAACCCATGTCCCTGGCACTGTGAGACAGCAGTGCTAACCACTGAACCACCATGCCACCCCAAATTGCCTCCTGAAGCCTGCTGTTATGTTGCTCAGTATCTACTACAACTGGTTATTTGCAAAAGTTGTATCTTCCTAAAAAATCAAAATCATACTCTCTAAACCCAAGTCTAAGTTATTTATATGTAACAAGAAAAAGTAATCATCCTAGTACTGATCCTGGGATTCCATTATATATTTGTCTCCAACCGAATAAAAGTCCATTCACCACAGTCTGTCATCAATTCCTCAGCTCCTGTCCCTTTAATACAATGCATTTTTTTTTTCTGAACAGTTCTATTTGGTATGTTAATCAAATGACTTTCAGCAATTTATATCTAAAATGTCTACTACTCCAGCTTCAGTTTTCTGTTATTTCTTCAAAGAACTTAGAAGAGATTTATCTTTAATCTATCAGTTTTTCTTGTCCCTTGTTAACCAATCATTCTTGAAATGAAACTTAATTTGCTATTAAAAACGGTCTCTGGCATAGGGCTTTCCAAACTGGGTGTCGCAAGACAAGATTGTAGGATTTCAAGTTCTGGGTCAGTAATGGCTGCCATGAAGTCTGATAGAGTGCTAACAGCCATGAGGGCTCTTTAAATCTTCACTTGTTTTTTCCATTCGAGGGTATGGCTGAACAGATTGCTCTCTCAGATTCCATTGCTAAAGGAACACAAGAATTAAAAGTAAGATTGTCATGATTTGGCCAATCAGATTTGTTTCACCATTCAATAAGATCATCGCTGATCCTACATTGTGGTATAAATTTTCCCGCCTTTACCCCATAATCATTGACTCATTGTTTGTAAAAAAAACTATACAACTGAGCTTTGAATATATTCAATTATCCATCCTCCACTGCCCTCTGAGGAAGAGAATTCCACAGACTAACAAAGTTTTGAGAGAAAAGAATTTCTCTTCATCTCTTAAATAGGAGACCTCCAATTTTAAAACTATGTCCCCTAATTCTAGACCACCATACAAGGGGAAACATTCTTTCAGCTCCCATGTTAGGGTTTATTTCAGGCAGAAGCAAATATAAACATTGGGAAATGTTACTATAGCTGTACAGGGCCTTAGTTAGATCATATTTAATGATCTCATGTGTTTCAATAAGATCTACTCTCATTCTTCCAAACTTCAACAGGTAAAGATTCAACTTTACTTAATCTTTCCTCCTAAGACAATCACTTCACCCATAAATCAATGCTGTGAACTTTCTCCGAAATGCTTCTATTTCAATTATTTCCTTTCCTAAGGAGGCTAAAACTGTACATAGTATTCCAAATATGTTCTAACTAAGGCCCGTACAACTGTAGTAACATTTCTCAATGTTTATACTTGCTCCAGCCTGAAATATCCCTAACATTCCATTTGCCTTCCTGATCACTTGTTATAAGATATATATCAGCTTTTTGTGATTTATGCACCAGAACATCCAGATCCCTTAGGATGGCAGAGTTCTGCAGTCTCCATTCATTTAAATAACATACTGCTTTGCTATTCTTCCTTCCAAATTGGGCAAGTTCATATTTTCTCACATTATACTCCAACTGCTAATTTTTTGCATACTCACTTAACCTATCTAAATCCCTTTGTAGACTTTTTATGTCTTCTTGACAACCTGCTTTACTACCTTTGATGGTGTCATCAACAATTTAGCAACCATACATTTGGCCTCCTTGTCAAAGTCTTTGATTTAGATTATAGATACTCCACAAGTTATAGCTTGCCAAACTTAATATTATCCATACTTTCTGCTTTATGTGAGCTAACCAATACCTTATACATACTGTGATGAAGGTTTATAATATTGTATTGTAGTTGGGAAGCTGGATTCTGAAGTGGAGAAAAAATAGATCATAGTTTTTAATTCTGTGAAGGTCTGATTTTATTTTGATAGTCAGTAAGTCATTTTGAGCATTGAAACAGCATTTCCAGGAAATCATGTTATTATAACTATATGACCAATTGGATCCTGCAGATTAATTGCTAAGATTGCTGGCCTGATTTTTATAACCCATGGAGAGGGGGCCAGCAGCAGGTTCATTCAAAATGAAGAAGTGTGTAACAGCAGAGGTGCTGTTCACAGCAGTGTCCAAAAACAATCAGCGCAAGGCATGTTCCAAGACTGACCCCTCATGGCAAACAAAAGGAAAAATAAATCTTGTCGTTCACATAGACAAGTCCCACAATAGGAAATGACTTGCCTGTATGCACCACCAACTGGGATCATAACAATATTAGTATGTTTCCCCCACACCATGAGCATTAAATTTGTGTTGCAACCTTTAATGGAGCCATAAGCTTTTGGGAATCTGAGTACAACACATCTACAGGTCTCTTTTTATCCACCTGGCTTATTGTTTCCTCAAAGAATTCCAATAAATTTGTCAAACATGATTTTCCTTTCATTAGAATATGTTGACACTAATTGATTGTGTTATAATTTTCTAAATGCCCTGCTATAACCCCCATAGTAATGGATTCTAGCACATTTATCCACAACAGATTTTGTAGACCTGGCCTATAATTTTGTGCTTTCTCTTTGCCTTTACCTCCTTTTTTGAAGAGAGGTATTAGATTAGTGATTTTTCCTCTGCTATGTTGCTTCTAGAATTTAGGAAATTTTAGAACATCAGATCCATAGTCTGCGCTGTCACTTCTTGTAAGACCCTAGGGTGAAACCCATTAGGTTCTAATTGATTCCCGGGCACATTTGTCACCAATTACTAATTGTTGTAAGTTCCTCCCTCTCTTTGACCTCTTAATTTTCACGTATTCTTCATTTGTTTTTTGAAGACAAGTACAAAATACTTGCAAAATATTTCCTGCATTTCCTTGTTTCCCAGTATTAATTCTACAAACTCACACTCTGAGGAACTAACACACTTTTTACTTTTAAACACTTAGAGTCATAGAGACATACAGCACAGAAACAGACCCTTCAGTCAAACCAGTCCATGCCGAACATAATCCCAAACTAAACTAGTTCCGTCTGCCTGCTCATGGCCCATACCCCTCCAAACCTTTCCTATTCATGTACTTATCTAAGTGACTTTCAGATACTGTAACTGTGCCCGCATTCACCACTTCCTCAGGAAATTCATTCCACAGGCGAAATGCCCTCTGTATAAAAAATTTGCTTCTTACATCTTATATCAAATCTCTCTCTTCTCACCTTAAAAATATGACCACTAGTCTCAGAGAAACTTTTTTTTAATATTTCCAGCAAATTTCTCTTAGTCTCTAATTTTTACCTAGTTTTTTTTATTTGTACTTTACTGATTTTCATAATCTGTCCAATCTTCTTATGTATTACTGACCAATACAGTCTCATAGCTTTTTCTTTTAATTTGATACTACATTTAATTGCCATAATTTATCACAAATGTTGCATCCATATCATAGATGTATAAAATCTTGAAAGGATCCTGTGAAGCAATGGTAGTGTCCCTACCTCTAGACCAAAATATCCAAGTTTGTGTACCCTGGAGGTGTCATAACAGGGCTGAACAAATTGACTAAATAACCATAAGTCCCTAAATGGTGTTGACAAGGTGAATTTGGAAATGATATTTACTCTTGTGGCTGGACCCAGAACTAGGGGGCACTGTGCAGAGATTAGGGGCAGCCCTTTTAGGGCAATGATGAGACTTCTGGAAGGTTCTATCTCAGGAGGTGAGGCCATTGAATATTTTTAAGACACAAGTCAATAGATTTTGGTCAACAAGAGAATCAAATATTAGTGAGGTTAGATCAGAATATGGAATTTGAAACACAAACAAATCAGCCATAATCTTATTAAATGGTGGAGCAAGCTCGTGAGTCAACGTTTTCTAATTTGTATATTTGCATAACTGCTGTTAAACAAGCATTTCTGGCCCTGGAAACCTAATTTTATATTTGTGTGATTTCAGGTTTTTCCATTCTATTAAAGCATCAATATTTTAATATTTTGAGCTTGGAATCATAGAATTCCCACAGTGAGGAAAGACGACATTCAGCCCTATCGAGTCCACATCAACCCTCCAAAGAGCATCCTGCCCAGACCCAGCCCCCCACCCTATCCACGTAACCCCACATTTCTCATGGCTAACTCACCTAGCTTGCACATCCCTGGACACTACAATTTAGCGTGGCCAAACCACTGAACCTGCACATTTGAAATATGTGGGAGGAAACCAGAGCACCTGGAGGAAACCCATGCAGACACGGATATGCAAATTCCACACAGTCACCCTGGCGCTGTGAGGCAGCAGTGTTAGTCACTGTGCCACTGTGCCATTCCATGTTTATAATAATTTAAAGTCTAATGTATACATCGCCCCCAAGCAATTTTTCTTTCTGTAACATTTATTAAGTTAAAACTAGTCAGTAAATTTTATTTCCTGCTTTGCTGTCTGAGAATTTTTCAGTGTGACTTGTTGGCTTATCTTGGATGATGACATTAGTCACCGGGAGATCCCCTTAACTGGTACCAGTTGGGTAAATGTTCAGCAAGATGAAATCCACACTTCAGAGATTTTTTTTGTGGGTACTTTTCTCAAGGTCAGCTACAAATCCCACTGCTTTGCCACTGACTGCAATATCTGAAACTCTATACCCTGCCTGGTTGGGGTTCAGCTCTATATTGGCAACAAAACAGAAATTGCTGGGAATATTCAGCAGAACTGTACTGATGAAGGGTCACTGGGCATAAAATGTTAATTTTGCTTTCTCTCCACAGATACTGCCAGACCTGCTAAGTTTTTCTAACAATTTCTGCTCTTGTTTCTGATTCCCAGCATCTGCAGTTCTTTCAGTTTTTGATCTGTATTGAGAACATTAGATTAAGAATATGCCATGAGAATTTTTAGCCTATTCCACTGTTTGCTGAGATCAGCCATTAGTTCCATATACTCGCCTTCTGCCCACTTCCATTAATATTTTTGGCTAACAGAAATCTATTCTTTTATGTTTTAAAATTAAGAGGTGAACTAACATCAATTGTTGTTTCTAGAAGTGTTCCAAATTTTGATCACCCTTTGTGTTGAACTGTCTCCTTACTTCATCCTGAAAATGAACTTTTGACTCATGCATTAGAGTCCTAACTTACTCAAATAGTTTCCCCTATTCAATAACTTCTCATCACTCAGTTCTTGGAATCCAGGTATTATTATAGTGAACCTATGCTGCATTTTCTCCAAACAGTCATAGATCCTGAGGTGTGGTGCATAGAACAGCTCTCAATCCCTCAATGTGTGCACTAACTAGATCTTCATGTAACTTAAGTATGGTTCCTATAATCCCTTGTATTTTATTTCTCTTGTTCTCAAGTCCAAAATTTTCCAAAAACATTTTCAATTATTTTCTACACTTAATTTGATATGTTAATGAAATATGAATTTGCAACTCTTACTCACTTTGGACTTACATTGTTACCTTCCTTTTTACCTTCCTTTTTCTTCCTTTTTACACTCAAAGTGGATAATCTCACATTTTTCTAGTTTTAAATGTTTTTTTTCCGCAGTTTTGCTCATTATTTTAACCTATCAATATCTCTTTCTATTTTTATCAACAGTGTTTCCAATAGCTCCAATTTTTGTGTCATCAGCACATCCACATGTGACTTTCAATCTCATCATTAAGATTTGAAGTAGTTGAGGCCCCAACATGGATCATTGCTGCATCCTGGAAATTACAAGACCTGCCCATTACCCTTGCCCTTTGTCTCCTTCTGCTCAACCAAATTCCTAACCAGATCAATAATTTGTCTTCAATTGCATGAGCTTCAATATTGGCTAGTGGTCTCTTGTGAGTGACTTTACTCAACGTTGTTTCTGCGAATCTAGATGAATAAACATGGTTCAACAGTACCTGCCCATTATTTTCAGTATACTCTTCAAAAAATTGTCAGGCATGACCTCTTTTTCACAAATCCAGGCTGACTCTAACTGAACAGTATGGAGGGATTATTTCACGAGCAAAGGCTAAACAGGTTTAACTCTACCCACTGGAGTTTAGAAGCATGAGAGGTGATCTTATTGAAATATATAGGACTGGATGGACTTAAGGGGCTGGACAGGGATAAATGCTGACAGGATGGTGCTCCTCACAGGAGAGCCCAGAAGCAAAGGGCATAGTCTCAGAATAAGGGGCACCAATTTAAGACTGAGATGAGGAGAAATTTCTTCTCTCAGAGGATTGAAAGTGTTTGGAACTCCTTGTCAGAGAACTGTGTGACTGCGCCCTTATATATATTTAAGGCTGAGAGAGATAAATTCTGGAACATTTGGGGAAATCAAGGGTTATGGGAAAGGGACAGGAGAGTGGACATGAGGAATGTCGAATCAGTCATGATCCTATTGAATGTTGGGGCAGGCTCAAGAGGCCAAATGGCCTACTCCTGTTCCCATTTCTTATGGAGAGAATTTTCCTTTTTTTTCATTCAATTGAAGTAGGCTGGGTGGAGGTGAGCAAATTAGGTGATGACAGCCATGTTACATTCATTGCTCAGAAAGCTAATTCAATCACCTATCAATCAGCTCATTAAGCCCATTAAGAACTGACAGGCAAGCATCGGCAAGCTTCACGGCAAATCATAGGTCTCAACAATGATTTTCTGGGTCACAGTAGCTGCCAGCCAGCCAGCCAATCAGAGATGGCAACATTTGTGTCCTAAAATCTGTCAGATATCACATCTCACTGGGGTAGTGCACTGGAAGCCAAGCCCCAGTATTACCAGGGTTGCCTCAGTCGTGAATAGCCCCAGTTCCACTTAACTGTCTAATTCAGTTTAAAAGAATATGCAAATCATTTTTTTTTCCATTCAGAAGAAAATAATTATTTATCGCAATCAAACTGTTTTTAACCCAAAGCAAAATGTAGACAAAATGTATTGCCAATCAACTCTGTGTTTACACTCTATCTGTTCATATACTAACAGGCACATAGACATAAGGCAAGACACGAATGTTATAGGTGGATAGAAAATAGGGAAACGCATTTCAACAGCACCAGTTTTGAACACAGGCATCAATGAACTGTTTTCTTTAAGTTTCTTTTCATATCTTTCGATTCTTTACAACTCGTTACCGATGACATGACATTGTATGTATTTCAATTCTTAGTTTTCAGTAAATGGTCGAGAATTCATGATTTCAGTATCTCTGAAGGTGGATTTCCCTTTCTCCTTTCAACAGGGGATTTACAGAGACAGCAACTCACAGAGGAAGAGTGAGGGATAACGGTTAGCTGCTAAGGACTTTCTTTCACCTCTCCACACAGAGATGAGAGAGAGAAAGAGAGATGGATGCTTTCTCTTCACAGGCTCAATGTTTCTGCTGCAATGTCCATGCACAAGACTGTAGTCACCTACCAATGAAGCAATCAGGAGGTTGTTGCCATGCTGAGATCGCCAGATCCTGCAATAACTCGTGTTGATTGTCTGGAATTTTCCTTCACTGTTAGAACAACATTATACATACAACTCAAAATGTGCCCCTGTAACTTGTTTTTAAAACTGCAGACACCTTCTTACATAGCTTCCTTGTGTAGCCAGATAGCCCAGGGCCTGAATGTCTAGGCCTGGAACTAAAATAGGTACTCTTTGAGCAGCGAGGCCCAATGGGGCGCTCAGGACAAGTCAAGAACAAAGCATCTGCACAAGACAAAGACAGGCAAGGACAAGCCTGAACCTGCCCTGGAAAATTAGGCTGGTTTGTGTATTGGAGTATGATGAACAGACTCACTGATGCTCTGAGTTGCCACCATGATCATGTGTGGAGAGGGGAAGGTGTCCTTGACACATCAGAGGATGGGCACTGACAGTAGCCCAGTGTCATCTGTACATGACATTGGGGGTCCCATTGGATACCGTGGCCTTGACCTTGCAAATCAATTGGCTGACGGCCAGAGAACATTCTGGAAGGTTACAGCAGGGAGGGATAGGAAGGGACATCTGATGGTCATTCCCTCAGTAAAGACTCGACCTGGCCCAGTAGCAGAGCTCCGACCATCTGGGGAGAGAAGACAATCACTTGCAAGACCAACCTTTGCCAAGTTCATTAGAGCCGAATGTACAACCTGGCCAAGTTCAACTACATGGTTAGTACCTGGTCCTAGTCTGATAGTCAGTCGTTTAGATAAGAACTGTGACACAGACTTGATGTTGTGATTGTGTTATTGACCAGACCAAACTCCATTCAAATATATCAAGGAGATAGTCTAGACCCTCAGATTTATCTTAATTAAGGGCATATGTAAGGTACTGTGTTCCAAATGCAATTTGATCAGTTACAGTACTTGGCTTCAAACAAAACACGCTTACCCCACAGTTAAAATACAAACAAAGGAAAGAAATGGTATAACTTAACTCTACTGCAAAACTTAACAGAATAATAGATTATTTAACCACTAAACAGCAAGTGCTCCAATATAGTAACATCCCATAAACACACACTTGGCAAAGGCAAATTCAGTAGAATGGGTTGTCTCACATACAATGCTTCTCCAGTCCAGGAGGAAAAAAACATCAAGAGAAAATTCTGTTAGAGAGAGAGGTATGGCAGCTTCCACAACCAACTTCAAAACCTCAACAACTGCTGAAAACTAAACTAAAACCCTGGTTCTATGGGAGCCTGATGCCACCCATTCATGCTGCTTCTACTGTTCCAACATTCAAAAAAAACCCAAGGCCTCATAGGCAGCATACTTTATTGGCTTGAAACAGATTGCTCAACCCCAATGGCTCAAAGCCTCTCTCCAAAACAATACCATGATAAAATACACCTCTTAGAGCGATAACATTGTCAAAATTGATCATGCCATTATTGTAAGATTAGGAAGTTTTATCACAAAAGGGCAGGGTTTTAGATAATATTCAGCCATATAGGCCCTTTTATGTATTTTGGATTTGTATTTCATGTATTTCTTTGTCTTTCTCTCTCTTCGGGCTCTATCCTATCGTTTACTCCCTACCCCACCCACCACCCTATTTTCTGCATATAAACTGACGTTTTCCCAGCCACCATCAGTTCTGAGGAAGGGTCATCAGGCCCAAAACGTTAACTCTGTTTTCTCCTTCACAGATGCTGCCAGACCCACTGAACTTTTTCAGCAACTTTGCTTTTGTTTCTAATTTACAGCATCCACAGTTCTTTTGGTTTTTATTTAGTCTGAAACATTGACGTTGCTTTCTCTCCACAGATGCTACCAGACATACAGAGTTTCTCCGGCTATTTCTGTTTTTGTTTCAGATTTCCGGCATCCACAGTTTTTATTTCAAACATTTGTTTATTTTTTTCTCACTATTTTGCATCTAGAATAAATATCTAGCAATTTAACAGCCCTTTCTATGTTCCTTAAGACAAAATAAATAGATTCATTCTTTGAACCCACTAATATATTTACTCTTGGTAAATCTGTGACATTTTATCTTTGATCTCTACCACCATCCTTTCTTTTTTATCCTTCTGTATCAATCTTGAACTCAAGATGTATTTATTAAACTACCAATTCCTTTCCTACATTGAGCTTGAACCATCTTTCCAAATGGCCTCTTGTACACCTCCACTTTCACTATTACGTTTTTTTTAAAAATCCATATAAAATATTGCCGCTATCCTTCACAATGCAATTTTGCATCCAATTCTTCCTTTATGCTTTATACTTTATAACTGTACCTACTAATTCCTTTTTTATTCTCTATTAGCCTCATGCCATATTCCCTTTTTGCTCTTCCAATCTTGTCCTCACCTCCCTATATGGTTTCTATATTTTTCATGATTGTTGTACCCTATGGCTTCCTTTTCCATTTTAGTTCCATTTTTTTTATTCTTTTGGGAGATGAGGATGTTGTTGGCTAGGCAGCATTTATTGCCCATCCCCAATTTCCCAGAGGGGCAGTTAAGAGTCAACCATATTGCTGTGGGTCTGGAGTCATATGTAGGCCAGACCAAGTAAGGATGGAAGTTTCCTCCCCTAAAGGATATTAGTGAACCAGATGGGTATTTCCAACAATCGACAATGGATTCACTGTCATCATTAGACTCATAATTCCAGATATTTATTGAAATCAAATTCCACCAGCTGCTGTGGTGGGATTCGAACCCAAGTCCCCAGAACATTATCAAGCTTTCTAAATTAACAGTTCACCAATAATACCACTAGGCCATCAATTGCAATCTCAAGCACCAGAACCTCTCACCTGCCTCACAGTATCTTTCCTACTGAAATCTGCATGCTTTAAACTTCATAAATTTGAGGCTGACTTGCCCTTGACCACTCAATGTACATCATCTTCCATTCAATTCATACTTCTCCTAAATACTATGGCCCTTGCCTTAGATATTTCACTTTTAAAGATTATTTTGAGCAGCACCATAATTGTGGAATCTTGCCAATCTTGTGGAGGTGGGCCTGAAGTTGGGACCAGAAAAAAGTTTTGTAAAGAAGTGCATTGGATCAACTGGATGATACACTCCTGATTCCAGCCAATTTTGCCAGAGGCTGGTGAAACTGACAGTGTGGGCAAACAGTTTGAATAACTAAGTACCCATTTGTAGAGAAATTGGAGATTGGGGATGTTGCCAGGCATCTTTTTGCCAGTGGATCCCCTATTCCCAGCTAAAGCCAAAACATAGCAGACCCCTGGGGACACTTAGTTAGTGGGGCATGAGCTACAAAACTCTTATCTATTATCCCCATTCCACAACAGAGTCACAGGCATCAGAGATCACAGCTGTAGCTGCAGCCCACCCTGTGGCCAATAATCGTTATTTTAAAAGAGACAAGATTCTGCAATTTATGTGAAAATTAATAATTTCTCAATAATGATATGATGAATTCAAGTGTGTTTTACTGCAACGTTTAAACTAATTTAACTTAACTCTCCATTTCTACAGGATTAAGTTACAGAACGCAAAACAATTGACTTTGTAATTGCTATAACCTTGTTATAAATTTCTATTACTAATATTTAGCTGTTTCTTAATTATACCAGTTTAACGTAAACACAAATAAGCTGAAATAAAGTGCAAACAGACTGCATTAATGGAGAAAATGCAATTGTGGATTTGCAGTATTTTGGGAGCAATAGGGAGAAATGTTTGTCGGCAATGTCACAAGCTGGGCCATTGCTTCAGTGGGATTTATGTGCAAAGATAAAAAGGACATTTTCTACTTTAGTCTTATCACAAAGAATCCAAATAAGAAGGCGGTAATAAGAATTAAATACATAGCTATCCATCATGACGGTTGATGTGTTTTTATACTTTTGTGATTTTCTGCTTCTCTCACCCTTATAATGAATTTCTCTTCACACATTAAGCCCAGTTTTCAAGTAAAAGAAACAGGTTAGTAACCATTTAGGAATGGGATTAAGTGTTCATGTGGATGGAGGTAATTGTATACTGTGTAGAATACTATGACCTATTTATGAACATACAAATTGGAGCAAAAGTAGACCATTTGGCTTCCCAAGTCTGCTTTGTCATTCAATATCATTGCAGATCTGTTTGTACTTTGATTTCCACATTCCATCTACCCCTGACAAATTTCAATTCTCCTAACAAGAATCTATCCAGCTCTGTCTTAAAAATATTCAGTGACATTTTCTTCACCATTTCTTCTGTGGAGATACAGGCTGGTTGGCCTAAGGCCAGTTCCAGGTAAAATGTTGCAATCCATTAGTAGGAAGTGGGGAAAGGACAATTAGAAAATCAATATATGATAGAGCACAGTCAGTATGATTTTATGAAAGGGAAATCATGTTTGAAAAAGTGACTACAGATCTCTGAGGGTGCAACGTACAGGGTGGATAAAAATAAGCCCATAAATGTACTATATTTGGATTTTCATAAAACATTCCATAAGGCATCACACAAAAGATCAATACACAAGACATGGTTTTCTGGATTTAAAACAACATACTGCAAATGCTGGAAATCAGAAATAAAAATAGAAAGTGCTGGAAAAACTCAGCAAATCAGGCACAATCATAGAATCCCTACAGTGTGGAAACAGGCCCTTCTGCCCAACAAGTCCACACTGACCCTTGGAGCATCCCACCCAGACCCATCCCCCTATAACCCACACACCCCTGAACACTACGGGCAATTTAGCATGGCCAATCCACCTAGCCTGCACATCTTTGGACTGTGGGAGGAAACCGGAGCACCTGGAGGAAACCCACGCAGACACGGGGAGAATGTGCAAACTCTGCACAGTCGCCCAAGGGTGGAAACGAACCCAGGTCCCTGGTGCTGTGAGACTGCAGTGCTAACCACTGAGCCACTGTGCCACCCCTTCTGCAGATAGAGTTAATGTTTCGTGCCCGATATAACTTGAGTCCCATTGAGTTTCTTTGGAACTCTGTTTTATATATTATGTAAATGCTTGTGTTAGCCATTAAAGGACAGAAATATTAAGCCTGAATAAAGTGATCGTTTTCAGTTTGTACATCTCTGAGTAAACCTTAAGGCCTGGTGCTGTAGGTTCAACTATTTATAATCTATATCAACAAGTTAGATAAAGGGACCAAATGTAATATATACGAGGTTGCCGGTGGTACAAAGCTAGGCAGGAAAGTAAGTAGTGAGGAGGACACAAAGAGCAGAAATTCTACACAAATGGGCCCACTTCAAGGCTGGGGGTTTTGTGGAGCCTGGCAGCAGGCTGGGAATCTCTTTGTCAGAGCAGCAGGATTTGTCATGGCTGCATTAAGATGCTGCCTCCAGGCTTTCCAACCAGAGTGCAGGTATGATAATGAGCCACATCCATCAATAAATGATTCTCTACTTCAAGGCACCTCATCAGAGAACAGAACGGCTGCATTCAGTATTGTTTCTGAATGCATCCAGAAGAAGGATGGAAGCAAGACATAACAGCACAAGGGAATAAACAGTCTACCTCTAGCCCCATTGAAGTCAATCAAGGTTGCATCATAAAAACTGAAAGAACTGCGGATGCTGTAAATCAGAGACAAAAACAGAAATTGCTATTAAAGCTCAGCATGTCTGGCAGCATCTGTGGAGAGAAATTAGAGTTAACATTTCGGGTCCAGTGACCCTTCTTCAGAAATCCAAAGGTTGCATCATGTTGAAGTAATGAAAAGTGGAAAGGAAATGTTTTCGTAGTTGCACAAAAAGATTCATTTGATTGCTTATATGTCCATGTCCTCATGTATGTGAAGATTTAAACAAATAAGGTGCTTCATTTGAATTCTCCATTATCCTGCTAGTTCTGTTTTACGTTCTGAATTACAAATGGACATAAGTTTTCAGGAGAATGGCATGACATGAGTGGAGGATGAGAAAAGGGTATGAATATCATTCAGAACTGTGAGAACAATTTGTTGAGGGAAGGATGCAGTGGCTTTACCATTGTTGTTTCCTACGGCTTCACAAATTTAAGATTATCTGAGACTTGCCTGGAGGAGGTTGTTGTGGGCATCTCTGGTTACCAGGTAATCAGCCTCACCTATCAATTTCTTCTCATCGGAGAATACCAAGCACCTCTCCTCCAGCTACATTCTTCTCACCACATTTTGCAAAGGACAACGGACCACCACCATTCTCAAAACTATTGCTTGCTGAAGGGCAACCCAAGATCTGTGCCTTAGTTGCACTGCCCCTGACAGGTATATTGAGGCTGGACTGTAGTGGGAGCCCACATATCCAACTGTTGATCATGTAAGCACAAATATCTGTGGGATATACAACTGTTGCACATGGAACAAGCCATGATGGCCTCCAGAATATTCTGCACACACATGCAGAAAGTCTTCCAGTAGTGAAATATGAGTTGAACATTGAGGAAGTGAAATCCCTTTAAATTGATGAACATGCCAGGATGATGTGAGTGTACTGATTGCTAAATGTACTGTCCTAACTCCCTATACATCCTGGGAATTCAGACATTGCAACAACTGTCCTCTGGCTCTGAATGGCCTCATCACTGTCAAAGTGACCCTTGGCAAATGTCACATTGATCAACTGGCCCCTAAACCTGTGAGTAGCTGGTTGTAAATTTGCTAGATGTCACCTGCAGATCCCCTGAAAGAATAGGAGGTAACAGAAAATTCAGAGCCATGGTGATCTTAACTACCACTGCACCTGCACCTCTAGAAAGGAGGGCCTATTACAAGAGTCTGCAGATGTCAGCAGCAAGCCGTGATGAAAATCTGAGCCTCCTGAATTACTGCTGCTGCTTTATGCTGGGGAAGCCAATTCTTTGTCTGCAAACACTGTACTGCTGGGGGTGTATCAGGCTCCTTTGTGCTGCAATTCTGTTTCTGTTACCTCTGACTTGTGAAGCAGCATTGTGGCTCAGGGGAAAGTGGCAGCTGATATTACTGCTTCTCTTGCTCCTGCTGCTTTAAATGTGGCTGGCCCTCTTGTTCCTCACTGGAGCTCTGTTACGTTTCAAGAAGGTGAGGTGGCCAAAGTGTTGAACAGCAGGAGCTTTATTATGGAGGTGTTCAGACAGCAGGCAGCAAGGTTAGTCTGAGCTGTTTCCCTCCAAAATGGCTGATGACATCACCATGTCACATGACTGGACACAGACATTCTTGCGGTGAAATCACTCACAATATTTACAATCATATATACAACAGCCAGTAAGTAAGAACTTCCAGAGGATGTTGATTCTAATGTAGCATAGGTCAGCATACCTCAGGCATCAGTTTATTTTTCTTATTGTTTTTAACCTCTAGTATTTTAGATGTACTAGGAACATCTTCTGTCTTTTCCTGAGACTGAATATCCAGAGGTTTGCACAATACTGTGGTACTCTCTACTAAAGTAATGTCTCCCTCAGATCCTCCGGTTGTTGTTCTGTCCTCGCTTATGACCAGTTCTCTATTTGGCAACGTTATTTGTGGATCTTCAATTAATGTTGTCTCTCGCACTTTTGTTCTGGTTGCCAAAAGTTGATCTGCATGTCTTCTCCATCCTACAGTGTCTCTCGTCTGTACCATGTAGAAGACCAATCCAGTCTGTGCTTCAGTGATGGCTGTCTCTCCCCTTCTCACCAGTGATGTAATTCCTTGCGAACAATTCTTGACCATTTTGGAAAATGCAATGTTCAGCTTTGTTCTCTTGTTGGAAAACCTGATTCTGTTGTTTCTGGTCATGCATGGTTTCAACAAATCAAAAGCTATGTTCCACTGACACTTCACCATGAGTAATGTTGGATAACTCTGAACTAAGTGGGTTGTGTTCTGGTATGTGAACAAAAATTGGATCAGTCTTTTGGAAAGTGATCCTTGTTCTTGATTTACCCATAAGGAATGTTTTATTATCTGAACAAACCTTTCTGCTAAGACATTTGTGGCTGAATGATAAACACCTGATATGATGTGTTGAACTACATTGTATTTTAGGTAGTTCATAAATCTTTGAAAGATATGCTATGAACCATTATCACTAACAAGTTGTTTCAGCTTACAAAAAACCTCACAAAAAAGTCTCCCCCCAATCTTGCAATTATTTTCTCTGAAGATGGCATGGTCATGATGGCAACTTCTAGCCACTTAGTATGTTCATCAATCACTATGTAAAACATTCACCTTTCAGAAGGTCCAGCATAGTCAGTATGGATTCTTCACCATGACTTTCTGGCCATTCTCATGGATGCAATGACACTAATGGACCTCATGAATTCTTATGCAAGTTGCACGTATTCCTGCCTTCTCCTCAATTTCAGAGTCAAGACCTGGCCACCAAAATTGGTTCTGGCTATCTTATTCATTCTGACAATGCCACAGTGACCTTCATGCGGATGAGTTAACGTGCATTTCCTTTGCTGTAGTGGACTGATGACCCTCATTCCCCACAGGAGACATCCCATCACTATCAAACCAAGGGACCAACTCTGTAGAGTTTAAAAGAACATGTCAGCAGCATAAGAACATAAGAAGAGGGTTAGAAATAGAATCAAGAGTAGTTCATATGTATGTATGATCATACAATCTTCGGGATTTATGCTTTCTTATCTAAAGAAAAGAAACACTAAAATATTTCAACACAAATGTACAAGGTAGTATCACTACATGACTGTATCATCTTATACAGGGGTAGTGAGAACAAGAATAAAGCCCCAAAAATAGATTAGAATCTTTACAGTGTGGAAGCAGGCTATTTGGCCCATCAAGTCCACACCAACCTTCCAAAGAGTATCCCACCCAGACCCACCACTCCCTATCACCCTGCATTTCCCTTGGCTGACCTACACATCCCTGGACACTATGGGCAATTTAGCATGACCAATCCACCTAATCACCATACCTTTGGACTGTGGGAGGAAACCAAAGCACTCGAAGGAAACCCCATGCAGAATCAGGAAGAATGTGAAAACTCCATACAAACAGTCACCCAAGGGTGGGATCAAATCTGGGTCCCTGGTGCTGCAAGGTCACAGTGTTAACCACTGAATCACCATGCTGTCTCAATCAGAGAACACCTACAGTGTAGAAGCATGCCATTTGGCCCAGCAATTCCATACTGACCCTCCAAAGATCATCCCACCTAGACACACCCTAACCTTTGGACTCTAGTCGTGTCCAGGGATGTGCAAGCCAGGTGGATTAGCCATGGGAAATGCAGGGTTACAGGGACAGGATGAGGGTGGGTCTGGATGGGATGCTCTTCAGAGGATTGGTATGGACTCAATGGGCCGAATGGCCTGCTCCACACTGTAAAGATTCCATGCTTTGGGAGGTACTATTGAAGGAGCCGATGAATTGCTGCAGTGCATCTTGTATGTGGTACCCACTGCTGCCACTATGGGTGGTGAAGGGAGTGAATGTTTAAGGTGAGGAAAAAGGATACTAAATAAGTGGGCTGCTTTGTCTTGGATGGAATTAAGTCTCTTGAATGTTGTTAAGAGCTGAATTCATCCAAGTAAGTACAGGGAATATTATTACACTCCTGACTAATGCCTTATAGGTGATGGACTGGCTGCTGGGAGTCAGGACCTGAATTATTCACCCCAGAGTTCATGGTCTATGCTCTGTTCGTGTAGACAAAGTATTAACATGGCTGGTCCAGTTCAGTTTCTGGTAAATGGAACCTGTTTCCCCTCCCCACTCCCACCAGGATTTTGCTCGTTGCAGTATTTCTAGCTATATTACAAGACTGATAACTATTTATAAGTGAAAAAAAAATTAAACTAAATGAAGCCCTAATATTTTGCATATTTTGTTATTACCAGTTGAGGTGGTGTGAATTGGCTCCCCTTTTTCACTAACCGCCAAACCCGCCATCCTGCAACCCACCCCGCCCACACCCTCGGCTGATTGCAACAAAGATTTTTAATTCTTTTCAGCACATAACCAAATCACATTTTGATTAACACACAGTCCACTAAGTTAAAATTAAGGATCCAATTGCAATGTTTTCTTGAGTGAAAGAGAAAGGAGTTTTATTACTTATCAAGCCCAAGAAGGAGACTAAGTTGCAACATTAAATTTGCACACACAGGTATAAAGTTTATATTCTTCTCCAAACTGCTTTTGCCAGGGCATTGTCTTTGAGATGCTAAGAAACAGAGAGACAATCTGGAGATGACTTTCATCCCAATATGTGAAATCTCCAGAAATGTATAAACACGGAGATACAACTGAGTTTTATCATCTTTTTATAACAACTTCAGGTCAGATTGATTCTTGCTTAATGATAGTTTCATGATCTTGGGTTAACCTGTTCAGGTGACCACTGTGGTCAATGTAAGTCAAAGTTCTTTCGTTTTTTAAATTATTTTAAGTCCATGAAAAGTCCAGGTATTAAAATCGGATAATAAAATGGAAAAAATGTTTATTTTTATTATTATCATAGAATATTACACAGTGCTTTACAATGTCCCTGCAAACAGCAATTTGATAATGACCATATAATCTGTTTCACTGACGTTGACTGATGGATAAAAATGAGCTGTACACTAGGAAGAACTCAACTGCTCTTTTCCAAAGTTATATTTTAGCATCTACTTTCTCCAACTGAGAGGGTGATGTCAGTTTGGCATCATATCAGAAAGGTAGCACCTGACAGTGTGGCACTCTTACTGTGTTATTATGGAACATCAGCCTAGATTTTGTACTCATACTTCTGGGGTGGGACTTATAGAGTCATAGAGTCATACAGGGAGAAACGGACCGTTCTGTCCAACCAGTCCATGCCGAATATAATCCCAAACTAAACTAGTCCCACCTGCCTGCTCCAGGTCCATATCTCTCCAAACCTTTCCTATTCATATATCCCTCCAAATGTCTTTTAAACATTGTAATTATACCCGCATCCAGCACTTCATCAGGAAGATCATTCCACACGCGAACCACCCTCTGTGTAAAAAATTTACCTTTTTTTAAATCTCTCTCCTCTCATCTTAAAAATGTGCCCCCTAGTATTGAAATTCCCCATCCTAGGGAAATGACATCTACCATCAACTATATCTATACCTCTCACTATTTTATAAACTTCTATCAGGTCACATCTCAACCTTCTACACTGTAATGAATAAAGTCCCAGCCTATCCAGCCTCTCCTTATAACTCAAACATTCCATACCCAGCAACATCCTGGTAAATCTCTTCTGAACCCTCTCCAGCTTGATAATATCCTTACTATAACTGGGCAACTAGAACTGGACACAGTATTCCAGAAGAGGCCTCTCCACTGTACGGTACAACCTCAACATAACGAAACATATCTTATACCCAAAGGACTCAGCAATGAAGGCAAGCATACCAAACGCCTTTTTAACCATCCTGTCTATATGTGATGCAAACTTTAAAGAATTATGTACCTGCACCCCTAGGTCCCTCTGTTCTACAACACTACGCAGGGCCCTATCATTAATTGTATAAGCCCTACCCTTGTTTGATGTACCAAAATGTAATACTTCACATTTGTCCAGACAGAACTCCATCTGCCACAACTTTCTGACTTGAAAGCCAGAATGCTATTATTGAGCAATTACTAATATCAAAAAAAAGTTCATATATCTGAAGATAAATAAATCATAAGATAAAGGTTATAAAATAGAATTCATCTTCAATGTCATGAGATGACTGGAAAGTGCATTTTTAACACTTGCAATGAATCAAGGGAAAATCCGGGAGCTAGAAGTAGCCTTGCGATGCTAATTCTGGATAGGAACCTAAAAATGAGCTCTTCCAATTTCACAAGAGACAAAGTACAGCCCATCTTGTCAGGAAGACTATGAAATAGAAAATATGGAAATTGATGAATAGAATTAAGGGCAGCTAAGTGGTGAGGCAGGACCAATAACAAAGTGTGATATGATTGCACTATATTGATGCGACTGGATCACAAATTTCACGTTTCTTTAAGAATAAAAAGGATAACACCATTGTCTTTCTACCTCACAGAAAATAACAGCCAAAAGTTTAGAGGGAATGAGGAAAGATAGCCATATGTACCTAAGTCATTCAGGAAAAATTTGTTAAGACTTAACTTTAAAAATGTTTACTTGAAAAAATGTTTTCTAGCCTCTGTGTATGTGTGAGAGAGAGAGAGGTTAATTCAATTACTGATGTTTAGTATCAGATAACTAGATGATCTATTATCATCCATGATCCAGAATTCAAAAGAGCTAATAGTCCTGATTGATCTTGACTGGAGTGCAATACCTGAGAGTCCAGTGGCAACAGATTCACTCAAAAGGAACTTGTTTAATTATCTGAGTAAAAAAGATTTGAAAGGCGATGGAGATTTTTGGGGGAATGAAACTAGAAGAATTGCTCTTCCGGAGAGTGAGCAAAGACTTAACAGCCTTCTTTCTGTGCTGTAACACTTCCATGATTCTATTCTACAGTTCAACCATATTACAGCTATAACTTTTCCCAGATTTAATAAAAGATCATCAACCTTATGCATTAACTCTTGTCTCTACACGGAGGTCATGTAGTTTAAAAACTTCTATTGTTTTAGGCTAGTTTCTCCTACAGGATAACAATTCATTAACTGTTTAAATTTCCATCCAGGCCTTAAGCAATGTTGGATGTTGATGGACACAACTAGAGAACAATTCATAATATTATGTATTCTATTATGCGCGTTGTGTCATTATGGGTGTAAGTTAATATGAGTCAGAGCAATGTTGGACTCCGGCAAGATTTGTGGCAGAACCAGGTGAGAAGTCTGGTGATGCCTATCTCCACATTGGATACATCTCACTCCATTTTACATTTTTTTATGAGTGGTGCGGTGAGTTTATTGCCTGTAAAATTCCTTGTTAATTTCCCAATTTGCCTCAGTTTTACACAGCTTCCTATTTTACCAAACATGCTAAACAAGCCAGACATCAAGAAAATGCAACTTGGAAATCAAAGCAGGTATCTGACACCTTTAACTCACCACTTACTCTGAAGGACCTCCATTTTGGACATGGGGTATTAACATTTCATGGGCTCCAGCCACACGCACGCCATATTGTCATCAGAAATGTACCTTCTAAGGTACTAAGGTACTAAGGTAAGCTTCTAAGGGCCCTCATGACACATCTCCACTCCACATACAGGATGCTTCTGCACTTCAGTGCTGTACCTTGAGGAGAAACAGCACCTGTTACTGGAATAATGTTGCGAGGACACTGTGTGCATAGGGACATGCACCCAGTTCTGTGACAACCACGCAGGACTGGATTAGACTGCGTCTCTGGGCACTTCACTCACATTCGCAGCACTCACTCAATCTGAACCTACCTCACATTGCTCACTGCTGCCTTATATTGCCTTACCTTTGAGCACTTTGAACCCTGAGGCAGAGATTTTACATTAAAATTAATCTCCCTGATTAGAAAGCTGGAATCACTTAGCAGATTGTTGTCCTGCCTTTGAGCTGTAAGGCCCTAGGTCTGTTGGCCATGAAGAACCCAGTCACTGGTAGAGGGCAGCCATTGTGTACTGGTTCCAGTCCCTATTCCCGATAAATGTGGATTGGGAAGGACATGCAGCAGGAAAATAAAATTGTTGATATGAAGCTGATCAACCAACATTGAGGTGATCCCACAAAACAGAAAGTACTCATGCTGTTCTCTTCACTTGAAGCAAGACATTATTGGCTGCCAGTCCAGCACTCAATTGTTAAATTCTTATCCTTCTTTTCAAATCTCTCCATGATCTTACATCTCAATATCTTTGCTCAGAGCCAGAATTTTTCAATTACGCTCCTATGAATCACTTCGGAAAGTTTTGATCCATGAAATGCGCTATATAAATGCAGGTTACTATGGTTGTAGCTTTTCACTTTTGTCTTTCGTCTTGGTAACATGCTCAATCAAAAGCAGCACAGGCTCATATCACGGCAGCTCCTAAAAACTACTATTTCTGGTCACTAAAGTACATGGTTTTTTTTGTCAGGTACAAGGCAGAATAAAAGAGAAAATAACTTTTGTTATAAACCCTTCAATCACTTCTTTACTCCCACTTGATGCTACATGAGGCAGTATCATCTCTAGAGACCTAATATTATTACAAACTGGACCTGAGTGACTACTGAATTAACTCATCTTGACCGCATGATGGTTTTACTCTGCTATGCAGGCTGACACAAGGAGCAAGGGCACATGCTGCTGCTTGCACCTACTGTCATTCAATGTGCTGAGAAAACAGACAGAAATCTTGTCATCGGAGATCAAAGTCGGTAAGTAAGCTTACAGTTATGACACATAGATCAGTTGGCTCAAGGACAGTGCCACAAGCAGCACAGAGTGACAGCTATTGTTGATACGGACAGGAAACCTGGTATAAATTCCTGTCAAAACTTACCGTCCACCACAGACACCACAGTGCATTTACACGCGAGTCCAGATCACACTAATGTGTTATCCATTAAGTAAAAAATGCCTTTAAATATTTCCAATATTTTAAACAGTAAATAAGACTGCCTTTTTTTGGTATCTAAGGAAATAAAAATTGCAGAACCCACTAAAAAAGAGGCACCTTTGCAATTCAAAAAGACTCTACGAATTATCACACTACCTGAGGATTATTTTTTCAGTAAGGTAGATAAAATTTCTTTTTGGTTTATATGTAAACAGTGGGGTTGTTCATATGAACATAAATAAAAAAATAGGAGCAGAAGTAGGCCATTTGGTCACTTTGTTTAGCAAAGATAGTACTTGTCCAGAGACAGGAATGTAACAGTGCTGCGAAGACATCTGAACCAAATTCTAAATATGAAATTTAGACATAGGAATATATGAACAGGAGTAAGCAATTCAGTCTGTCAAGCCTGATCTTCCATTCAATAATGGCTAATCATCTACCTTAATGCTATTTTCCCCACTATCACCATTTCCCTTGACATCATTAATCTCTCAATTTCTGTCTTGAACATGTTCAATGATTGCCTTCCAAAGCTCTCTGGAGTAGAGAATTTCAAAGATTCACCATCTAAAAAAAACTGAAAGATAATCTGCATTATACAGCTCAATCGTATTTATCTTTAAATGTAGCAATAGGTAACATTCATGTAAGGTTTACTGATTTCTTAAGTAACTTTTACACAGTTTAAAACTTTAACCAATTAAGTAAAGGATTTGTAGAATTAATAGGAAAATATTAACAACAGATGGTGCATTTATATAGTACATTTAACGCAGAAAATGTCCCAATGGACTTCATAAGAGTGATTACCAATGAAAATTTGACACCAAGAAATATAAGCAGATCCAATAGAGGAATCCATTGTAGATTTACTAGCAGGATATCTGGACTCTAAGGGTTAAACTATAAGGGGAGTATAAACAAATTAGAGTTGCATTTCCTGCAATTTTGAAGGTTAAAGAATGATGTGATTGAAGTTTATAAGACATTACAGGGGAATGTAGAGGGTGCATCACTATTTCTGCTGTTTGTGGAGTCTAGAACTCAAGGGTATCATCTAAAATTACAGTCAGATCTTTCAGGGGTGCTAAAGAAGAAAATCTACATTTGGAAGCTCCACAATGTCAACTGATGCTAGGTCAATTGTAAGTTTCAAATTTGAGATTCACAGATTTTTTGTTAACCAAGGATATTAATAGGTAGGGACAAAGGTAGGTATATGGAGTTAGATCACTGATCAGTTATGATTTCAATTAATGACGAAGCAGGCTTGAAGGACTAAGTGACGTACTCCCATTCCTATGTTCCTATGAAAACACAGGATTAGTTTACACATGTGCATTGGTGACGTCCATTTTCATATCAATGCCTCCTCTCTTGACCCTTCCTCTGCCTGTTAAATTGTCAGAGTGCATATCCAACATCTAGTACTGGATAAGCTGAAAATTTTTCCAACAACTGAAGCCATTTTCTTTGGTCCCAACACAAATTCCCTAGCCACCAACTCCATCCTTCTCCCTAGCAACTGTTTAAGGCTGAACTAGATGGCTT
Organism: Rhincodon typus; assembly: GCF_021869965.1. Taxonomy (NCBI): domain Eukaryota; kingdom Metazoa; phylum Chordata; class Chondrichthyes; order Orectolobiformes; family Rhincodontidae; genus Rhincodon; species Rhincodon typus. The sequence continues at coordinate 58,885,633 of NC_063334.1, forward strand.
ACAACAAAATGAGTTTCAAATCACATATCCAAATTTCAGTAAGAGTGGCCATTTCCACCTTCTTAACATCACCCGAGTCCATCCTGCTTCAAAACATTGGTTGCTAAAACCCACACCAATGCCTTTGTTGTCTCTAAATGTGACTATTTCAATGCATGCTAAAGACCCCCCTCTTTCTTCCCTCTATAGGTTTGATGTGATCCAAATTTCTAGTGCCTAAACTCACACTAAGTCCTGTTCACCTATCATTCCCTGTCCTGATCGAAATACATTGGCTTCCACTTAAGAAATATTTCAATTTTAAAATTCTCCTCCTTCTTTTCAAATCACCTCCTGCCTATAATCATTTGCAGTTCGACACCAAGATATTTGCATTCCTCCGGCTGAACATTCCTGGTTTTTAATCTCTGCACCATATGTGATCGAGTGTTGATCTGTAAAGTCTCAGGCTCTGGAATTCACTCCCTAAACCTCTCCACCACCCTTTCTCTTCCTTCCTTTCAGAGTCTACACAAAAAAAATTACCCATTTTGCAGTATCACATTTTATAACACTCCTGTGAAGCACCTTAGCGACATTTTATTACACAAAAGTGTTATGTAAATCAAATTGTTGTTATAGTAATCTTTGGTTGTCCAATAAAGAGGATTTGGATTATTCACCATGCTGAATTGTTGTCCATTCCACAGTGCTTATGTTGGATTAGTAGCTAAAACGTAGCAATAAAAATTGGATTTAAATTTGGCTGCAGAGACAACAGCAGTGGAAGAGAATTCACAAAATCAAAGCACAGAGGAGGCCATTTGGCTTGACTTGTCTGCACTTGCTCTTCAAGCAATTCATCCAGTGCTAATTTTCTCATAACCTTGCATATCATTCCTTTGCAAATAAGAGGGAAATATCTGGAGTCTGCAAACAGAAAGCATCCATCTCTCCCTCTATCTATCTTTTCTCTCCATGCAAAACAAGGATAGAAAAACCAAGAAAGCTTAAAAGAAATAATTCTACAACAAAAGACTTAGGTCCACCTGATCAACCATAGAACTGAAGAATGACCCATCACCCTACACACAACAGGGTGTCATCAGGGATAAATGTTAAAAAGAAAACTGTGAGACAATTCAACCTACACTTGAAAGTTGGACCTGCAATTCTCAGAATTCTGTTCATCCCATTTATATTCTTTTACCGTCAGTAGTACCTGTGTCAAATTGTTTGTCGTAATCAAGGGTGAGTGTGTGGGTTGAAGGAGTATGGTTTAAATCACGTTTTAGTTGATTAGAAATCCTTTTGTTCCTCTTTCTTTACATTAAGTTTAGAGAACTTGTTTGTTACTGATAAAATCAGATATGAATTACTTATGTCCTGATAAGCAAATTTTGGTGGTTGAGTTGGGGTTTTGTGATGTTTGTGGAACAGTTCTGCACCATTATCAGCTCATTTTTCCTGTTTAAGTCATATCAATGGCTTCACATCTTTACTATAAAGTGTGGTACCCATAACTTGATACAATACTCCAGCTAAGGCCAAACTAAAGTTTCATACAAGTTTAACATAAAATCCTTACTTCTGTATACTATCCCTATTATCAAAACACATGATTCCCTAGACTTTACTAACTGTACTCTCAACTGGTCCTGACACCTTCAATAACTTGTGTGCATGTACACCAAACTCCACCTGCTCCTGATCCCCCTTTAAAATTTTTCCATCTATTTTATGTTATCTCTCCATATTGTTCATATCAAATGAATCACTTCACACTTTTCGACATTGAATTTCTCTGGTACTGGTTTGCCCAACAAAAACAATAAGCGGTATTGTATAGGGGTCTGAGCAACGTAGGCTGTGTCAAGATTTGTAGCAGATTCAGATGAGAATAAGAGTGAGGCCCATGTCAATGTCAAAGTCACCTTGCTCCATCTTTTATGATTTCACAAGTGGCACAGCAGGAATCTCACTAGGCAACGGCACGATGGTAAATGTTGGTGATTAATGCTTTTTAAATGCCTTGTTAGTGATACAGCTTGCCTCATTAACAGTCAGCCTCCCATCTTATCAAAGCCATCATGCAAGCTCAGGGTTGGGAAAACTTGGCAAGGAAGCCAAGGCAGGTACCTGGCAGATTCAGCTCATGGCTTGTTCCGAATAACTTGCACATTGGACACAGGGCGATAACATCTCAGGAATAATCAACAGGCACCAGACACATGCCTTTCATATCCAGACACTGCCATCCAACATTTGCTAATGCAGGACAATCATAATTCCAACTCTTTGTAATACTGGCTGGCCACTCAGCAATCTCAGATTTTCAAAGTTGGTCAGAGATCTGGGGTGAAAACAGTCCTGGGTGCCTGTCTGTCCATCTTTCAAGATGTCTGAGCCTGGAGGGGCAGCAGGAGTTGGGAAGTCAAGGCTGAGGGGGGAAAGCAGAGAGAGCTGTAGAACTGGGGATAAGGACAGAGATGTCGGGTATCTCAAAGTGAATGGAGAAATGCATTGGAGGGCACAATAGAAAGTGGGACAGTTATTGACCGCGACCATCAGTGTGGCCTGCTCAGGGAGAGTAGGAAGGACATTCTTAAAGTGAAATGATGGGGTTCAGGGGGCATGGAGAGCAATTGAAGATGACGCTCAATGTGGTGGGTCTTCACACTGGGGATGATGAGTAGAAATGGGCTGTCAGCATAGAACGCGGTAACAGGAGACATGCAGGCTCTGGGTGTGGGGGTAAGTGATTGTTGTGTATGCAACGGTTGGGGATGGGAGATCTCCAGGCTTCTAGGTGGGGAACCAGTGCAGCTGGCATTCACCATCAGCTGTTGTTTATGCTCTCTAAGTGTGAAGTGCTACTAGAAAATAATGGCTGGAACAACATCCAGGGTGGGGAGACTAAGTGTCAGTTCGATGAACGAGGACGCTGAATCTACATTGGCTGAATGTTGTGACATTATACAAACAAAAACATGAAGCATCTATTTGGGAGCACTGTGGCTCAGTGGTTAGCACTGCTGCCTAACAGCGCCAGCGACCCCGGTTCGATTCCACTCTCAGATGACTGTCTGTGTGGAGTTTGCACATTCTCCCCATATCTGCATGGGTTTCCTCCATGTGTTCTGGTTTCCTCCCACGGTCCAAAGATGTGCAGTTTAGAGTGAATTGGCCATGCTGGAATTGCCCACTGCATGCAGCGATGTATAGAATAGGTGGGTTAGCCATGGGAAAGGCATGGTTACAGGAATAGGGTAGGTGGTAGGATAGTCCTCAGTGGGTCTGAGTAGACTCAATGGGCCAAATGGCCTGCTTCAACACTGTAGGGATTCTATGATCTAAGTGCATCTAAGTTGGCCTTGTAATCATTTCATCACCAACGTGCAGCACATTCTGATTCAGCGTACCTAATGGGTGCCCAGTCTTGAGTTGTTAGATTTGTTTGAAGTCTGTCCCACTTAGCACGGCGATAATTCCACACAACACGATGGAGGGTAATTTCAAAGTGAAGGCAGGACTTCATCTCCATGACGACTGTCCTTTGATCACTCTTACCAATACGGTCTTGGATAGATGCATCTGTAGCCAGCAGATTGGTAAGGTCAAGTATGTTTTTCCCTCTTATTGGTTCCCTCACCACCTGCCTTCTACGCAGTCTAGCAGCTGTGTCCTTTAGGGCCTGACCAGCTCAATCAGTAGTACTGCTGCCGAGCCACTCTTGGTGGTAAACTTTGAAAGCCCCTTTCCAGAGTAATTTTTACACCGTTACCACCCTCAATGCTTCCTCCAAATGTTGTTCAATATGGAGGATTACTGATTCACCAGGAAGAATTGTACATGGCAATCAGCAGGAGACTTACTTGCTCATGTTTAACGCATTGCCATGAGACTTCATTCGGTATGCATTCAGTGGTGAGGATTCCCAGGGCAAATCCCTCCTGACTGTATACCTCTGTGCTGTCACCTCAACTGAGTATATCCTGCCGGTGAGACAGGGCTTATCCAGTGATGGTGATGATGACAGCTGGGATATTGTCTGTAAGTTATGATTCCGTGAGTATGACTACACCAGGCCATTGCTTGACTAGTCTGAGAGACAGCATTCCCAATTTGGCTTTCAGCCCAGATACTAGTAAGGAGAACTTTACAGGGTTGTTTTTGCCATTGTTGTTTCCAGTGCTTCGGTCAATGCCAGGTGGTCTGTCTGGTTTCATTTCTTTCTTGAGACTTCATGGCAATCGACACAACTGAGTACCTTGCCAGGCCATTTCAGAAGGCACTTGAGAATCAATCACATTGCTGTGGCTCTGGAGTCACATGTAGGCTAGACCAGGTGAGGATGGCTGATTTCCTTCCCTGAAGGACAGTAGTGAGCCAAATGTTTTTTTTTCTGACAATCGACAACAATCAGAAGATTCTTAATTCAAGATATTTTCATTGAATTCAAATTTGAACTCGGATCCCAGAACATTAGTTGAATTTCTGGATTAAATGTCTAGCAATGATACCATTAGGCCATCGCCTCCCCCATTGCAATGGGCACTATGAGCCAGACAGAAATTCATCGATGCCTCCTTCCAGTAGATGAAAGTTGGGTACAACAGCATATCATCAACTGTGAGGTATTTTGGTCAGGTTGCGACAATCAGGTTGGTATTGTGTGGGCAAAGTGCTCACTTTTTTTTTTCCTTTTTCCCTTTCTGTAAATAAAAACTCACATTTGTGTTTGTATTTGTCTAGTTGCTACCCTGTACATGATGTTCCCCTGCTGGACAACGACAACCTGCAAGTCTACAGTGGGCATTTTGGTCAGGATAGCGCAGACTAAGAGGTTGTTCAGAAGAGATGTAGCTATGGACATGTGAAGTGTGTCTCACGGTGGTTAAACAGGAACTAAGCTGACAAAATGGGGTTTTATGTGTGAGGGTGTGCCAGCCACATCAGGTACGTGCCATGGCCAGCTGCGGCCTCATGCTGCTATGCCACTATATTTGCTGATTACCAACCCAAATTACCAACAGTCATCTATGTACATACCAGCCTTTTCAAGACTGCACTGGCACAATGGATTCTGGTGTTTCAGCGGACATTGCTGAATGGTGAACTCTTTCAGGAATAGTGCGTGGGAAGATGGAAGGGAAAACAGAAGTGAAAAATGCCATGGCACGGGGTAGGTAGTTAATGAGGTGAACTTGATACGAAAAATCGAGAAGTCTCACGATGCATCACACTGAATAATCCTCCAAAAAATTCAACACAACTTTGACTTAGCCAGGAAGCATAAGATTCAGAGGAATACAAGGATGAACAACAAAAGGAATTTAAAGCTGGATAAAAGAATTAGTGCTTTATCGCATTTTTCCCTTGCCTCATTTAGTGACACTGCTGGAAACATTTCCTGGTGCAATCTTGCTTCTGTACATTTTGAAACTGAAAGGAGAATTAAATGAATTTGGGCAATTTAAAGAAAAACTACTTTGCAATTTTATCGAGTAGAATAGTCATAATCTATGAACACTGGGATTGATTGATCAGACCTACCCTGACTAAATGCAATAACGTAACTTTATCTCTGTACTCAGATTCGGAGTGCTAAAATGACAGATGTATAGAAGGATTACCCTCATACATAACATTTCTTTTCTCATAAGTTATTTTATCCATCTATTTGATGTAAGGTCATGCTTTCTTCTTTCTTTTCATTCTGAGATTATGCCTTGTTCCATTTCCATTCTGTTTGTGTTGCCTGGTCATATATGAGCCAGAATTCACAGCATTTCCATGTAAATTGAATGCCATGTAAAATTAACCATGTAACAAGCATCCAGCTGCAAGTGTGTTAAGCACCAGAGAAGATAGCAAAGTTTGAATAGATTGTAATTTTTGTAACCAATTATCACTGTCGATTATGATAATTTAGGCTAATTTGGCTAGTATTATTTGGTACGTAATCATAAATGTTCAATAGTGGTGAATTAAAATATTCAATTGGAACAATAATGGAGGGACAGACTTGACCCAATTCATGTCATGTGAACATGATTTATCATGCTGATAGAGTATCCCGTGGCATTAGGCTAGACCACAACAGCAAGATAAGACATGTTGTCACTTTTAATACTCGGAAAGTTTAAAGTCGAAAATGAGGATGAAGAGTGAGGATAAGAGGTTATGTAAGGTGTATTAGTTTGAAACTTTATCTTGGAATCTAAAGACTCTTCCTCCAGAGTCAGGAGATAGAAGGACGGAACAGTGAGATTCCCATCAGTCATGTTTGAGCAGAACTCAATTACAGTATCCAAAATTATTAAAACAGCAAATAAAAAATGCCAAATGTTCTATCTATGGGAGGATGCTGTAACATCCTGAGTTTGTAAAAAGTGCTAAATAAGTGTGTGTCTTTCTATATTTAACACTTGTGGATATTATTGGGGTTCAACTTCAATAAAGTATGATTAGTTGCAGGAAACACAACTAATCAATGTCATAAGTAATGAAATATTTGAGTGAACGTATCAACTAACTAATGGACCAATGAACAGCCTTTTTTTTAAATGGAAAAGCAAGCAATGTACTGAACCATCCAAGCATCCTAAATGCATGTTACATGAACACTGAGAAAAACATTTTCAAGCAGCCGGTCATTAAGATTTGAAATGCATTGCCTGAAAGTGTGGTGCAGCCAATCGAGGCAATCGAAATGGAATTAGCCTATACTCATAGAGTCATAGCTGTCTACACCACAGAAGGAGACCATCCAGCCCATGTGTCTATACAAATCCACAAAAAGAACTGACTATACCAATTCCATTTTCTGGATTTTGGCCTACAACGCTGGAGACAATGGCAATACAACTGACTATCTAGACACTGCTTAAATGTTACAAGAGTTTCTAACTCAACCACCCTTTCAGGCAGTGAGTTCCAGTTTCTCGCCACTCTCTAAGTGAAAAAAGTTCTCAACAGTCCTCTTGGCTGCCTGCCTCTTACCTTTAATCTATGCCCCTGGTTGCTGACCCATCCACTAATGAAAACAGTGTCTGCCCACACACCCTCTCTATGCTCCTTGTGATCACGTAGATATCTATCAGATCCCCTCTCAACCTTGACCTTATCCACCTGCCTCACTACCTTCAAGAATCTGTTGATGTGCACATCAGGACCTCTCTGATCTTCAGTACTTTCCAGGATCTAACCATTCATAGTCGAATCCCTTGCTTTTTTGGCCCTCCCCAAGTGCTTTATCTTGCATTTTCCAGGTTGAATTATATTTGCTACTGCTCTACATACCGGAACTGTCTGCTGATATCCTCCTGCAGTTTACAGCTGTTCTCCTTACTATTTACCATCCCACCCATTTTTGTGTTATCCGCAAACATTCTTGATCATACCCTCTACATTTAAGTCTAAAGCATTCACTTTCACCACAAACAGCAAGTGCCCCAGCACTGAGCCCTGCAGGACCCTAATGGAGCCAGAATTCCAGTCACAGAAACATACTGCTATGATCACACCCTGCTTCCTTCCTCTCAGGTAATTTTGGATCCGCTTTATCTTTGATCCCATGGGCTCCTACTTTCTTGACCAGCCTGCCCAAAGGGATCTTATCAATAGTCTTGCTAAAGTCCATGTAGAACACATCAAATGTATTACCTTCAGCAACACTGCTCAAAAAAACCTAATCAAGATTTTTAAGTACCAACATCCCATAAGAAATTCCATGTTGACTTTTGCCTGATCAATCCATTTCTCTCCCAGCAGATATATTCTGTCACTCAGAATTCTTTCTAATAACTTCCCCACCATTGAGGTTAGACTGACTGGCCTGTAATTTCCTGCTGTATCCCTTCTTCCCTTTTTTAATAACGGGACAATGATATCAATCCTCCAGTCCTCTGGCACTTCACCTGTATCCAGAGAGGATTTGAATTATTTGAAAAGGAACAATGTGCCGGATTACAGCAAGGAGGCAGGAAAATGGCATTAAATGTCATGCTCATTTGGAGAGATTGTGCAAGCACAAAAGGCTCTTCCCGCACTGTAACAGTTCTGTAAGTCTTTTCTCCAGCGGTGCTGTTCAGACATTGAAGTTACACTGTAGTACAAAGATTTAATCAATTTTTTAGTGAGACCTAATGTCTGATGGTCTATGAAATCAGTAGTGCTGATAGAGTAGGACAAAAGGTTTATTTCTGTCTTATAAACATTCTGTCTTATAAACTGATGCAAAGATTTTCAGAGTCACAGATACTTTCCTCAAACCTTGCCCCATGCTTTGTACACAGAACATGCAGCAGTTGATACCATCAATTAATTACAAGTCACATACACATATTCATGAGCACTGTGGTTCTGAGCATTATATTAACAGGACCAAAAATATAATACTGTCTTGTTGATGAACTTTATAGGGTTAGAATAACTAACAATCAAATATCCCTAGAATATTTTGCAGTTCATGATTATTCTTAAACTCATACTGAGAGTGCAGTGATAATACAAAAGAATGAAGTCTGACATGGTGTAAGTAAATGCCATCCAGTCCAATTATCCTGATTAACTTTGGACATAGCTGCACCCTGGAAAAAAACACGTTTTCTCTGCAGCTCCCAGACAGTTATCATAATATTTTATCAGTGATCAGGTGCAATCTTTGTATAGTATTGACTTCCCTAGCTGTTAAAAGTATGATACAGGATTCAGGAGAATTCCCACTTTTGCCAGTTATCTTGGATAGCCATTTATTTTCCAAAACGTTCACCTACTATGCCTAATAATTAATTGTTTTGATCAGATTAAACTTTACATCCTTACTGAAGAAGTAAATTCAGATACTTTAGAGACTTTTAAGCAACTCTTGGATAGGCACATGGATGATGGCATTATGCAGGGTAGTTTGATCTTAGTAGGATAATAGGTCGGCACAACATCGTGGGCTGAAGGGCCTGTGTTGTGCTGTACTGTTCTATGTTCTATGTTCTATATCTGGGTGAGTTTTTATACTTGGTATTGACTGTTCTGAATTGAATTGTCATGTGGCTACTGATTTCATGCTGTAGTATTGATAGAACTCTTGGCCTAAAGGCAAATTTGAAGACTGAGTAGTGCACTGTCCTGACAAAGATTTAACAGCAGCTGTTATTCACTTTATGTTGCATGCATTTTGACACCATTGAGTTTAACTTTGACTCTTACTTACACCTGGGCATGACCTTCATTTCTTTCAGTATCTCCCCCCCTACCAACAAAAACAATGGGCAGTATCTTATAGGGATCTGAGCAATTTGGGCGCTGGCAAGATTTGTGGGAGATTTGAACAAGAAATCTGGCAAAGGCCATCTGCTTGTCAAGGTCATAGTGTTCCATCTTTTATGCTTTCCACAGGTGGCAAGGTGAGAATCATGCCAGAGAGAAGTGACCGATGTCTGTCAAATATCTTGTTAAAGTCACAACTCACCTTCATTAATACTTAGCCTTCCATCTTTGAGCCAAACTCATCAAACAAGCTCGACATTGGGAAAACTCAACAAGGAATTCAGAGCAGAAACCTGGAGGATTCAGCTCACCACTTGCTCTGAAGAACATCCATGTTGAACATGAGACAATAATGTCCACAGGTAAGGATAGCCACAGGTGAGGTGCTGGAAGACTGGAAGCTGCCTAATGTGGTGCCACTATTTAGAAAAGGTGGCAACAAAAAGCCAGGGAACTATAGGCCGATGAGCCTGACATCAGTGGTGGGCAAGTTGTTGGAAGGGACAGGATTTATAGGTATCATAGGGATATACTCTTTAAATTTGGGTTGATTCTTAACATTGATCAACATTATATCATTGTCTATATCCATCACAGTAAATTTCAAATGGAAGAAATATAAAAATGTCATGAACTGAGTCACGAAATATCTTGCCAGCCTGTCCTGTTTTCTTTTCTACTGTGATTTAAATGACTGTGGCTAATTTTTTAAAAATCTACTTTTGATACTTGAAAAAAATTTACCTTTGAAGAAAAGTCCAACCACCTATTCCAAACATTGACTGGCAATCTGCTTTGAAATTGTAATGAGCGCATTCTGTTCTTTGCACTTAATATTCTGATAGCTGTGATCATTATGAATGCTTGGCTGAATTTCAGGTGTTAACGGCTTTCGACACAGTACTTGTCTCATTCAGCTGAGAATGAATGACAGTGTTCAGAGACTGTAACAACAGGTTGTACCTTTGATGTGTTTTCTGGTGTGTTGAAACAAACTAATAGATTTATAATTATTGTAGTGCTTTTCACATAGAAAAATATATCCTTTCAATACCGGTTATAGTATTGTTGATGGAGGCTTTTATTAGATCAGTGGGGAAAGTATAGTTTGAGAGTCAGAAAATGGCTACATTTGTAAATGTGCTTCCAAGAGAAGAATCCAGCCTAGTGATTTCCCAAAATTTATCAGAACAACCATTTCTCAGTGGTTACACTGTCACAACAGAAATGTTGTGAATTCAAGTTTCACTCAGAGACTTAATTATGTATTCAGTGCTAAGGCGGTTAGAGATGTTACTTTCAGATAAAATGTTAAACTGAGCCCCTATCAGTTGGAAGTAAATGATCCCTTGGCAATATTTCAAAGTGGAATAGGGGAATTCTTTCCAGTATATTGGCCAATATTTACCCTTAAGCTATACCACTAAAATATGTTATCTGGTCATTTCATTGCTGTTTGTAGAACTTGCTCTGTACAAATGCCTGCCTTGTTTAGAGTGACTATTTCAAAAAATACTGAATTTATTGTAAATTATGTTGTAACTTCCTGAGGTACTGAAAGGTGCCATATATGTGAATTTCTCCCCTTTATTTGGTGACTGGACATGAAAACTGTCTGTTTTCCACATTTCAACAAGTATTCATCGCCTGTAAAATGCTTTGAGATGCGCTGTGATCATGAAAGTGCCAAATAAAATGCACAAATTTTCTTTGATTTCTTTTATCGTTATTTGAATATCTTGCCTCATTATTTTATTCCACCCAGCTATGCAAATACCTATATCAACATTTACATTCATTGTGCTTTAAAGTCCAGACAACAATGTCTTTCTGCTCTTCTCACTTCGCTATCATTGGCAATGCCTTCAGCCATCACAATGGGATTTTCATTCCAAATCCATCAGTTGTGCTTCAGTGCTCTCCACCTTTAACAGCCTTCTCAAATCCTACTTCTTTGACAATGGCTCTGATTACCTCCCCCTAATTTCCCCCCTGTTTCTGATTGGTGCCTAATCTGCCCCATTTATGAAGAGCTTTGGGATGTCTTACAACATTATGGACATTTAAGCATTAGTTGTTACTGTTGTTCACAGGTACAGTTTACTTCCGTTGGAAATAAAAGCAGAAAATGCTGGAACCACAGTGTATACCAATTATGATCTGAAAAGGGCCAAGATCTTTTTCTTGAAACTAAAACAGTGAGCAATGGTTATTCCATTCAGGTGCTGACACCACTGCTATGTTTTTCCATTTTTCCATTTCAGTTTCAGGTGTACTGTACACTACTATCATATTTCCTGTAGAGATACATTACACTGTTTCATCCTTGCAGTTTTGAAATTATACTGATTTTTTCCTTACATTTTTCTTGCTGATGTTAAGCCACATGAAAAGAACAGCAAATAGTACTCTTATTAAAAATAGACCAACACAAGTTTTTCACTAAAACATAGAATGGGCATGAACTAACACAGCTGACAATTAGTTTTCCCATGTTTTATAAGTCATTCAAAATTAGAAGTCTATTATGTGTATGATGTATGTGGGCCACACAGGAGAATTAGCCTCTTCTGTAGGTTTGAACTCTAATTCTCTGGTTAGCACTTTAATTAAGTAACTTACCAGCTCCTCACCACTGCAATCACTGAATGCACCCAACTTTGCAGAAAATATCCCAAGTACATTTGTGCAAAAGCATTACAGAGATTAAAAAAATGCCTGTTTTAACCCACTCACAGTGTACATAAAGGAAACAAATCCATTAGACGTTCAATAAATTTCCATGCTGGGGAAACGTTAATTCAATAAATTAATGTAAAGCAATTAGTATGCTTCATAGAAACTCTGTAAATTATTTGAACTGACTATTTCATAAAATTTGTACCAGATGGTGGTAAATTTCAAAAGTGCACTATTTAAATGGACGTACAGAATTCCTAAAAAAAATTAACATTTTTTTTTACATTTTGTGAGGCTCAGTTAGGTCTCTTATAAGGGTCCTTCGGGAACATCTTCTATACATATGAGCACTACCATCTAGAAGGACAGGAGAAGAGAAAACATATGGGAAGGAACACCTGCACCTGAAAGTCTGCCTCCTAGCCACTCACCATCCTATCTTGGAAATGTACATTATAAACATAATTTTTTTTATTTTGAATTGCTCATGAAGGTCACATTTCTACAGAGTCACATAAAATAATAGGATTAGGCAATTCAGCCCTTCGAGCTTGCTCCACCATTCAATATGATCATGGCTGGTCATCTAACTCAGTATACTGTTTCTGCTTTCACCCCATACCCTTTAATCCCGTTAGCCCTAAAAACTATATCTAACTCCTTATTGAAAACATTCAACATAACGGCTTCAACCACTTGTGTTTTGTCTAGCTTGACCACTTCAGTTAATTCCCTGCAGAATACTTCAGAAATCTTCTCTATGGAGGTATCTTATCAAATGCAAGTAGAATGGTGGTAGGTGTTCTAGTTGTAGATCTCTTTACATATGAGACCACCAGTAGTTTCATTGCTTTCAAAATGTGTCTTGCATCTGCACATCTTCTGAAACTGACCTACAGTTTGCAAATGTAGCATTCTGTTTAATGAATGGCCATTGTGTAAGAACTGTTTTACCACTCCACCAGCATCCACACCTAAAGGATCACTAGACGCCATTTCCACCACCTCCAGCAGGCTGACTGATATGAGACCGGTCTATTACTACGCCCTACTTATAAAGTGGAATCACGTTAGTCTTCTGGCTCATCCTCTGTGACCAGACAGGAATTAAAAATTTGTGTCAGAACTCCTGTTATTTCCTCAGAGATAGTAGGAACTGCAGATGCTGGAGAATCCGAAACAACAAGGTGCAGGGCTGGATGAACACAGCAGGCCAAGCAGCATCATAGGAGCAGAAAGGCTGACGTTTCGGGCGTAGACCCTTCATCAGAAAAGGGGGAGGGGAAGGGGGTTCTGAAATAAATAGGGAGAGAGTGGGAGGCGGACAGAAGATGGATAGAGGAGAAGGTAGGTGGAGAGGAAACAAACAGGTCGAAGAGGCGGGGATGGAGCCAGGAAAGGTGAGTGTAGGTGGGGAGTTAGGGAGGGGATAGGTCAGTTCAGGGAGGATGGACAGGTCAAGGGGGCGGGATGAGGTTAGTCAGTAGGAGATGGGGGTGCGGCTTGAGGTGGGAGGAGGGGATAGGTGGGAGGAAGAACAGGTTAGGGAGGCGGGGACGAGCTGGACTGGTTTTGGGATGCGGTAGGGGGAGGGGAGATTTTGAAGCTTGTGAAATCCACATTGATACCATTGGGCTGCAGGGTTCCCAAGCGGAATATGAGTTGCTGTTCCTGCAACCTTCGGGTGGCATTGTTGTGGCACTGCAGGAGGCCCAGGATGGACACGTCGTCTGAGGAATGGGAGGGGGAGTTGAAATGGTTCGCGACTGGGAGGTGCAGTTGTTTATTGCGAACCGAGCGTAGGTGTTCTGCAAAGCAGTCCCCGAGCCTCCGCTTGGTTTCCCCGATGTAGAGGAAGCCACACCGGGTACAGCGGATGCAGTATACCACATTGGCAGATGTGCAGGTGAACATCTGCTTGATGTGGAAAGTCTTCTTGGGGCCTGGGGTGGGGGTGAGGGAGGAGGTATGGGGGCAGGTGTAGCACTTCCTGCGGTTGCAGGGAAAAGTGCCAGGTGTGGTGGGGCTGGAGGGGAGTGTGGAGCGGACAAGGGAGTCAGGGAGAGAGTGGTCCCTCCCTTGGTCTCCTGTTATTTCCTCCCTGGTCTCCCACAGCAATTTGGAATACAAAGCATTTGGACAAGGGGATTTGTCAACTTCTAAACACACCGAAACCTCTAATACTTCTCACTTCTTCTATCAATCTGCTCAAGAACTTCACAGTCCATCTTCTCCTTCTCCTGGGTAAAGGCAGACATAAAGTATTTGTTAAACACTCTCCCAAAGTCCTCCAGCTTCACGAAAAGATTTCCCCCTTGGTCCTTAAAGCGCACTACTCTTTCCCTAATTATCCTCTTCCCCTTGATATACTTGTGGATTATCTTGGGATTCTCCCTAATCTTGCCCACCAGCATTTTCTCTTCCCCCTCTTTGCTCTCCTAATTGCTTTCTTGAGCTCCCTCCGGCATTTCCTATACTCCTCTAGGATGCCAAACAACAACAACAACAACAACAGTCTGAGGAACTGGTTCTGAGGAAGGTTCGCTGGACCCAAAACGTTAACTCTGTTTTTTCGTTCACAGATGCTGCCAGACCTGCTGAGCTTTTCCAGCAACTTTGTTTTCGTTTTTTTTTCCTCCCGGACCCCAGTTGTTTTACTTCCTTTGTATCAATTACACTGCTCTCTTTTCCTTTTTACCCAGTATTGAACATTCTTATAAACATCCAGGGTTCTCTGAGCTTGTTGCTCCTACATTTCATCCTAAAGGGAACATGTCTGACCTATACTCTCCAGCAAAATCTTTTTGAATGCCTCCCACTATTCTGCAGGAGAATTACCCTCAAGTAGTTGTTACAGGTCTATTTTGACCAGACTCTGCCTCATTTTAATAAAACCTGCCTTCCCCCATCTCAAAGGCATTTTTTTGCAGACCATCTTTTTCCTTTTCCAAAACATACTTAAAACATATAATCTTGTGGTCGCTATCACTAAAATGCTCTCCCAGTGCCACCTTGATATTCGCACACCTGTCTTGTTTCGTTCCCCTAGATGAGATCCAAATCTGCGCGATCCTTTGTTGGACCTTCTACATGTTGACATAAAAAGGTCTCATCAATACATTTCAAGAAATCTGCCCCTCTAAATGCTTTACACCATGACTATTTCAATTAATGTTGGGGAAGTTGAAATCCCCTATTATAATTGTCCTTATATCATTTTTACACATCTCAATGAATTATCTACATACCTGCTTCTCTGTTATCCACTGACTGTCTGTTTTGGGAGGATGCTCATGATAATACACTCCCAGCAATATGACTGCCTCTTTTTATGCTACAGCTCTACCCACAATGCCTCATTTGAAGACCCTTCCAAGATATAATTCCTCCTTTACTACAGTAACTGATGCTTAATTAATAATAAAACACCATCTTCTCTGTTACACCCTCTGTGTCCTGTCTGAAGATCCTGGAATGTTGAGCTTTCAGGACTGCCCCTCCCTCAACCATGTCTCTGTGATGGCAACAATATCACAATTCCATGTGTCAATCCAATGTCCTTAACTCAGCTGTTAGAGATAGTAGGAACTGCAGATGCTGGAGAATCTGAGATAACAAGGTGCAGGGCTGGATGAACACAGCAGGCCAAGCAGCATCATTGGAGCAGGAAGGCTGACATTTCGGCCCTAGACCCTTCATCAGAAATGGGGGAGGGGAAGGGGGTTCTGAAATAAATAGGGAGAGAGGGGGAGGCGTATAGAAGATGGATAGAGGAGAAGGTAGGTGGAGAGGAAACAGATAGGTCAAAGAGGCGGGGATGGAGCCAGTCAAGGTGAGTGTAGGTGGGGACATAGGGAGGAGATAGGTCAGTCCAGGGAGGACGGACAGGTCAAGGGGGCGGAATGAGGTTAGTAGGTAGGAGATGGGAGTGCGGCTTGAGGTGGGAGGAGGGGATAGGTGAGAGGAAGAACAATCCTCCCACCCACCTTCCTGCAACTAGAATACACCTCCTCCCACCCACCTTCCTGCAAAAATGCCATCCCCTATTCCCAATTCCTTCGCCTCCGCCGCATCTGCTCCGAGGATGAGGCATTCCACTACCGTACATCTCTGATGTCCTCGTTTTTCAAGGACTGCAACATCCCCCCCTCAGTGGTCAAGAACGCCCTCCACCGTATCTCCCGCAACTCATCCCTCACAACCCGTCCCCGCAATAACAACCAAAAAAGAATCCCTCTCGTCCTCACGTACCACCCCACCAACCTCCGGATCCAACGCATCATCATCCAACACTTACACCATCTGCAATCCGACCCCACCACCAAAGACATCTTTCCCTCCCCACCCTTATCTGCTTTCCGGCGGGACCACTCTCTCCGTGACTCCCTTGTCCGCTCCACATTCCCCTCCAGCCCCACCACACCCGGCACTTTACCCTGCAACCGCAGGAAGTGCTACACCTGCCCCCACACCTCCTCCCTCACCCCCATCCCAGGCCCCAAGAAGACTTTCCACATCAAGCAGATGTTCACCTGCACATCTGCTAATGTGATATACTGCATCCGTTGTACCCGTTGTGGCCTCCTCTACATCGGGGAAACCAAGCGGAGGCTTGCGGACCGCTTTGCAGAACACCTACGCTCGGTTCGCAATAAACAACTGCATCTCCCAGTCGCGAACCATTTCAACTCCCCCTCCCATTCTTCAGACGACATGTCCATCCTGGGCCTCCTGCAGTGCCACAACGATGCCACCCGAAGGTTGCAGGAACAGCAACTCATATTCCGCTTGGGAACCCTGCAGCCCAATGGTATCAATGTGGATTTCACAAGCTTCAAAATCTCCCCTCCCCCTACCGCATCCCAAAAGCAGTCCAGCTCGTCCCTGCATCCCTAACCTGTTCTTCCTCCCACCTATCCCCTCCTCCCACATCAAGCCGCACCCCCATCTCCTACCTACTAACCTCATCCCGCCCCCTTGACCTGTCCATCCTCCCTGAACTGACCAATCCCCTCCCTAACTCCCCACCTACACTCACCTTTACTGGCTCCATCCCTGCCTCTTCGACCTGTTTGTTTCCTCTCCACCTATCCTCTCCTCTATCCATCTTCTATACGCCTCCCCCTCTCTCCCTATTTCAGAACCCCCTTCCCCTCCCCCATTTCTGATGAAGGGTCTACGCCCGAAACGTCAGCCTTCCTGCTCCTATGATGCTGCTTGGCCTGCTGTGTTCATCCAGCTCTACACCTTGTTATCCTTAACTCAGCTGTCTTATGTATAATGCTCCTCACACGAGAGGCCGCACCTCATGAAGAGGCATTTTTGTACAGGATGCTGTTGCACACCATCCACCTCGACTCCTGCATCCTCTGCCTGGACACACCTTGGAGTGCTCACTTTCCGATGGGCATCCCCAGTGGGGGGGCTCCCTATCCAGGAATCCTCCATCTTTCCATTGGGGACCTAAAGTGGAGGGTGTTGCACGCAGCAGTCCTTATAACCACAGATTGCAGCAGTTCACAGATTCCCAGTCCAACTGTTTATTTTGCAGTACTGTGGAGTCTGTGGACCACGTATACATTGGTTTTGCGTCCCCTTTTTAGTTATTTGAAATAGTTTTTGTTGTGTTTTTGGTTGCACCCCAGCCCTACACTCTTGATCTTTGGGTATCCGGTGCTCCTGAGCCTGGCCAGGCTATAAACAGGTGAGGCAACAGGCTGTGGAATACGTCGTGTCCATCAATGCTCTCGATGTCTTTAAAGAGAGGAGAGCACCATGGGGAATAGAGCGCTTTATGATCCCCCTCCAAATCCATTTTTATTTAGTCCCTTCCTGCTCTCCCTACCTCCCCTTTTGATGGTTTCATAGAATCAGTGGATCCCTACAGTATGGAAACAGACTATTCAGCCCATCAAGTCCACAATGACCCTCCAAAGTTCATCCCACTCAGACCCCTCCCACCTCAATCCCTGTAACCCTGAATTTCCCATGGCCAATCCACCTAACCCAAGCATCTTTGGAATGTGAGAGGAAACCAGAGCACCCGCACGGACATGGGGAGAATATGCAAACTCCACACAGACAGTCAGTGGAGGGTGGAATCGAACTCTGGTCCCTGGCGCTGTGAGGCAGCAGTGTTAACCACTGAGCCAGCGTGCTGCCCCAGTATTTGCCTACCCTTAATGGGCTTTGCATGTAAATACTGAATTGGGCACACAGGTATTTTACCGGTGGTGGTCAGCAATTTAAAAATAAACAAAAAAATCCAGGTGGTTTGGTCTGATGATATGTTTAGGAGATGTGGAAAATATCGTTAATGCATTTTATGCATTACTATGTTAGCATCAAGAACCATAAAGTTGCATGAAACCAAAAGAACTGCAGTTGCTGTAAATCAGCCAATAGAATCAGATCCCTATGGGACTTTATCTGAAGTCAATGAATAGACAACTATAATGGTTAGTTTATCACTGCAATTACCTGTGGACACTATTTGAGACACTATTACCAGCTTAAAGAACAACAACTGCTCAACCCCTACAGAATAGACGTTACCTGAAACTACCTCAAATTCTTCCTGATGCTCCATTGTGATCTAATACAGCATGATGTATGCGGCAGAATAATAGGTTCAAAGTATTTCTCTCATAGATTATTATGTACACAGGCTGAAACTGTCAGTTAGAAGGACAATCTATCTATTCAAGCAGCCATTTAAGAATTGCCAGTCCTTGGCCTTCAGAATATGATTTCTGAAACTCTCATTGGTATAATCTACCCAGAATTGTCAGAGGCAGATCAGGAAGCACCAAACTCATTCATTGTCAACAAACATGACATGAATTATTTCACGAATCTCCACCAAAATAGTTGAATTCTGATTGAAAACCAAAACAACTGCAGTTGCTGTAAATCAGAAACAAAAATAGAAATCCCTGGAAAAGCTCATCAGGTCTGGCAGCGTCTGTGGAGATGTCTATTTTCTATTTTTGTTTCTAATACTGTATGATTTTTGTAGGTGGTTTCCAATGTCAGGTGGAAATGTTTACCCAAACTAGAGTTTGGAACAAGTCCTTTACTGGACATTAGAGAAAGTTATGTGTAAAGTAACAGACCTGAACACCAAACTTAGAAATCCCACCTCCAAATCTCGCACATGCCATTTTTAGATGAGTAGGGAAGTAGAAATGGGACGAAGTTTGCGTATGTATGCTTTCTGAAGGCAGCAGCACATTTAACAGTGCAGCTTCATTTATTTAGAAGCAATATTCATTGGAAGTTCTAGAACATAATCTGTGTCTTTGGCACCTTCGAGGCTAAGGTCCAAACCTGCCGGAGTGCTTTGGAGAGATAAGGCGCCCATTTAGAGAGTTCAAGTACCTTTGTAAAACCTTTAAAACTTTTATCCAAACATCAGAGACCTGAAAGAAAATTAAGTACAAGCTAACCCAAAGTGGATCTTGAGGGTGGGGCCTATTGGCTAGGTAGGACAAATATTTTTGTCCTTGATGATTAAGACACCCAGGTGGGAGGTAGGAAATGGTGCCAGGGAAGAGTTCATTTATTGCAAACAGGAGATGGTGCCCATATACAGTCACACCATAGGGGCATTGGGAGCACATATGCCCAGAGAGGTGGAACAGGACCAGAAACCTATGGCAGTGCAAGGCACACCAGCAGGAGGAGAAGGCCAACCTGTTTTTACCAAGAAGAAAGGGTCTATGGACTGTATACATCACACTGGATGTGATAAACAGCCCTTTGCAGAAGGTTTTTAACTGATGAGCAATATAATAATCTACATACGTGCCATGCTGCAGAAAGAACTGATGCCATATAATATTCTTAGCATGATTGACTTAATGTAAAATATATACAGAATTTTCTGAGGTAAGGAACATTATAACTTATTGAAACGCATCTGACGATGGAATACATCTTTCTTTTGTTTCTACAAAAGAGAGAGAGATAATATTGAATGCCACTTATGTATTATCAGATTGGGTGAGGCTAATGCAGCTCCATATTAAACCTTTCAGAATCAATACCTTTTACAACCCAACCTTTTTTTCCCCACAGTTTACTCATAATGCAATCATGTATATAACCATATTATCTTTATCACTGACATTTCTCCTCCCACACCTCTGACTTCACAAATGCAAACAATCTAGATACTTCACAATTTAACCAGAACACATTGTCTTCAGATTTGGGAAATTGGTAGATCTTCTGCTGGAGATCTGTTGACCTTAGTTCTGATCTGTGGATCATTTCTCCACTGGAGGATCTCATCTCTCTTGGATATCCTTTGTGGAGGAAATATCCTTGGAGACCTTGACATTGGTCCATTTCAATACCTAGCTAACATTTAATCTCCTGAATTTCCTCGGCAGATGAACTCTTCTCTGCTGACTTAGATACTTGCCATATAACATCATGTGTGGGACCTTTAAACTTTAAATTCATGAAAGGACTGGCTGCTTTGTAAAAACAAGGACTTTCTTCCTCGCAGAATTCAGAATTTCTGGACCAGGAAATATTTTTCCAACTGGAAGCAGTATTTTCTTTTTTTGTAGACTCTTGGATGCTTAAACCAGGCAGTTTACTTCTCCTATCTGAAATTTGTGGATTTTGGTTCTGCTCCTCAAGGAATTGTTTGGTGCTCATCTCCCTCAAGTTTCTGATCACATAGGATGCCTGTGTGATTGTTTGAGTTGTAAAACTGACTGTGTAAGTCATGTTACTGGAGGTTTGCTGGCTGCTCAACATTATCATTGTCACTGGTTTTGACTACTCTGCCATAACAATGTGTTTACCAGCCTATCCTTCAAACTGAACAATGTCAATTTAAGGTTCCTGAGTGAGTTCAAGTGCATTTTATTGCTCATTCTTGTTCTTAGTATTTGCTTCTTCTTGCAAACTGAGTTGCAACTGAGTTGCTGAGGTTTCTCTTCAGTGAGTTCAGGAGTGCTTACTGGCCTTGATAATCCTGTATAATTGTAGGTTTATGAGTTATGATAAATTCAATCTCTTTTGAGATAGTTGGCCCTTATAGTTCTGACTGAGCCCTGGCTGCACATCTGGCAATGTACAAGTGTCTTCAATGTATCCTTTCTAATAAGCCTTTCTGGATGGAAGCTTGAAGAACTAACCTTCTGTCATAAGCTAATACGTCAACCATGAAATGTTTCTGTGCTGAAGGTGTGTTTTCTTGGTTGACTCACTGGATTGTTGTTCTTTCTTTTAATGAAATATTGGTGAATATTAGCATAGTTTTCTTCACTCTTCTGTACTTGTCAAATTTGAATGACTCTGTCTTGGCTTTTTGGCCACAGTTTCTTCTCAACCACAGGAAATTATCTTTTGCCATTGAAGGGAGCTTCACGAGATTTCTACTCTTTGGGTTCTGACATTGCTGCATAAGGCTTTGGTTCTTAAGGAGTTAATGGTCATACATTGGTTCCACTCACCTGCTGATGTCACTTACAATTCTCCTCCAGGTTTTGGAGAGAGTGAATGTATGTATAGCAGCTCCCTAAGATTGTCGTAGCTATGCCTGATTAAATGTAGTTTTACTTATTGCTATCATGCAATCTTGTTACCGAAGATGAGTGCTTCTTCTATAGGTATTCCATGGTGGTGTGTCCTTTCCTAGTAATCATGAGATAGGCTTCTGAGAAAACAAAGACAAAGAAGTATAGATGGCAACAAAGTACCTCTAACACGCATTTCCCACTACTGCATGCAGTTGCATTTGGAAAATAACACAAGAGTGGTAATCTTGGAAAATACCACATGGTTACAGTAGTGTCAACCTGACCCTCACCACAAGGAAAAGAAATCCAGAGGAACCAGAAGGAGAAAAAAATCAAGCAAGCTTGAGCAACTTTAAGAGCATTACTATTTAAGCAAGACACACACAGTCAACAGCTGAAACAAAAATTACTGATAGAGTAACAGCAACAGCCATGAAAGCAGCAAAAAGGCAAACTCACTGTGCCAAAGGTAAAACCAAAATAGTTTTACTGAAGAATTCAATACTATATTATAGAAGTACAAAGGTAGAAATATGGGCAAATAATGGAAAATCCGCAACATTACTGTTGTACTGAGTCCGACAAGCTGCACAGTCCTTTGCTTTAAAAGGACAATGGTGAATATAAGCTTGAATAACTGCAGATTTAAAGCAATATGAAATGATACAGATTCAAAATACTTTTACAAGAGTAAGATTAACCAGCACATTGTGAAGAAATTGAAAAAGATACAATACTTCCTAAAAGATTCAAGGTCAGAGAAAGACCATAGAGATCACAAGATTGAGCTTCATAAAAGTGATAGATCTTATAGCACTGCCTCAAAATTAAACACTAAGGCTGAACCTAATTCTGGGGGATGAAGCCTGACAGGAGTTTGAGGTAACAGAATCTGGTCAAAATAGACTGGGAACAGCTACTTCTCTGTATATCTGCAGCAGAACAGTGGGGAATGTTCAAAATGGAATCAGCAAGAGTACAGGCCCAACAGATTCCCTTGAGGAAAAAATGTAGGAGCAACAAGCCCAGAGAACCCTGGAGGTCTATGAATATTCAGGACTGGATAAGAAGGAAAAGGAAGATTTTTAACAGGTACAAAGGGAACAAATCAACAGAGGCCTTCGTACAATAGAGAACGTACAGGAGGGACCTATAAGCAAGTATATTAAGGGGAAAATGATAACCAGGGAATGAGTAGGGGCCATTAAGGAACAAGTATTCAAATTGTGTGTGGAGCTGGAGGACACTGATACGCTATTAAATGAGTACTTCACAACTGTCTTCACTTTGGAGAAGGAGGCTAATGATACACAAGTCAGGAAGAGGGGACCTTGTGATTCTTGAGAAGTTTGGCATACAGAGTAAGGGGTCAGTCGAGGTTTTGGCAGGTTTAAAGGAAGAAAAATCCTGAGCTCCAAATGAGTAAAATCCCCGGCTGCTATGGAAGGCGACAGACGAAATTACAGGGGCTCTAACCCAAATTTTTAATTCTGCTCTGGCCATAGGGGAGGTGTCAGAGGACTGGAGGATAGCTGATGGGTCCACTTTTCAAGAAGGTTGGTAGCGATAGACCTGGAAATTATTGATCAGTGTGTCTCACATCAGTGGTAGGAAAACTAATGGAGAAAATATTGAAGGAGAGAATTAATCTCCACTTGGTGAGGCAAGGTTTGATCAGGGATAGTCAGCCTGGCTTTGTCAGAATTTGAATTTTTCAAGGAGATGACCAGATGTGTAGATGGTGGTCGTGCAGTTGTGTAGTTTTTATGGATTTTAGCGAAGCCTTTTACAAGGTTTTACATGGGAGATCAACAAGGAAAGTAAAAACTCATGGGATCCAGAGGGTCACCACATTATAGGAAGGAAGTAACTGCACCGGAGGGGGGACCGAGTAGATCCTAGATTGTTACCTGGGATGGATCAGTTTAGGTACGAAGTGAGACTGGATAAGCTTGGATGGCATTCTTTAGAACAAAGAAGGCTGACAGGGGACCCGATTGAGGTATATAAGATTATGAGAGGCATGAGCAGGGTGGATAGAAAGCAGCTGTTCTCCTTAGTTGGAGGGTTAATAATACGGGGACATAATTTTAAAGTGAAAGGTAGGAGGTTTAGAGGGGATTTGAGGAAAATATTTTCACCCAGAGCATGCTGGGAATCTGGAATGTACTGCCTAGGGGGAGTTAAGGCAGGAAACCTCACAACCTTTAAAAAGTATGCGGATAAGCACTAGAAATATCATAACATTCAAAGCTGTGGGCCAAGTGCCAGAAAGTGGAACTGCTGTAGATTTAGTGTAGCTAATATTGATCCAGACCTGATTGACTGAAGGATCTTTTCTGTATCGTATGCTTGTATGAAATTATGTCAAAGCATTTAGATAAGCTCAAAATAATCAGGAAGCAACAACTTTGTTTTGTGAAGGTAAATCATGTTTAGCCCATGTTCTGGAGATCTTTTAAGAAGTAACTTGTGCTATGCATAAAGGAAAATCAATGAACACACTGTACTGAGATTTCTAGAATGTATTTAAGTGTCACATCAAAGGTTATTGTGGAAAATAGGAGGTCTTGGCATATGAGGTAGCTTATTAGCATGGATGGAAAATTGGCTGGCTAACAGGAAAACTAAACTTCAAACCGATTGGGAAAATCAAATTGGGAGAGGTGGATAGGAGGAAGACTTCATAGAGTATATTTGATACAATTTCCTAGAACAAAAAGTTGTGGATCCAACCAGACACCAGGGTATTTTGGATATTGTTGACTATAATGACGCAGGTTCAATAAATAATCTCACATTATAAGATCCCCTAGGAAACAATGATCATACCATGATAGAATTTATCATTCAGTTTGACAGTGAGAAATCTGGATGAAAAGCAATTATGCCAAACATAAGTAAGAGTAATTTCAAAGGAATGAGGGCAGAGTTTGCTGGAGTAGATTTAGAAAAGAGTTTGGCAGAAAAAACAGTTGAGTAACTTTGGCAGACTTTTAAGAAATAGTCCATGACTCAGCCAAAGATATATCCCAATATGGAAGAAGGATTATAGGAAGGGTATAAACTAATTTTGGCTAACCAAGGAAGTTACGAACAGTAACAAACTGAAAGAAAATAAAAACTTACAATGAGGCTAGATCAGTGGTAAACAAGGGATTGAGAAATAAAAGCCAACAAGAGGTGACCTAAAAAATACTAACAAGGGAGAAGATAAATTATGAGGGTCAACTAGGAAGTAATATAGAAACAGACAGACAGAACTCATTTAAATATTTAAAAAGAAAGAGAGAAGCCAAAGTGCTGTCAGAGAATGAGGCTAGAGAAATAATAATGGGGAACCAGGAAATAACAAAGAATTTGAATAAATACTTTGGATCAGTCTTCACAGTAGAGGACACTAATAGCATACCAAACTACTAATAATTAAGAGGTAAGAATGGGAGAAGAACAAATAAATGAAATAATCCCCACTGGAGAAAAAGTACTGGGAAAACTAATGGACTTAAAAATCGATAAACCCCCCTGGACCAGATGAGTTGCATACTAGGATATTAAAGGAAGTAGCTACTTAGATAATAGGTACACTGGGACTAAGTGTCCAAGAACCCATAGATTCAGGAAAAGACAAAGAGGATTAGAAACAGCCAATTTGTGGCAACTTTAGAGAGGGAAGGAAACAAAAAGCAGGTACATATTTAGGTCAGTTAGCCTAACATTTGTTATTAGGAAATGTTAAAGTCTATTATAAAGGATGCAAGAGCAAAGCATTTAGAAATACATAATAAAAATCAAGCAGAGTCAATAGAGCTTCATGAAGGGGAAATCAAACCTAGCAAATGTATTTTTTTATAATTTGCTGAGGAAATAACAAGAAGATTGATAATGGAGAATCAGTAGAGGTAATATAGTCAGATTTCTAAAAGCCATTCAATACGGTATGGAACATAAGACTATTTAATTAGACAAAGGTCTATGGTTTGCAGATAATCTATTAGCATGGATAGGGGATTGATTGACAAATAGAAGACAGAGTTAGATAAGGAGGGAATTTCAGAATGGCAATATGTAACAAGTGGAGTGCCACAAGGATCAGTGGTAATGGATATCAATAACTTGGATGAGAGAAGCGGATGTTCTATAACCAAGTTTACACACAAAAATAGATGCGAAGGCAAGTAATTAAGATGACGCAAGGAGTCTACAGACAGGTTATGTGAGTGGGCAAGAACTTGTCAGGTGGAACATAATGTGGAAAAATGTGAGGTTATGCACTTGAACAGAACAATGGGCTGAATATTATTTAAAATGGAGAGAGACTGCAGAAATCTACAGCACACAGGGATTTGGGTCCCCATGCATAAATCACAAAAGGCTAAGATACATGTTCAGCAGGTATAGAGAAGGCAAATGGACTGTTAAACTTAGTTTGAAAGGAATGAAATATAAAAATAGGGACGTCTTGTTAAAGATATATTAGGCATCAGTTAGACCATATCTGGAATACTGTGAACAGTTTTGGTCCCCTTATCTAAGGAAAGATATACTGGCATGAGAGACAGTCTAGAGAAGGTTCACTGGGCTGATACCAGGCATGAAGGGATTGTCTTATGAGGAGGGTTTCAGTATTTTGGGCTTGTATGTATTGGAGTTTAGAAGAATGGGAGGAGACATTATTAAAACATGTGAGCTTCTTAGGGCACTTAACTGGGGGAATGAAAACAGGTTGTTTTCCCTTGTGACAGAGTTTAGGACCAGAGGGCATAATCTCAGAAGAAGAGGTCAGCCATTTAAGACAGAGATAAGGAGGAATTTCTTCTTTCAGAAGGTAGAGTATCTACGGAATTCTTTACCACAGAGGGCTATCATGGTCCTGTCATTAAGAATATTCAAAGTTGAGATAGACAGATTTTTAATCAGTAAGAGAATCAAGGGTATGGGAAATGGGAGGAAAGTGTATTGGAGGATTATCAGATCAGCCACGAATGATGAAGCAGACTTGATAGGCCAAATGACCACATTCTGCTCCTTGGTGTTCTGGCCTTATGATCTTTTTCTGCTTAGCAAAATGTAGCAAGTTGTAGTTCACAAGATCTCAACTGTTTGTAATTTATATAAATCACTCAGATGAAGGGATTAACAGTATATATGTGTCAAAACTTAAGTTGTGAAGAGGGAATGCAGAGGCTACAAAAATACATAGATAGGACAAGAGAGAGGGCAAATGCCTGGCAAATGGAGCATAATGTGGGAAAAATGTGAAATTGTCCATTTTCGCAGGACAAATAGAAGGAAGCTTATTACCTAAATGGTGAGAGATTGCAGAGCTCTGAGGTACAGAGGGCTGGGTGGCATTTTGCATGAAATGAAAGAGGCTAGTGTACAAATACAAAAATAACCAGGAAAGCCAATAGAACGTTATCATTTATTATGAGGGGAATTAATACAAAAGTGGGGAAGGTGTACAGGTCATGTCATAAAGGTGATGTGAGGAAACAAAAATACGAGGAAAGTTTTACACACAGGATAGGAGGTGCCTGGAATGCACTGTTGGGGAGGCGGTAGAAGCAGAGATATTAACAATGTTTAAGAGACACTTAAACAGACACACGAACAGGCAAGTAATAGAGGGATATGAACCATGTGTAGACAAATGGGATTAGTTTAGTATGAAATCATGGTCAGTGCAGACATGGTAAGCCAAAGACTGAAGGGTTTGTTCCTGCACTGTACTGTTCTGTTTTTATGACACTGGTGAGTCCACACATCTAGAGATCATGTACTATATTAGTGACCTTTCTGTTTCTTTCATTATGGATTAAATAGAGAAAAGATTGTTTTAACATCAAGGGCTATGGAAGGAACAGCTGCACTCTTAAAAAATCAGACTACTGAAATTCATTGTGTGGGATGTTGACAGTGCTGCTTTGTTTAAGCAGTCAGGAGAAAATGTATGCAGAGTGAAATTTGGCCAACAACTATTTGTGCAATTGTGACAAGTAATGGATGCCAAAAGCCAACAGTCTTATGGCAACTCCCTAATTGGCTCCTGAGTAGCTAAACAGGCTGTGGATATAAAAGATACAGAGAAAAGCCTTTGGATTGCTGGAAGGGAAGATATTGCACGCCTCTCTGTTAGCAGTTAAAACAACCATAAATTCTAAAGTAAGCTATTTTTTCTTTCATTGTTGCTGCAAGTTATTGCATTTAACCAATAACTAAGAGATTTTGTAGTTAGTTTACCAATTGCTCTGTGCCTTCTGCAAAGAAGTAAATGAACCTGGCAAAAGGAAATTGAAAAACAAAAAGTGTTGGCAAACCAATAAGATGTCTCAATGAACCCTGTAGACATGCTATTAGACTGTGTTTCTATTTTTTTCCTTCCAGCCATTAAACCAATTTTCTTTTCTCAATCTATGTTTTTTTTTGTGTTTATAGGGGTTTTGAAAGGAGCTTATTGTTTTAGATAATAGACAGATGGTGATATCTCAAATACTTTCTTGTGAGTAGTACTTATTTATTTGTAATAAACAGTAATTCTTCTTAATAAACATAGTACAGAAACCTAGTTGGTGTTTTCTGTTAACCTGATTCCAATATACAAGTAAATCAGCAACTTTGTATGTCTTGATTAAATCATTAACGTTTGTGGAGACCCTGGGAGTAGTGTAAACTGAGAATCAACACACTTTCCCAATGGGTCATACTCACTGCTGTTGATATATTGTTCCATTGCAGATTCTGTCATTGTTTTATTCCAAACTGGGTAGTTGCAGACAACTTTCATCTCTCTGTATGTGAATTTACCATGAATAAAACAAGAGATGTGAATTTCTTTGACATTTCAGTAAGCTTCAGAGCCTCTTGATTGAAATGGTAATTCTAATGCAGCGTGTTTCATAAATTCCATGTAGGTTGCCTTGGCTTATCAGGTAATCACAACAACTATTTTAGGTCAGAAGAGTCCTTTTTAAAACCAGTTTCTGTTCATGAAAGTCTCAAGTATTAAAGTCAAATGATGAAAGTTGAATAATGACGGTCTATTTTCACCACAATTCTAGAAAGACGTTTGTGGACTGTATGTTCTAGGAGGTAATCACCCCACAGGCAGTGAGAGTCAAGACAGTGGGTGAAGGACCATCATAAAAGGCAGGAGGCACATGAGTCTTCAGGGTGTGTACCACTTTCAAACCAATTTTCAGCACTGATGTCTACTGGTCCTGAAGGAAAGCAGTTCAGACCATGATACCAAATTGCACAGAAATACAAAAGGGCTTAAAGTATTGTGAATGAGGGATGAATTCAGACTCCAGGGATATTAGGGCCAGCTCTGGGTCAGGAGGCAGCTATTCAAAAGGAATATATTGAAATTTTATGCAAAGACTGACAGGGTAGTTCCATTCCAACAAGGGAGAAAGACAGGTAACCAAAGTCAGGACTCTTTGGATGACAAGGGAAGTAGTGAATATGAAAGAAAAAAAGAGGGTGTAGAAGAGGCAAGAATCAAGTCAAATGCAATAAATTGAGTGTTGAAGTGAAGAACAAATAAGACTGGCAACAAAAGAATATGAGCATAGAATTGCATTCAGCATAAATGGGGAACAAAACATTGTTTACCAACATGTAAATAGTACGTAGGTATTAGGAGATGGTAACACTTGATTCAAGGCAAAGGACATGGCCAGAATACTTAATGAATAATTTCCATCAGCATTTTCTGAAGAAGGGGATGCTGATAGAGTGTTGATAGAAACAAAGGTAAGAGAAGTAATGAAGGGGTGAAAATTGATAAAAAGAATGTACGGAAAAGTTTGGCTATGCTTAAAGACAGTACATCACCTGCTCCATATTGCTTTCATCCAGGCTGTCATATTCTTCAAATATTCTCTAGAAATGAGGAGAGGTGCAAAAGGATTGCAGAGTGGCAAACATGACAACCTTATTCAAAATATGGGTAACCTTAAAAGGATAAGGGGAGATCAGACCAAGGTATAGTGAAACCAAAGACTGACAGGAAAAACAATAAATAATGTTTAAAGAAATGAGGTTTCAGGTAGAGGGTAGTGAATAGTAATGTAAAATGCAAATAGCAAACAGAGATTAGAAAATGGGGTGGGTCCTATTCCAAAAAAAAAGGTAATATTTGATCCAAGGCAAAGGAAAAGGCCAAAATACTTAATGAATAATTTCCATTGGTATTTTCTGAAGAGGATGCTGATACAATATTGATAGAAACAAAGGTTATAGAGGTAATGAAGGTAATGAGGAAAAGTGCAAGAGGATTACAGAATGGCAAATATGACAACCGTATTTGAAATATGGTGTCAGACATTCCTTGTATCTACAAGCTCGTCAGTTTTACTATCAAAAGTGTGTAAGGGTTTAGAAACAATAATCAGGGAAAATTATCAACAGGCACATGGAGGGGTTTGAGCAAATTAAGGAGAGGTAGTCCTGATCTGTAAAAGCAGAACACACTGAACTAACATACTGTAATTGTACTGATTGATGAAGTAACAGAGAAGATTTGTGAAGGTAAAGCGATGAATATTGTCCACATGGATTTTAAGGAAGGGTGTGACAAAGTATCATACAAAACGCTGGTTAGCAAAATTGAGGATCATAGGAGATCAGCACCAACTTTCTGGTCAATGGAAAACCCCAGGATTTCAGTAGTAGGAGATGCAGTTATGGCAATGCAATTTAATATCAAGGGATGATGGTTAGGTTGTATCCTGGGCAAGGTGGTGTTGCCTGCAGTTGTGTGGTGCA
This sequence comes from Rhincodon typus, assembly GCF_021869965.1. NCBI lineage: Eukaryota > Metazoa > Chordata > Chondrichthyes > Orectolobiformes > Rhincodontidae > Rhincodon > Rhincodon typus. Next base: position 58,915,872 of record NC_063334.1, read on the forward strand.
AATGTAAGCCTGATGTTGACCAGGTCATGTTACATTTAAACCTAGACAGCTTCAGTATCTGAGAAATTGCAGAAGGTGCACAGTACCATGGAATTATCAGCCAATGTCTGCATATCCAACATTATCATTGAAGAAAGATCATTCATGAAGCAGCTGAAGATGGTTGGGCATAAGACACTACCTTAAAAAAGTTGCTACAGAGATGTCCTGAAACTGAGATATCTGACCTCCAACAACTATAACCATCTTTCTTTGTGCTAGGGCTCTTTCATGCCATACTCCATCAAATGGGGCCTTGATGTCAAGGACAGTCGCTCTTGCCTCACCTTGGATTCAACTGATTTGTCCATAGTTCAACGAAGGCTGTAATGAGGCAAGAGCTGAGTGGCCCTGGAGAAAGTCAAACTGGGTGTCAGTGAGTAGATTGTTGCTAAGCAAGTGCTGTTTGATAACCCTGTTAAAGACAGCCTCTATTACTTTGCTGATGCAGACTGATGTAACAGTAATTGGCCAGGGTGTATTTGTCCTGTACTTTTTTGCATACAGGCCATATCTGGAGAGTTTTCTACATTAACAGGTAGATGCCAACATTGTAGCTGTAGTGGAACAGCTTGGCTAGGGTCATGGGATGTTCTGGAGCACAACTCTTCAGGTCTATTGCTGAAATGTTGTCAGTCCCTCCAACCTTTTCTTGATATCACATGGAGGGAATGGAGTTGGTTAAAGACTGGAATCCGTAATGCTGAGGATCTCTGAAGGTGACCAAGATGAATTCTATGATGGCACTTTGGTAAGGATGTGGTCAAGTGTATTTTTCCCTTTTGATAACTCTTTCTCCACATGTTGCAGGCACGGTCTAGCAGCAATTTCCATTAAGACTTGACAAGCTCAGTCAGTACTGATGCTGCTGAGCCATTCTTGGTGATGGATATTGAAATCCATCATTCAGAGTACATTTGTGCCCTTGCCACCCTCAGTAATTCCTCCAAGAGTGCTAAGAAAGGGTGTTGGGTACATGGTAACATTGGGGCCTTTCATTGCCCATGCTTGATCTGATTCCATGAGACTTCATTGAGTCTGGAATCAATGTTCAGGACTCCTTTGGCAGCTCCCTGCTGGCTGTACACCATTGTGCTGCCACCTCTGCTGGACATGTTCGGCCAGTGGGACAGAGCTTACCCACCGATGGTGATGTTGTTGTCTGAGGCATTGTCTGTAACATATGATTCTGTAAGTATTACTTAACCGGTCTGAGAGACAGCTCTCCAAATTTTGGCACTAGCCCCGAGACTTTGGTAAGGATCATGTTGCCGTAATTGACAAGGCTGAGTTTGCAGTTGTTAGGAAGCAGATAGCTATGTTGGCTCTCTGACAGATTAATTTTATTAATTCTACTCCTTTGTTGTTTTCCCATGGCCATAACATGTTTTCATTTTCATGTGTTTTTCAAATTCCTTTTTGAACCTTAATATTGAATCTACATGCACCAACCTTGAGGTATTACATCCAAATTCACCGCACATGAATAAAATTCTCCTTATCTCTCAATCTATTACCATTTATCAAAAATTAGAGTCTTTTGGTTACTACTAATTGTTGTGAGAGTTTGTCCTCATCTACACAATTATAATCCTTCACAACGTTGATCATTATTATTAAGTCCTCCTTTAAACTTCTCAGATCTGGGGAGGACTGTATTAGATTCTTGCACCCATCTACCCCTCAGTCCTGGTACCACTGAAGTCTATACATTTGCATCCTCATCAAGGCCGAGAAACTCTTTCAAAGTGTAGTGCCTAAAATTGGACAAAGTACTGCAGCTGAGACCTAATCATTTTTTAACAGCTGTATCAACCAGTCCGCTTTGTAAAGACCAATTTATTCTGTTCTTGCGTGTTTTTTAAAATTGAACCAAATAATTTATGCATACTTCCTGAAGTCTAGAGAACAAAGAGAAAAGCTACAAGTGTATATCTAGTATCATTTTTTTTTATTCTTAATCTCTGTCAAACACATGTACAGGACTTGTCCCTAGAAATTCTTCACGTGAATAAGCTTACTGAAATTTGTCCTCCATCTTTTACTCAAATTCTGAAAAACAACTGAGGTCAAACTGACAGAATGTAAAGAAAAATATTCTATCATTGCAACTGACTGAGCATTGCAAAGACATTCTCAGGAATTAGGTACAATGCATACCATCATACTTCACAATCTAAATTCAGTTAATAGCATGATAGCTCCCAGCAAATAATGTCAAGTCAAAGTCCAAATTTCTAAGGGAAGCTGATGTTTAGAAGTAAACATCTTAATGAAAGTATTAAAAACCACAGAAACAATTCAATACAATCATGACACTGTGATTTTTTTTCTATTTTTGGCTAAGCACTCATTTTACACTTTGGAAAAGCAATGAACATTATTTTTGAGTGTGCATTTGAGTGATTTGTGAAGAAAGGATAGATATGGGGTGTGGGGGGTAAATAAGGAATCATTTTCGCCTTTTTTGGATATTAGAATTGCCCTTGGGCAATCAAATGATCATTGTGGTGTTTGTGTACACTTTTAGGCAAATCATGTCAGAAATACATATATGCATACTTACAAAATGGAAACAGGAGTTGACCATTCAGATCTCTAGCTTGCTCCACCATTCAATAAATCTGATCTGTTTGTGTTTTGAAATTCACATTCTGATAACCTTTTATTCCCTTCACCAAGAAGAATCTATCGACCTCTGCCTTAAGAATATCTGATGAACTCACCTCTACCACCTTCTGAGGCAAAGTTGCAAAGCTAAGTAAATCTTTAAAAGAACATTTTCGCCTAATTTCTGTCCTAAAAGCATGACCTTTAATTTTAAAATAGTGCTCCCTAATTCTGAATTGACTCACATATTTCTCTGCTAAGAAAGAATTGCATCTCATTAGCCCTCATGTCTATCTGCATACTAACGTTTTGTGACTCCTGAACTAGAACACTTAAATCCCTCTGCACCTCAGAATTCCATAGTTATTTGCCATTTCGGTAATAGTCTGCTTTTTCATTCTCCCTTCCAAAGTGAACAACTTGAACATTCTCCCACATTGTACTCTATCTGCCAATTTTTGTCCTCTTGCTCAATCTGCCCATAACCAGCTTCACTCCCCTTGTGTCTTCTTCACAACCTACTTTCCTACCTATCTTGGTGTCAAATGCAAATTTAGCTCCCACGACTTCACTCCCCTCAACTAAGTATTCCATGTGATTTGTAAAAAATTTCAGGCCCCAGCACAGAACCCTGCAGGACTCATTCGTTGCATTCTGCTAAAGACCGATTCATGCATCTTCTCTCTTTTCTTCTGCCAGCCAGCCAATCTTCTACATGGTAAAATGTTACTCCTATACCATGAACCTTTCCTTTCCACAAAATCCTTTGATGTGGCACTTTATATTCACCCTGATTTGCACTGCATCTCTACTGATCTATCCCCAAACTTCGTACACCTATTTCTTCCAGCTACCTCAACTTTCATGCTCACATAGTTGCCCTTATTTATGTTTCAAATACGAGTCTTAGCCCTAATTTACTCCCTTTGAAACCAAGTGTAAAATTTAATTGCATTGAGGATGTTGCAACCTAGAGGTGCCTTTATTTTGAGGCTTTTAAATAATCCTGTTACATTAATAATACTAAGTCTAATATAGCCTGGTCTCCGGTCAATTCCAGAAAGTGCTGCTCTAAGGAACAATCGCGAAAGTATTTAATGAACTGTTTATCTAGGCTATTACTGCTAATCTGATTTTCCAGTATTAATGTAGACCAAAGTCACCTTTGATTATTGCTACCCCTTTATCGCAAGCACCCAATTTTCATTCTTATGTACTATGTCATTCATTATGGTTGCTTTTACGGAGCCTATTGACCACTCCCATGAATAACTTATAAGCTACTATTCGTTATCTCCACATAAACTGAGTCGACATCCTGATCTCCTAACTAAGGTAATCAGAAGGTGTTCACTTACACACAATAATCAACCACTGGAAAAATCCAGGGCAGGCATATTGTAGTGTAAATCAACATGCAATACTGAATGGAGGCTGAGGTGCCATTTAAGAGCTCATTATTACAGCTGACATGTTTTCTTTACCTCACCCAACTGAACACACATACAGCACGTATATAAGGACGTATCCAGCAGTGCTATGTAAATGAATCATCAATTACTAACTGGCTGCCTGGGGTTGATTTCTTTTATGTGTTACTGGCTAAGCCAACATTTACTGTCCAATCTGATATGCTCTTGAAAAGGTGGTCTTAAACTGCCTTCTTGAACCCCTGCAGGTCATCAGCTGTCATGAAGGGAGTTCCGGGTTCTTTTGGCACTGAAGAAATGCCATTGTAGTTCCAAGACAGGATGGTATGTGTCTTGGAGGGGAACTTTCAGCTGGTGGTGTTCCTGTGTATCTGCTGCCTTTGTCCTTCTCCATGGAAGTGGTCATGGGTTTGAAAGGTGCTGTCAGAAAAGCCTTGGTGAATTTCTGGATTGCATCTTCTAGATAGTACGCACTGCTGCTATTGAGCATTGATTGTGGAGGGAGTGAATATTTGTGGATGAGGTGCCAATCAGGTGGACTGCTTTGTCAAGGATGGTGTCAAGTTTCATGAGTTTTGTTGGAGTTGCACTCACTCCAGTCAAGTGGGAAGTATTCCATCACACTCCTGACTTGAGCCTTGTTGATGGTGGACAGGCTTTGGGGAGCCAGGAGGCATGCTATGCGCTGCAGGATTCCTAGCCTCTGATCTGTCACAGTATTTTTTATATCATGCATCTGCTGCCCTTGTCCTTCTCATGGTAGAGGTTGCAAGTTTGGAAGGTGCTGTCAAAGAAACCTTGGTGATATATAGCTGTCATTATGCATAGGTGGTTAAGGGTCTGAATATTGAAAGCAGTGAATGGGCTGCCAACCAATCAGATTGTTTTGCCCTGTATAGTGTTGAGCTTCTCGAGTGTTGCTGAAGTTGCATCCATCCAGGCAAATGGAGAATATTTTGTCACTGAATCTGCAGTCCTTTGGTTTCTTTTTTGTCTGCATGTTGATAGTCTGCAATGGTAATGACACTGAATGTTGAAGATGCAGTGATTGTAACAAAGTCAGCCAGGCAGATCTCATGGAATATGAGTTCCCTGATTGAGGCTGTTAACCCGGTCTAATCAGGGAGCCCTGGCTGACAGGTAAGAACAGGAGTGTCAAACATCCTGTTCACTCTGAGATCTGGCTCTGAGGGAGCTGGATCAGTGTCAAGGACTTTCCACATGTAAATAAAGGGTGACTTCGTGTCAGGACATATGCTTCTGTGGAATTGTTTCATTGGTGACAAGAGAAAAGCACACTCCTGAAAATATTTGACTGCAATAGTCATCTTTGAGTTTGGGTAAGCATTCCTGGCATCAAACTGTCATTTGGGAAGCTTGACTCGTTCAATCCCGCTGTCCAAAACTGGGCCCAAGATGTGGAAAGAATGTATTTTCTTTTCTCGGCAAATGACATTTGGGCAGATGAAAAGCAACGAGTAATTCTCCTGACAGCTTCTGGACCCATAGCTTTCTTGGTTATTTGCAGCCTAACCTTCCCTGAGGCACCAGATACTAAAATCTTTCAAGAGTTGATGCATTTAGTTAAGGAATATTACAAAGCCAAGCCTTCTCTGATTCTGAGACACTATTGGCTTTACTCAGCAGTTTGAGAATCAGCAGAATCTGAGACACTATTGGCTTTATTTGGCAGTTCGAGAACCAGGAGATTCCATATCGGGATTTTAACTAGGTTTAAATGATTGACAGAGGCATGTGACTTTGCTTTAACCTTTAATGAGATGCTGAAGGACCATTTAGTATGTACATTCAGACAATGAAGGCCATCAATTTAACAGGCACAAAGACTAGGACCATAGTAGCCCAAGCCAAACAGAGACACGCACGGGAATTCCTAGAGGCATGTTCTCCACCCATCCTTCAATCAACAAACATAGAATTGGACCCCATATACAAACCCATACAGATCAAAACAGGAGATGATACTACTCAACAAAATGGACCAGAGAGTATAAATTCCAAGCGGAGGAGAATGGCATCGCTTCATCGGAGGCTCCACTGATGATGTCATCTAGCATGGTGACGAAACGTCTGAACAAAAACAAGCCAGTTCGGTAAGCAAGTCAACAACCTCATCCACAACCTGGGCTACAGATCTTTGCCAAAACTTTAAATTTAGTATGTACGATTCATGAGGTAACCATGCAAAAGCACCTACTAAAGCATGTTTTGCAATACACTGAGTCCCAGAAGTGTTGGTCACAGATAACCGGCCATCATTTACTAGCAGGGAATTTGAGTATTTCCTAAAGTCGAATGGGATTCAAAATGTAAGGACAGTTCCATGCCATCCATCATCCAATGGTCAGGAAGAAAAAGCAGTCCAAACTTTGAAGGCAGACTTAAAGAAACAGCCTACAGCTTCACTAGATACCAAACTGTCCCAGTTCTTATTTCATTATAGGATCATCCCTCATGCAATATAGGGGTAGCTCCAGCAGAGTTGTTAATTAAGAGATGACCCAGCACCAAGTAAAATGTAATCTTCCCAGACCTGGGAGAGAGGGTGAGATGGCATCAGAAATTCCAATGCCAGACATGTGACACTCCTAAACGTGAGAGACAGTTTATTTCAAGGGACAAAGTTTGCTTATAAGAATCACAGGAATGGCCCAGTATGGGTAACAGGTGTGGTTGATAAGGTCAGATCCAGTGACATATAAAATTTGGGTAGGTGCGACGGTCCTGAACAAGCTCCGGACACAGGAGGCAAACCACTGTGCATTATACGGTCCCCATATTCGAGGCAGAGTTGGAGGAACCTGATCCAGTGATAAAATGCCCCGGGAAGAACTACAAAAAGAAAGAACTGGCCTATGTCCTCAGGATCAGAGTAGGGCGGGGAATGTTGTGGTTGTAACAAGGTCAGCCAGGCAGATTTCATCGAGTTCACTTCCATCCTCGGGTGACTGTGTGGAGTTTGCACATGCTCCCCATGCCTCCGTGGGTTTTCTCCGGGCGCTCAGGTTTCCTTCCACAGTCCAAAGATGTGCCAGTTCTGAGGAAGGGTTACCGGACCCAAAACATTAACTCTGTTTTTCCCTTCACAGATGCTGCCAGACCTGCTGAGCTTTTCCAGCAACTTTGATTTTGTTCCAAAGATGTGCAAGTTAGGTAGATTGGCCATGCTAAATTGCCCCATTGTGTGCAGGCTAGGTAGATTAGCCATTGGAAATGAGGTGTGATAGAGTAGGGAGTTGGGTCTGGGTGGGATCCTCTTCGGAGGGTTGGTGTAGACTCAATGGGCCTGCTTCCATGCTGTATGAATAACCAGGGAGCCCTGCCTGACAGATAAGAACAGGAGTGTCAGATATCCTGCTCATTCTGAGAGCTGGCTCTGATGGAGCTAGACCAGTGTCAAGGACTTTCCGCATGTAAATTTAGGGTGACTTGGTGATGGGATACCGGCCTCTGTGAAGTTATTTCAAAAGAGAGAGGTTTAGGGTCTCTATTATTGGAGAGGATCATTGCCTGGCAGTTGTGTGGTGCAAAATGGGACACACCAATTGCTCCTAAACTATGTGTACCGGTAGTCCTTTCCCTGGAAAACAGCATGAGATGGAGAATGATGAAGAGCTAGTAAGCTGCTGGCCATATTCAACAAGTACATGTTTCTACCTCAACCGCAGCAAGGAACAATGAGGCAGGCATTTGTCTTTCAGTTAGATCTTCCTCACTGAAATGTGTCATCTGCTGCAGCCAAGATTGCAATGTCAAAACAAGGCATGGATCACATTCTGAGAAGCTGTGAAGGCGACTGCTACTATAAATGCATTTGCGCCTGGCTTCTTCCAGGATAGCCTGGCAATACTTGAAACATCTCACACGCTGGTGTCAACTGTTGTTTAAGGGAGGTCACTGGTGCTCTCTATTCACTTAAAGGTAATGACATTTTATTTCCTCTTGCCAAAGAGAAACAGCAAGAGCGAGTATATTATTCTTTTCTAAGATTGCAGGCTACACCACGGTGTGACAGTGCCTTTAACTGTATGCACATTATTTCATGGATGCAGCACGTCAACTCTGCCCTATTTCAGAACTGAAAGAGATTCAATTTCCTGAATTTCCATGTTACATACAACCATGGGCATCAAATTATATAGGTCAATGCCCAATTTCTTGACAGTGGCCATGATGCTTTTGTTCTGTAAGAACCCATGGTGCTAATTGAGTTTGATCCACCTTTGCAAAGCAAAGAACGTTAAGTGGGCAATGAGAGTTATCTGCTGATGGCAAAACCAGCAGCTGCAATCTCAACTCCCCAAACACCAATGTCTTACATTCCTTCTGTTACTGACCATGGTATTGTCTGCCTGGTCACAACACTGAAATAAGACGCAATAAAACACATGATTAAAACATCCTCAACCAAGTTTGTAAATGAAATCGTGCCATGTTGCATTCAAAGCTTAATAAATTATCTTCATAATTCCTTTAGTGCCTGTCTTCCATTTGGCTTTTCCAGTCCTAGTGTGCCTATACAAGCTAGTGAAAAGCCATTGACTTTCAGTAAAGGAGACTGCAAATGGTTGTCGATGATCAACACAGGCAGCAATAGTCCTACAAGACCTGGTTGTGGACTGTTCCAGCTTGACATAGGCAGCAGCAATGACACTGGCAGAGTGACAGGAACTGGAAAACGAATTCTGTCATTCTGGGAGAGAACAGAAGTTTCTGCTTCATGCCACTGCTCCTCCTGCAAGGTTGCATGTCAGCAATATAAGTAGTCATGTTCGTATAGATTGCTGGGCTGCTGTGGCATCCTGCAAACCATCTTGCACACCATAACCTACAGCCTTGATAACAATGTGAACTTCCATTGCAACACTCACCCTGCTTGTAGGTCAAGGCAACTGCATCTCAGCCATCAGACACTGCATCACGGTGAGTCCACAAGTGTAGATTATAGATTATAGATTCCCTACAGTGTGGAAACAGGCCCTTCGGCCCAACAAGTCCACACCGCCTCTTGGAGCATCCCACCCAGACCCATCCCCCTATAACCCACACACCCCTGAACACTACGGGCAATTCAGCATGGCCAATTCACCCAGCCTGCACATCTTTGGACTGTGGGAAGAAACCAGAGCAAACCCACGCAGACACGGGGAGAATGTGCAAACTCCACACAGACAGTCGCCCGAGGCTGGAATCGAACCCGGGTCCCTGGCGCTGTGAGGCTGCAGTGCTAACCACTGAGCCACCATGCTGCCCCCAAATAGAGTTGGGGGCAGCACGGTACAAATAAAGTTGGCCACGACTTCCATGTAGGAAAGGATGGGAAGTAATCTCTGAGTGAAACCCTGAGTCGAGGTAATGCCGTACTCCTCCACGGTCCATAAATTAAACACAGGATTTCTGGCAGGCTTCTCAATGCACAAAAGAATTTCATTGTGTATATCCATCATCATCCCTCTGCCCCATCTGGGATCTCATCTGACCCCTCAGTGGCAGAATTCCTGTGTGACTTAGTCCTCTAGCAAGCAGGCAGAGGAGATTCCTTTGCTCCCTGTCCCTTGGTTGCAGCTCACTGGCCTGTGCTCAGTCTGTCACCACATAATGATCCCACCCCTGTGCTATGCTTTAAATTACATGCATAGTATCTGAGCTGATGTTTACAAGTGAAATCCATCAATCCATCTTCACCCTTAGAGACAAATAGCTGCAGATGCTGGAATCCAAAGTAGACAAATAGGGGACTGGAAGAAGACAGCAAGCCAGGCTTGAAGAAGGGTAATACCCAAAACATTGACTTCTCCTTTCCTCCAGATGCTGGCTGGCTTGCTGTGTTCTTCCAGCCTCCTGTTTGTCTATCATTTTCATCCATGCTGCTTTCTTGTTGTTCCACCACTGTCCAGCCAGATGGCATTTCTTAAATAAATGAAAGGAGAAAAGCACAAGGGTAAAGATGTGATGGACAGAAAAGCAAGGCAGTGATGCAAAGCAAGAAGCATATGGTTAAATCTTCTGCAGACTGTAAATTAAAAGAACTGATGGATTGCGAGAAAAAGGATCTGGCATCAGGAGACAACAATTTCCAAGCGGATATAGGAAAATCACCAAATTAATTCAGGAAATAAATGTTACAATTAAAGCACAACCTAAGCATGAGCCATGCCAGTTAAAATCTGTTGATGGGTGATACTGAGCATTTGGTGAATTTAACGTTGCATGAGTCTCACACTGAAGTTGTAAGGACATAGCCTTTGAAGATGCACTCACTGACATTGACTACTCAAAAGAGATCAAAGAATTTCTTGTGCACAACATCCACGTCTTCAGAGTTGACTCCTGATATTGACATTCAAGACTATCTGTTCCATTGCCTTTTAACATGAGACTTGAGGACGCCAAACTCTTACCAATGCAAACTTCTCATCATTCACAACTTCTCCACCAAGATTTCCACCTAAAAATCTTGGAGCCCGCACTTTCCAGTGCTGTACCATTATGTACTGTTCAATGATTCACAGACCCACACGACTTCTATCCAATCTCACTAAGCCCTATTAGATGTGCAGGCGAGCTTTAAGAAGTGCAAGATAACTTCAATTGGTGCTAGTTGCTTCTAATATTGGCTCCCATATCAGATGTGTAGCCAATTAACAGCATTCCTAGTGCTAGCTGAATGCTTGAGTCATTGAAAAAGCAGCATGATGTTGACATGACCAGGAGAGACTGAAACAAAACAATGACCTTCTTCAGAGAGTATTATTGGCATGGCAAAAGGAGCAAGGTCTTTGGTGACTGATGATTTGGCAAAGCTGAGGCAACGTATTAAAAAATCAGCAAGAAGAAGCTGGAACAATGTACTAAGGATTTAATGAAGGGATTCTGTGCATAAGATTTGCAAAAGAGGATTCTTCAGTTTACCTTCTGGTGAAACGAAAACATTGATCTGACGTGGATATAATCAGAAGTTTAAAACAAAGCTGTACAACTGTTGGCCTTCAGGTTGTATAATGAGCGTCTCTGCTATATTGCGTATAAGATGTCGCACACACATATTGTAGCATATTAGAAATCAACAAATTCCATAGAGTATGGAAATTGCTACAACTGCATACTATGCCAAACGATATCTGAAAGAAAAATATGTGGTAATATTCTACACTCTACTTGACTTATTATATACTCCTTCTGTTTTCCCAGCTGTTGTAATCATTTTTGTTAATTATTTTAATACCATAGTTGCAGCCACATAATGGCATTTCCTTATCAATGTTTTCTTCATTAGTCCTGCTGTCTGTACGATATTCAGTGTGCCAACCACATTACAATACAATGACTAATTTTAAATAAAGTATATATCATTAACAATAAGAAATGTTTTGTGAAATCTTTCAGTAGCTGGGATCTGCTAATATTCACAAACACCTTTGTCCTTATCTGTAATGATTTATTCAGAACCTCTTGATTGAATTGTTGCCTTATAATTAACCGCCAACTATCTATTATCCTACATTTATCTGACAAGTGAAGACCTCATAAATGTTGTTTCTATCCCTTTAGCAAGCTGATTGCCACCATGCATTATATCCAGCTGAGATATCAGGATGTTCTGAGCTTTGGTTTTGCTCCAGAATCACTCTCCTGCTGCTCTGTGATAATTTCCATGACTGTAATTCAGACAGGCCAATAGATATATATTGAATTTTCAATCATGATGGCCTAAATTTTTTGTATTTAATACAAATGTGGAGAAAATCAAAGTTAATCCATGCCAGCAACTCAAACAGAAAATGCTATACCTGAAATACTTTTAATGTCATTTCAATGTAAAATGTGACTTTTGATTTCTATTGAAAAGCATCAGTCTACCCTATTCATAAACACTAATTTAAATAATCTGCCAATGGCACCTGGAGTTAAAAGATTCCTAGATTGTCTGAGAAGGCTTACGAAATGAAATAGTGTAGTTAGATGTCATGAATTACTAGTAATTAAGTAATGGATAACAATATTATTTAAAATGAGTTCAATTATTTTGAACTTTTCTGATGAAGGGTCTAGGCCCGAAACGTCAGCCTCTCTGCTCCTATGATGCTGCTTGGCCTGCTGTGTTCATCCTTTTCTGATGAAGGGTCTAGGCCCGAAACGTCAGCCTCTCTGCTCCTATGATGCTGCTTGGCCTGCTGTGTTCATCCAGCCCTGCACCTTGTTGTCTCAATTATTTTGATGTTATTTTATTAAATTCTAATATATTTCCATGAAAGTGATTGACAAATATTCTGGGATAAACACGCCGTCCAAGATCGTCCATTCATTCATTGAACATCTCAAAACATAACAACCACCACTATTAATTTTAATTGACAGAAAGATCACAAGCTGTTTGCACACAAGCAGAAAACCCTAACCCATGCATGTTATTAAAATGTAACTGTTAAATATAATTCTTCGTTTGAAGTGTTGCATATGGACACAAGTTAGTGTATGTTTTGTGAGTAGGTAGAAAGCCCCTGACTGTAAGATATACTAGTTGCATACTGATAAATTGATAAGTCTGGTGAGAATGAAGGGTAAAAATCACATGCTTTGCTAGAGCTGTCTCTTAAAGTTACAATAAATCAGGCAGACAGTGTCGGCCTTTGAGGATAAATCTCTGAAGGCTTGTTGTGCCTCTCTGAACTGCCTCTGAGGCCAAGGGACTGAAAAGTGCCTGAATGTCACATTAAATCTACCAGGAGAATGGAATACTTCAAAGTGGAATGCAATCATATCTGATGGAAAATACATTTCCTGAAAGCAGCTGACAAAAAAGTAATCTTTGATGGGTCTGTTGAATAACAATTGATATTGTCTTTTCTAACATTTTTCATTATTACTGACTTATGTTGGCTTCTTCATGTATTAAAGCAATATTAACTGTTTGACAGGGACAAACCAAAGAATCCAAAAACTGCAACACAGACAGATGTTCTTGAACTATTTTACTCGATATAATTCAGAAAGAAAGAACAATATTTTCTGGTTTAATTGAGTTTTTTAGTTTGTTCCACTTTGTTTTATTCAACAGATATACATTGGTCAAAAAGATCTTTCACGAGTCAAAATTGGATAAATTTGAAGGTGTGAGACTTGTATGCAATGGATCAAAATCTGGGGAACATTGTTAGTCTTGTAGTACCTCCAGAATAAGGACTGTTTTCAGTTAGGGCTGGAGTCATTATAATTTCATTTATTTTGGCATTTTTGACAAAGTGGCTTTGAAATAAGAACATTACAACCTGTGGGAAGGCCAAGCCTGAAACTCTATGAATATTTTTTGACTCCACAGATGCTGCCTGACCAGCAGTATTTCAACCATTATGTTGTTAATTCCGCTTTACAACATCCAGAGTAATTTTAGTTTTACAAACGTACCAGTCAAGTTTTCCTGTATTACTGGCAGTAGCATGACTTCTAAAGTAGATTCATTAATATTGCTATTACATTTTCAGACGTATTTTCCATAACCCAATCAAATATATGTATATGACTGCCAGATGTACATTAATTGGATGTAAATTACCTCACTGATATTATAAATATATGTTACTATATTCTCTGATTCCGGTCCAAGATGGCAGCAGACTAAGATGTTCCATCAGGAGCTCCTCTGCTCCGCCTGTTCTTTCTCTTTTCCTCTTTTCTTTTCAAACTTCTAACTTTAAACTTACTTAGAGAGGAATTGAGGAGGCAACTCCTGGACCAGAGGCCGTCCCAGGCCAGTGCAGGAGACGAGTTCCAGAGGCAAGTCCCAGACCAGAGGCCTGTGCGGGTATGAGATTCCCAGAGGCATGTCCCAGACTGGAGGCCGTCGCGGGGAGGCATGTCCCAGACTGGAGGCCATCGCGGGGAGGCATGTCCCTGACTGGAGACCGTCGCGGGGAGGCAAGTCCCAGACTGGAGACCGTCACGGGGAGGCAAGTCCCAGACTGGAGGCCGTCGCGGGGAGGCATGTCCCGGACTGGAGGCTGTCGCGGGGAGGTGAGTCCCTTGCAGACTAGAGGCAAGGCCTCTAGTTTTGAAGCCCAGAGTGATCTGGAGATTTGGCCCGGTGCCATCTGGAGCCTAGGTTCTGGCACGAACTTGGGTGGAAAGGATTGTAATTCAAGTAATTTTTTTTTCCTTTTTATTCCTATGCTGGATTTTTATTTATTATTATTTCAATTTTTTACCAAAAACTTAATTATCTATACCTAAGTACCTTGTTTCTAAGATAGCGCCATAAGTGGCGACATTGCAAGCTTTTCACTGCACTCATTCGAGTGCACATGATAATAAAGCTAATTCTAGTTCTAATTCTACTATGCTCATGAAGGAGGGGAAAAGATGTTGCTGAGAAAATCTATACAGACTCAATTTATTGAAGAAATTCCCAAGTTTCACAACCAGGCAGAAATTTGGAGGTAATTCCTAAAGACAGGTTAATGGAGTTTGCTGTGTAAGTGCATTGGGACCCTGGAGCAACCTTGGTAATGATATCACGGGGCTGCATATCACTGACTATAAATACCACAGAGGGCATGGACTTAGAACACTCTCAAATCTGGAACTCTGCACCAGACCAGATTACATTATGGACATGAACATACAAGGAAGATAGTCCTCTCTGAATGAAATTGTAAGTCAGAGCCTTATATATCTATGATTACCCATATAAGCAATATTTAGTATTAATGCATAATATATTGTTATTTGAAAGTCCAGACTAGAAGGCAGTTCTTGATCAGTCTGTAAAAATTCCAAACTCATAGAGGGGCATCAAACCACATGATAAAAGAGAGATTGTGACTGAAAATGTTTGCTATTGGATCAAAAAAAATGAACAAATCCCATCAAGTGTACATCAATAATGACGATAAGAGAAACTAAAATGTTTAAGCACTGCAAGAAATTCATGAGGTATATTCACTGTATCAAGGGAGTTAAACCTAGCACTGGGGTACCATTTCACTCTATCAACTCCAAACACAAAGGTAAAGGGAAAAAATAACATTATAAAGCTTGGATGAAATCAACTAGGCAAAAGCAACACATGTCACAAATTATTTTCCATATAATCTCCAAAATGACTGAATTAGAACATATGAGAGAGAAAAATATGATTCCTAATTCAATGTTAAATTTGTACTTTCTGAGGCCAATTTCTGTCTCAAAATTGTCCCATATTCAGCTATGATAATAGTTGGACAAAAAATAAACAAAAGAGTCGTGCCAATTTACTATTAATGATTTTAAGACTAATCTCATTTTAAGCAAATAACACCTCCACAGAAACAGGCAGTATCTTCTTCACAAATGTACAACAAAGTCAGATAGTACAACCTCATTTTTTAATCTTTTCCTGCTTTGCTGCCACCCAAACACCGTGAGCAGAGTAAGTAGGGAAATAGCTATTTTCAGCAATATTTAAAATGTATGTACCTACTATCAGCTACAGCATTGCAACATATTAGGAAAGATTTTCCTCCTATTTGAAAGTTTTGTTAATTATTGACATGGTTTTAAGGAGTATCTAGTCTCTGTACAACTCTTCAGGAGTTCCAGAAAAATGATTCTCTCTTCAAGGTGGGGGTTCCATCAGGCAATTTCAGTATGAATAGAAAAAGATGAGGAGGTGACGTAGCAGCAATAAGAGACAAGAGATAAGTTTCCAATGACAGGGAGATATTCTCTCAAGAATCCATACCACTTCAATTTGGTTTACAGAACTATAACTACATTTCTTGGAGGAGCTGTATGTAAAGAGAATAAGCTTTTCTTAGAAGGTTGTCACAGATTTACGTCACCTTTCACAAGCAGATTTAACACTAAATACCGCAACCTATTCAATTTCGCCTGTTGGAGTCATGGTCACTGTAACCCTCAATTTTAATGCCTTAGATACCTTCTAGGCTGGAGCAGATACTGGAATATTGCATAATACTCTTATCTTTTGTCAATCCTTCAGTCTACTCTAAGCCTACCACCCTACCCAATAGCCTCACACCTCCGCTTCCATCCCCACACCTGTCCCCCACACAAACTCTGCTCTTTCCCCTTGCACAATAAGTAAGAGGCCAACTACTTGGGGATATAGACTATGCCCTGAAACTTAGCTGGCGATTCTTCGCATGCAATTAACTGTTCTTTAGAGCAATAGCCCTGCCTGAGCAGATTACTGAAATACTTAAACAATGGATTAATCACTATTCTGTTATTTTACTGGGAGAAATTCAGGCCCCTTGTGAGTTAATAGGGAAATTTTCTACATTGTCAGGTACATGCAATGTTGCTGTAGTGAAAAGGGTTAATGGTTATTTTACTGTAAGAATAATTACTGACTGTGCCTGAAAGGAGTTATATCACAGTGATATAAGACTACACGGAACAAAAATTCAAATAATCAAGGTCTCTGCAGCATGTCCTCTCTTCCCATGCCTTGCACATCATTACATTTAATAAAGTCTTTTAACGTTCACTTACAACAGTATAGACCTGATTTCTTCATGGTAGCAGTGGTGACCAGACCCTCAGAACCAGAAGTAAACTGCGCTAAGAGCCTAAAGTAAAGACCAGCACTGGTTAGCAATGAGACCAGCCAGTGATTTCAAGCCCACCAAGGCACCAAAATGTTTAGAGGGAAAGATCATACACAAAAGCTTAAAAATGTAGGAGAAGGCCCACAGCAAGAAACAAGAGAAAATTAATCAACCACATTGAATAACACACTATAGTAAATCAAAAGACTTACAGGACAGTGAATGAAAGGAACATTCACTGAAGCCACCAACAGTAAGCTTGCAAATAAACTGATCAAAACCATTCAGGCAGGAACACAGCTCAGCCAGTTTTATAGTGAGTCACAAGTATTGAGGGAAACTATGTTACAGCTACAGTAGCAGCAGACTACAAGCCACAACAATGTACAGTTGTCCCAAAGTAGAAGACATAGAGGGGCAAGATAAACTCTTCCTGGGAGATGAGGCAAGTCCTCTGTGTAATTTTGGTAACCCTGATTATGCAGACCCACAGGATGAATTCTGGCATGCAGAAATCATGGTAATTTTAAATTGGACACAAAGGCATATGCATCCATTTATTCAAAGGGCATATCACGGCTAAAAAAAAATTCTCAGACCATCCTGCATTCAACTTTGCAGCACAGAAGTTATTAAAATCAAAGGGGAAGAGCAGATACATAGCTGCACTTCGTGACAATAGAAGGTAAATCATAGAAATCCTGTATTTCTTTCCTAATCACTGGATTTATTTATTAAGTGGATCTGCCTGGGGAACTTTAAATATTCTCTGATAAGAGATACTAGAAATGCTGACATCAATTCAGTTCACCAGTTACTATTCTCCAATGCAGTCACTCCAAAATTAGGCAATGATTTTCCAATTTTCACAAAACGGAAGCTACAAATGATTGAGAAAAAGGCACCAAAGAAGGCAGTGACCGGCCACCAGAGGGCATTTCAGCCGACAGTCACAGAGAAGGAACCTACCACTTACGTTTTTCATTCAGTCGAGGCTGAGAGTTTTGAACTTCTTGTACTCTTGGATTCAGGCAGCACTCTTCTTAAAGTTTCTGATGTCTCTTTTAAGGAGACTCCTGGCATTTTCTTTTACATTCCATAGTAAACTTGAATCTGTTTCTTGTCCTAGTCATAGAATCCCTACCGTGTGGAAACAGGCCCTTTGGGCCAACAAGTCCACACCGACCCTCAGGGCTTCCCACCCAGATCCATCCCCCTATAACCCACTTAATCTACACATCCCTGAACACTACAGGCAATTTAGCATGGCCAATCCACCTAGCCTGCACATCTTTGGACTGTGGGAGGAAACCACAGCACCCAGAGGAAACCCACGCAGACATGGGGAGAATGTGCAAACTCCACACAGACAGTCACCTGAGGACGGAATTGAACCCGGGTTCCTGGCGCTGCGAGGCAGCAGTGCTAACCACTGAGCGCTAACCGTGCTGCCCTTGTTTGGTGATCTCCTATAATGCAGACTAGAAGTACTATATAATGTATTGAATTCCTGTTTGCATCTCCAACATGTGATAGCGATGATGCTAGTGTGGTGGCATTGAAGATAGAGAAAGTACAGAGGAGTCCAACAAACTCTTTGGAAGCAATTCTTTTCAGAATGAGCAATTTCTGCTTATTGCATTAGTCATCATGTCCGAAATCTCTACCAGCCCATATACTGGTGGAAACAGGCCATTCGGCCCAACAGGTCCACATTAGCCCTATGAACAGCATCCCATCCAGACCCATCCCCTTACCCTATCCCAGTAACCCTGCATTTCCCAAGGCTAATGCATCTAACCTACACATCCCTGAACAGCATGGGCAATTTAGCATGGTCAGTCCACCTAAATTAGCACATCTTTGGACTGCGGGAGGAAATTGGAGCATCCAGAGGAAACCCACGCAGACACAGGGAAAATGTGCAAACACCACACAGACAGTTGCCCAAGGGTGGAATCAAACCCGAATCCCTGGTGCTGTGAGGCAGCAGTGCTAACCACTGAGCCACCGTGCCGTCCTTTACCTTCTGCTCTTAAGCAAATTATATCCTTCCAAGAGCAATTTTAATATTCATGTCAGCTTTAAAATTAAACAGCTACCACAGCAACTCTTCGTGCACAAAGATTTCTAAAAGGCTTATCATTTTACTGGCTTACACTAGCCTATCTTGGGTATTTTTCTACCAACTCAAGTTCATTACTAGTTAATCCATTGACAGTTTCAGCACACTGACTGTAAGGCCACTTACAGTTCTTTCTGAGATGCTCACAGTTAAATACATCCAGCAATTCAAAGATGAGAGTGGCCAGCTGCAGATCCCAGTAACATGGCATCTACCAAGGCAGTCTGATCAAGTAGGCTCTCCTATACTTACAGGGATATTTTTTGTATAAATGGCGAGAACATAGACATGCTTCCATGCTGAAAGAAGGCCATTTGGTCATTTATTTCCCCTTTGAACAACTGAAGCTGCTATCATACTGTGGAGAATCATGACCTCACTGACCTCTTTAACCATTATCACTTCCACCCTGCAAAGGTGAAAGGGACTGTGGAACTCAGAATATGCATGGCCCCAGCATAAGCATGCATGGTACACACAATTACATTTGACATAAATTTTTGTGGTGAAAACCTATTCTGTTGTTAAACGAGAAAGGATACAGAAAAAAAATTATGAAGATGTTGCCAGGACTGAAGGGTTTGAGCAATGAGAAGAGTTTGGATAGGCCGGGATTTCATTCCCTGGAGCGTCAGAGGCTGAGGGGTGACCTTATGCAGGTTTATAAAATCATGAGGGGCATGAATAATGTTAATAGCCAAGGCCTTTTTCCAAGGGCAGGGGAGTCCAAAACTAGAAGGCATAGGTTTAAGCTGAGAGAGGCAAGATTTAAAAGGGACCTGAGGGGCAACTTTTTCACACAGAGGGTGGTGCATGTATGGAATGAGCTGCCAGAGGAAGTGGTAGAGACAGATACAATTACAACATTTAAAAGGTATTGGACAGGTACATGAATAGGAAAAAGATATAGACCAAACGCAGGCAAATGGGACTAGTTCAGTTTAGGATACCTGGTCGGCATGGATAAGGTGAATTGAAGGGTCTGTTTCTGTGCTGTATGACTCTATGACTCTAAATACTGACTTCATACAGAAGTTTCCCACTCGGATGCTGGAAGTTAGTAAAAAGCATAGAAACATCCTAAAAATGGTGCAAATATTGTTTATGCCATTTTTCCATATATTCATGCTTCTTCCAATTAAATTGTGACAGGCAAGCAGCAGAACCTTCTGTGCAAGTTCATCCGCAGATCTTTCTTAGACCTTTTGATCCGAGTATGGACCACCAAAGGGATAGGGATGGGGTTGGGAGTTGATTTTGATTTTGTGCAATTGTATTAAAATTCACAAAGCACACACATCTTTCGGCAAAGAATGTACTTCAGATTGTTCTTGGCTACTTTGAAATGTTAAATTTGCACAGTAAAAGTATGGAAGTACTAAAATTGCAAATGAAAAATGATCAATATGGTTGAAATGAATGCTATACTGACTCAAGGTGATGCTTCTTGCTTTATCGTCAAATCTTCTGTGGTTATGCAGATACTGGAAATTTGGAATTGCTCTGAGAGGGTTTATTAATGGGTAAGTGAAGATAAAGAGGTGCAGGCAATTAAAGCCATGGCCTGGAGTAAGTGGCAAATAATCCCTTAAGAATGTCTAGAATGTAATGCCTGCTGAGACTGAAAAGATAGAAGATAAAGTATTTATAGACAAAAATGAAGCCAAAATAAATCCAAGATAAATACCTCAATCTACAGGCAATTGACATTGCAGCCCAGTATTCAATTTACTCTTGATAGCTGTCAAAGTAAAAGTGTTGCTGTATTTGATGCTTGTGAGGATCGTGACCCATCTGGTTCTCTTTGCTGTCCCCGACGGAGCAGCAATGCAGCATGCCTGCATGGTAGTTGAAAGAGCTTTCAGCCAACTGCCAACCATCATTGCAACTATCAACAACAAACCTGGTATTGCCGTCCTTACAGCAAATCCATCTAGCTCTGATCACCAAGACCCTGTGAAAACAGAAGAGTACACCAAATCACATAGTCACATTTAGTAGGTGCAACTAGGTACATTGACAGTTGGTTAATCTGCCATGTATTCCAAAGCCCTATATATATAAGCATTCACATATCTTAGTGATGCTTTTGGATTAGCTTCCTATGGATGCAAAAGTAGGCATTAATCAAAGGAGATTGTCATCGCTGGCCTGCCTCAGAAAGGCTCAGGTATATGGAGCATAAATCAATTGAATCATGTCTCAGAAACCATCAAAATTCTTAAAAGGCTTACTGGTATAAGCTTTCAAGTGGGGCCAGTCCAAGTTCTCTGTCTTACTTCTCCTCTATTGTAGATCTGTGGTGCAATCTAGTGCAGCAATTTCCTGTAGTGAGAGCAATGCTATTTCAGCAGTAGTCAGTAGGTCCCAGTATTGACAAAAAATAGCACTAACGCAAGCTTTTTGGTGATGGTTGAACGTTGTTTCTCGGACAGGAGGCCTGTGACTTTATGGTGTGCCACAGGGGTCGGTGCTGGGACCTTTGTTATTTGTTATTTACATAAACGATCTGGATGTGAATGTACAAGGCATGATTTGTTAGTTTGTGGATAATACAAAATTAGGAGATATCGTTGATAGTGAAGAAGGTTACCGAAAATTACAGAGGAATCTTGATCAGATGGGGAAGTGGGCTCAGGATTGGCAAATGCAATTCAGTACAGATAAGTGTGAGGTGCTGCACTTTGGAAAGTCAAACCAAGGTAGGACTTATACAGTAAATGGTAAGGTCCTGAGGAGTGTTGTGGGACAGAGGGACCCAGGAGTAGAAGTACATAGTTTGTTGAAAGCGGCGTCACAAGTGGACAGGGTGGTGAAGAAGGCATTTAGCATGCTGGCCTTCATCATCAAAGCATTGAGTATAGGAGTTGGGACATTATGTTACAGTTGTATAAGTCATTGGTGAGGCCGTACTTGGAGTATTGTGTACAATTTGGTCAGCCTGTTACAGGAAAGACATAGTAAAACTGGAAAGTGTGCAAGGAATATTTCTAAGATGTTGCCAGGACTAGTAGGCCTGAGCTATAGGGAGAGGTTGGCCAGGTTAGGACTTTATTCCTTGGAATGTAGGAGAATGAGGGGTGACCTCATTGAGGTGTATAAAATCATGAGGTGCATAGATAGAATGAATGTATATAGTCTCTTTTCCAGGTATGGGGAATTTAAAACTAGAGGGCATAGGTTTAAGGTGAGAGGGCTTAGATTTAAAAGGACCTCAGGGGCAACTTTTTCATGCAGCGAGTGATGCATACATGGAATGGGCTGCCAGAGAAAGCAGTTGAGGCAGATACAATAGCAACATTTTAAAAATATTTGGATAGGTACATGGATGAGAAGGGATTAGAGGGATATGGACCAAATGCAGGTAAGTGGAACTAACTGAGCGGGCACCCTGGTCAGCATGAACCAGTTTGGGCTGAAGGGCCTGTTTCCATGCTATATTACTCTATGACTCTATAACAATAGTCCTTCTTCTGCTTTCCTGGGGAGGCAATGGCCTAGTGGTATTATTGCTGGACTGTTAATCCAGAGACCCAGATAATGTTCTAGGAACCTGGGTTTGAATCCCAGCAGATGGTGGAATTTGAATTCAATAAACATCTGGAATTAACAGTCTAATGATGGCCATTAATCCATTGTCAATTGTTGGAAAAACCCATCTGATTCACTAATGTCCTTAAGGGAAGGAAACTGCCATCCTTACCTGGTCTGGCCTACACGTGACTCCAGACCCACAGCAATGTGGTTGACTCTTATCTGCCCTCTGGGCAATAAATGCTGCCTAGCCAGCAACGCCCTCATCCCGTGAATGAATAAAGAATAATTCCCACCTCACCAACCAACACCACTCCCTCCCCCACCCCTGTGCCCCTGCTCCATGTGTAAGCCTTGATAGGGAATTGTTTTGCCCTGGAAATTTCTCATCATACAGGTATCATTGTGATATAAGAGAAAAACCTACTCCCAAATTCTGGCATCATGATGAAAATCCAGCCAAAAGTGTTCCCTGATCAGGGAACTACGAAGCTTCAGAATGATTACAGCTGAGCTGCGTTGTGTCTGGAAACAAGAGTTGCTCTCCATTTTTCTGCCCTGAGTCATTTATATTGAAAATGAAAACTATTGGATTTCTGCACATATTTTATACGCTTCCAGCTTCCAGTCCATGGTCCATACCTCTGTTCAGCCAGCATGATTTGGGATATCTTGCAAGACAAGCCCACCTTACTGAAAATCATAGAAACTTTGACATGCCCACTTCCAGATAATTGTCAACTCGGTCTAAAAAAACAGGCAGGAGGAGTTTTCCACCCTGTCTCTGTTTTCCCATTACACTAAAAATAGTCAGAAATAGAATTGAAGGCAGAACTTTTGCCTTCACAACTCAGAAACATTATTTTCCATTTTCTGACTTTATGTGATGCCTAACAGTGTGAGAAAAGACAGCCCTACTTTGTCTACCGCGTCTCGTTCATAAACTTCGAAGCACATGAAAAACAAACTCTGAAAGTAGTACTAAAGGCCACAAGGCATATCCTTCCTCTCGGAGACTGAGCTATGAAGAAAGGTAATACAGGGGCATAAATCTGTTGCTGTAGAACTGCACAGGCAGCAGGAGCGCCAAATAATGGTCCCAATTTCACACACTA
This sequence comes from Rhincodon typus, assembly GCF_021869965.1. Classification (NCBI taxonomy): domain Eukaryota; kingdom Metazoa; phylum Chordata; class Chondrichthyes; order Orectolobiformes; family Rhincodontidae; genus Rhincodon; species Rhincodon typus. Next base: position 58,939,294 of record NC_063334.1, read on the forward strand.
CCTCAGGCAGCTTATACATTGGAGTTGTTGAAAAGTTAGCCACTTGCCTCAACTTCAGCCATTATGAAGGGAAGGAATAATGGAGACAAATCGCTGGACATATGATAGTCAATTATGACAGCTGTGGAGTGAGGAGAATGCAGGTAGGCTTTTTTTAACTTAAAAAAACTTTAAAACTTAAAGGTTTTACCCACATGTTATCAATCACTATTTGCCTTAGTTGTTCCCTTAAATATTGAATTTAGCCCTTTTAATGTTCTATATCTGGCTTCCAATTTTAGATGTTTCTAATTCCCTGATAATTTAAAACTTGATCAGTGCGTGCTCACTATCTCTCAGGTTGCTAATACTTTCAGTTAGTGTATATTTCTGTATAATTTACAATGTGTATTTTCAATCTGTTGTCTGGAATTAAAAGATTGCAGATCACCGGCCTATTAGAGAAACCATCCAATTTTCATTAGATTAAAATAACAGCTGTCAAGTTTGTCTAGCAATGCCAGTTTGATACATTGGCAGAAAATTAAGACTGTACCCCATTCAGTGTACCCCATTCAAGCATGCTTTACTAACTTTGACTTTAAACCAATTGAGGTTTGCTAGTTTGCATTTAGCAGCAATTTCCTCTTAAAATGCCAAAGATTGTTTGACACACAAATTAACCACCACGGAGGTATTATTTCCTTATTTTTAAAGCTAAATAGTGTCTTGTGAATGAGGACCATTCAGCTTTTGGAGTTGGGAAATATTTATTTAGTATATTCCTGCAGCTATCAGCAAAATAACATTGGCAGTAGACCTGATCACTTCTGTTTTACTCTTATGAAACTGATGTGCCAGGAAAGGGGGTGGGGTAGTGGAAAATGGGAAAGAAATTTTAAACAAAGGCACAGCATGGTGGAGCATATAAAGAAAATTGCCCGGGAATTTTTTGGTTTAATCAACTGACAACTGATAGTTCAACCATAACGCAATAATGGGACATTTCGACTGATTTGTACATGTGCAGTTTAACTGCAGATATTAAAATGTTTTGAAAGATCATTGGCTCCATCTGCTGGATTATTTTCAAAACTATGCATTTCTGCCATTCTGGCTTTACATTTTTACAGATAACATCAAACAACTCTCCACTATCTACTGCTTTCCCTCTGAAAGGGGTAGCATATAGTCCACAGTTCACACCTGCTGCTGCATGCCAGCATTCTTACTTTCAATTCCCACAATTGCTTGTCCTACTGCACCCATAGCATTACCTCTGAATTAACCCAATTCTTGAACCTCTTCTATTTTTTTATCTCAATGTTGCCCTTAGGTGATTTCTTACAATGAATGACATCAGATCCTACATGGACTCTGTGGACACTTCTCTATCTCACCACTATCTCTCTTGATTCCTCCATTAGTCTGAACTGTCAGTTTGGTTGTCCATCATTCAGAACTGGATGAAGTGCAATTTTCTCCAGTTAAACATGAGGGAAACCCATGCTTTTATCCTTAGTAGTCACGATAACTCTATTCCATTTCCTGGCACATGCTTCACCCTGTACCAGAATATTTGCTATTTCAGCTTCCAACTGAATCTGAGCTGAGCTTCCAGTCCTGTCTCCTCTCCATTAAAAAGATCAGCTACTTTTACCTTTTTACCCTGCCTAAGCAATCTGCTGATGAAACGTTCATTCATTCCATAGTTTCCTCCAAAAATGACTATTCCAATGATTTCCTGTGTGGCCTCTCTTCTGTCACCCTCCATAAATCTGAACTCATCCAAAGTTCTAGATAACACAGTGTGGAGCTAGAGGAACACAGCAGGCCAGGCATCATCAGAGGAGCAGGAAAGCTGACGTTTCAGGTTGGGATGTTTCTGAAGAAGGAGTTGACTCTACCTATATCTTTAACCTACCCCAAGTTTACAACCTTTCTCTGTTTTCCTCAATATTGGCCTCTTTTTAAATCATTTCTACCTTCACCCTACCATTGTAGGCTATGCCTTTGGCTGATTGAGATATATGCTGTGAAATACTTTCCTTAAATCACTCTCTCTCTCTCTCTCACTGCCTTCCTTTCAGGCACTCCCAAGCCCCCATCACCTCCTCCTAACATTTCTGTCCCCACCCCTCCCCCACCACCAGAAAATATCTGTGTCTTTGGCGTGATTCTTTAAGAAACAATTCTCAGTGGTCCTGATCACTATAACAGGCACAGATGTCATTAGTTTTGTAAAGAATAAATGAAGGTGCCATCACTCACAGAGCTGGTTGGGAATTCCGAGATCCTGACTTTTTCCAGATTTTCTACCAGACTCCTGCCAGAGATGTGATGGGAGTCCAAATGACAACCTGAGGAAATCCGGTGGCTGTGGACATTTTTTAATGATATTGAATTAAGACATTTAAACTTTGTTGGCAGTTTATTTAGTCTTTCACTAAAACTAATGATGGGATACCAATTGTAGGCAATTATTTACACACTTTCAAATTGCATTATTTTTTAATTAACTATTGGAATTATTCCAGCCGTTTGAATTCTGTGACACTATTCATACTATACAAACACTGCTATTTTCACAATTACTTTATAATATTTTGAAGTTATGAAAAGCATTCCATAAATGCAGATACTTCCTCCTTAATTCAGGACATGTATTAACCAGTGCAACATTTCTAGGATACTTTGGTCTACCTGGCTCAAGTTTCTATATGCGCAGAGGGTTTTTGGAAGTAAAAAACAGCCTATCAAAACTTTCAGCTCTGGTGTCTCCATCATGATTTCTTAGGAGCTTGATGCATATCTCCCAAATTCATTTCCAACCTCAATGATGCATGCCACAGAAGATTTAGGCCAATGCTCTGATTACAAAACATCCATTAAAATAGACAGAAATCACTGGAGAAACCTATCAGGTCTAACAGCATCTGTGGAGAGAAAAACAGAGTTAACATTTTGAGTCCACAGACCCCTTTGTCAGAACCATTCTGACAAGGAGTTACTGGACTCAAACTATTCTATTTTCCTCTCCACAGATGCTGCCAGATCTGCTGAGCTTCACCAGCACTTCCTGTTTTTGTTTCAGATCTGCAGCCATCCACAATTCTTTGTCTTATCCATCAACCTAGCCTGCCTGCTCTTACTCATTGGATTTCAAATGGCTGATTATTCTCTGGCTTACTGCATATATCTCTTCCCCTCCCTTAACCTCTCTTCTTTCAGATGAAATATTAAACCAATACCCCACCTGACGTCCCAGCTGGATGTCAACGGTCCCATAGCACTATTTGAAGAAGAGCAGTCTTCCCAGTGACTGACCGATATCTATATTTTATCTTTCAAACAAAAACATTTATAGGAGACTGAGGGACATGGGCTAGGGAAAGTTTGTGGCAGAAATGGACAAGTCTGGTGAGGCAACTTTCTCTATCTTTTATACTTTCACTGAGAAGCATGGTGTGCATTTTACTAGGCAACAGCAAATTGTGAATTAAGGGGGATTATTGATTGTCAAACTCTTTATTAACAACCTAGCTCACCTCATTAATATTCAGCTTCATATTTCAATCATGCTAATCAAGCTAGACATTGAGGAATCTCAACATAGAAACCAGAGCAGGTATCCAGCGACTTCCGTTTACCACTGGCTGCAAGAAGCTTCCATGTTAAATGGCACCAAACATCCTCTCAGGGCACAATTCCCAAGGGCCCCTCCAGCTACAGACACCCCTCATACATAGACATTGGCATCCAACACTTGCCAACCCCTCATGACCATTGTGATGCCTTTATGATCCACTTGCAGCCTGCTTAAGAATCACAGACTTCCGTTGCAGGGTTCACCAGCATCTAGGTTGAACGTCTGCAACAGGGACACTTTGTGCCAAAGGCAGGCACCCTGTTCACAGACTGGACTCTGCTGCATCTCAAAGATGCTTGCTTGCTGTCTTAGCACTAAATCTCTTGTACCATCCTACATGCTCATAGCACTTCTGCCCTTCAAGTCATGCCTCTTAGTGTTTCAGCAAGACCATAGGCTATCAATACTGTCATGTTGACAAGTTCTTTTGCACAGGCTCACCCCATCAGGCTGCTCATCATGCCTGTCAGTAGGAATCTGTCTGAGAGTGGGAGCAGGACACCAAGATGACAATATAACACATGCAATATTTGCCAGCTGCCAGAACAGCAAACAACTGCACATGAATTCAACTGATTGGCCATGTCAGAAACTGGGTGGGGGCTTGTCCTCAGTACTGTCAAAAGGAGTGGGGCTGCAGTTGGTCAGCAGTCCTCGCGCTGTCAGTCAGGGCTACTATAGGTATTAACCTAAGACTTGCTGGGTTAGTCAAAATGGAATTAAATTAGAATGAAATGAGGAGAAGATATATGAAACTTGGTGATGACCTAATAATGAGAATGATCACAGGTTGTTACGGTGTTTGTGCTTAGGCTACAGTAATGTATGTATTTGTTTACATCAAGCATTGTAGGCCAACAGGAATGGACTGAATGGTTAGTGTTACGCTGGAAAAGCTGAAGTTTTGTTTAAAACAGGCACAGTGAATAAGATCTGATAATGTGGACTATTTATCAACCGATTTTGTGATTGTCATGGAGTTGTGCTGTATAAATATCATACAGTCGATTAGATGACATGTAAGTGGTGAACAGCGAGTGTAAGCTAAAGTTTTATGTCAAAGTTCATTAGGGGCAAGAGATAAGTGTTTTTCCAAGAAGACACAAGCAAGTCTTAATGAGTTAATTCATCAAACCGATACAGAACACATGACACATTTGTGACATATGTCAATGATCAGACTGTTAATTTTCTGAAGATTGGATCATGTTAAAGGCTTTGAATGTACAGCGTATTTTTTTATATGGGAACAGTATAAAGCAGCTTGCCTCACAGTAAAAATTTAGTTAGTTTGAGGGAAGGTCTACTGATCAACAATGATTTGATTTAATTTATTGTTGTCCCATGTACTGAGATACAGTGAAAAGTGTTGCTTTGCATGCTCTACAGGCAGATCGCACTATACAAAGTGCATCAGGATAGCAGAACAGAGTGCAGAATACAGTGTTACAGCTGCAGAGAAGGTGCAGAGGGGGAGATCAACATTAACATTTTAGAGGTCCATTCAAAAATCTGATAAAAACGGGGCAGAAGCTGTTCTTGAATGGGAATTTGTAGTTGGAACTAAGCATACTGGTCATCTGTTCTGCTCTGATCTTTGGGACAAGCCCATGTAAAAAGGTTCACTAGTGATTGTAAGTAGTTTGTTGGTAAGATAAGTTTTAATTTACTTCGCTTTACTAAAAAAAAATTGGGAATATTCTGTCATTAGAACTTCCTTGGATTATTGCAATCCTGAATAAACTGAAGGATCAGGAAAAGTGAGAATGATTATTGGAGAGCCAACTGGTAGGGCTCAAGATAAACAAATAACCAGGCTATGTAATGGAAGAGGCAATTGATGTTTATATGGCAGACAATCCACTTAAGGAATGGTGGATCCAGACTATTTTGAACAGTAAGGTTCCAGTCCAGAAAGCCAATGACTGGACTCAGTCTACTTGTAAGGCATCAATGAGAAAGACCATTTGGCTAATGACATTGCAAAGAAAAGAAAATATTTCACAGCATGAGATAAAGGAACTAAACTGAAAATTAGAAGGGAGGATGGAAGTTGTGGAAAAGTTATCGAAACCACTTGAGGAGGAGAGCTGGAGACAATTAGAGGAATCAAACAAATGGTGAGATAGAAAGACAGAAATGGTGTAGCCATTTGCAATTTGTTGAAATTCAGTGTATCAATTATCAACAGCACCATGACAGTCCTAAAGAAGAGGAATTTCCACAATGCTGCAGAGTTGAGAATGCAGAACAGCAGCAAGCAGACCTGAAAATAACTTATCAGGGTCTGGTCAAAGAAAAATCCTGAAGACAATATTGGGAGGAGAACCATATCAAGATTAAGTGGATAGACTACAGGAGGTTCTGAGGCAGGTCAGAGGATGAGAGCGGGGATGTTCAGGGTACTGGACAGTCAAGTGAATGGGCCCCATCCCAGAATCCCTGTAAATATCCCCAGAAAATCTCTGATACAGAGCCAACATAAGGTGGGTTCGAGCAGGCTGGATGGGATAATACAACATGATCACATTGTACCAAAGACCCCTGACCATTTATGAAGAATGGCTGAAACTTTCGCAAAATTAGACTTTGGAAGGACCCATTTGGGTATTTCCAAGAGTTGTATCAGACAGCCTTCCCCCATAATTTGGATAGGGAGAATAAATGGAAAGTGTTTTATCTCCCTTATCCTGTAGCTTGTTTGCTGTCCTCCCCACTATTTCTAAACATGGAACGGAGAAATATGCTACACAGCAAAATGAATGTGCTAGATGCCATGGGTAGCATTTGGGGAATACCGACCAAGCTCTTAGATAATTTCCAGCAAGGCCGAAAAAGTCCCCTGTCTTAAATGCAAATCGAATGTGGATGGCTTATAGACAACCATTCCTTGTTGGCGAATGCAGAAATGACCTCACGTATGACCTTTTCTGAAGAAGAGTCCAGACCCAAAACGTCAACTTTTCCAGCTCCTCTGATGCTGCCTGGCTTGCTGTGTTCATCCAGCTCTACTCAATGACCTTAAATATGTCGCTTTAATACATACTTAGGCCGCACTTGAGGAATTTGACCCTCTGGCCACTAATAATGCAGAAGATGCCGTGTCGAGGAAAGTGACCCTTTATTTTAGAAAGAGACAATGGGAAAAGAATGAACGGCCAGAACAGAAGCTTGAGGGGAAAAGTGTGTTAAGTAAACAACAGGCCTTTACTCCGAAAGGGATCTGGCCTCGTGAACAGGCATCAGCCTTGAGGCCAAATCAGAGGCATGGGAAGAATACGACAAAAACGAAGGAATGACTAGTTTTAATACATGAGTACAAGTGGTTAACTGCATAGATTTGACTAATCTGTTCAGAAGAGTAGGGCCATTTAGACCAGTTAAAGGAGATCTTGAAATCAGGCCAATTGATCCTGATGAAGGAATGACAGAACTTCTCATATCTAGGATCCAGATGTCAATCCCTAGCCCAGAACAACAATTAATGCATTGCTCAAGACCCAGAGACTGCATGATGAGCAATTGGCTCAAAATGATGTCTGCTCTATGTACAGTAGCTGAGTAGTAGGGCAGAGCCAGGAACATTTGCAACAGATAAATAGGGGGAGTTTCCCCTTCTGGATTACCAATGACCAGCTCAAGAGCTTACCATCTGGATCGACGAATGTGACCAGTTCCCAACACATGGGGATTAACATGCGTGTATTTGGCCAAGGCTGATTGTCCAGTTAAAGATGGAATATTGATAGGAGTAGTGTCAGCTATTCCATAATTTTGGGAAAGAGAAACTCAAACAGGTTTGCCAAGTAGGGAACACTGGAGTCACGCAAGAGAAACATCACATGATCTGCAACAAACGTCACCCAATATACTGTGCAGTCAATAGATGTGATTTCAGGATCCAACCTAATTACATGTAGGATGGGGAAAGTAGCTATCGTCTGCCCCCACCCTATCTACAACACAGAGGAAGCTTCATGTGGTTTTAATGCTTCTGTTAGTTATACCATACAAGCAATCTCAGCTGTTACGGGCGTTATGTTCTCACCCATGAAAGGATCAAAAATGAGAGCACATAGATTAAAGTGATTCATAAACAAGCAACAGTGACATGAGGAAATTTTTTTTTCACGCTGCGAATGGTTAGGGTCTGAAATGCCCTGAAAGTACAACGGATGCAGGTTCAATGGCAATATTCAAAAGGAAATTAGATGGTTATTTGAAAATGAAAATGTACAGGACTACAGGGAGATGCCAGGAGAACAGCACCAGGTAAGATGATCATTTGGAGAGCTGGCACAGATACAATGGGCTGAGTGGCCGACTTCTTCCCTGCAAGAATTCCATGATTCCATTTTACTTTTCCAAGCTTGGTGAATCATAAAACGAAAATGTAATGACATAACAGCTGTCCTTCAGTGCCTATCTCACTGCTAACACAACTCTGAAAGTAAATAAGATAATGAATATTGTAAAAGACTGTCAGTCCTGAATATGCAGTAAATTCAATTAATCAGACATTTTTCCACTGGATGATAAATAATGGCTCAAAAATGGTGCTTTTTAATGCATTCAGCTATTTTTCATCACCCTCCAAATTTCTTCCTTCACAACATGCAAATAAATTTAATCCTGTTGAATTGGGTGAGCGCCACATCCAATCATAAAATGCATCACTGTAACATGAATTCAGAATCACAAAGTCAGTTGGCCTAGACGCCAAATCCTCTGGGAGTGGGTCGGAAGGCAAAGCCGGAGTCTGTTTGAGTATATAGCGGAGTAGACTTACTGGTGCAGAGAACACTGCAAACCTAAAAAAAACGAATTAATTTTAAATAATTAACTAAGTAGAGCTGGCAGGCCAGGTGATGTGTTGTAGCTGTATGATGTGGGACCTAGCTGATCCCATTGAGAACGGCAGTAACCACATCTGCAGCAAGTGTTGGCTGCTTGAGGAGCTCCGGCTCAAATTGATGAGCTGGAATCCGAACTCCAAACACTGCGGCACATCCGGGAGGGGGAGAAATACCTGGATGCTGTGTTCCAGGAGGCAGTCACACCTGGTAGATTAACTCAATCGGCGGGCAGGGACAGCAGTGTGTGAATGCGAGTGAGGCAGGTAGAGGGATCCTGCAGACAGGAACACAGGAGCCGCAGCCCTTGACATTGTCCCACAGGTATGAGGCACTTGCTCCCTGCGTGGATGAGGAACAGGGCTGCAGGAAGGATGAGTCAACTGACCATGGCACCATGGTCCAGGAGGCCATTCAAAAGGGGGGAACAAAAAGACAGATTGTAGTTGTAGGGGATTCCATCATCAGGGGGATAGACAGTATCCTTTGTGAGCAGGATAGAGAATCCCGCATGGTGTGTTGCCTGCCCGGTGCCAGGGTGCGAGACATCTCTGACCAGCTTGAGAGGATACTAGAGAGGGAGGGGGAGGATCCAGTTGTTGTGGTCCACGCTGGTACCAACAACATAAGCAGGACTAGGAAAAAAGACCTGTTTCGGGATTATGAAAAGCTAGGAACAAAATTAAAAACAGGTCTTCAAGGGTCACGGTCTCTGGATTGCTGCCGGAGCCACGTGCAAATTGGCATAGGGAGGCGAGGATCAGGGAAGTAAACACGTGGCTAAAAGAGTGGTGTGGGAAAGAGGGTTTCCTTTACATGGGGCACTGGCATCAGTTCTGGGACAGGAGGGATCTATACCGCTGGGATGGACTCCACCTGAACAGGGCCCGGTCCAGTGTTCTGGATAAATAGGGTAAATAGGGTGGTTAATAGGACTTTAAACTAGTAAGTAGGGGGGAAGGTAGAAGTGAGCGTAGAGGGAGAATAACAATTAATGTAAGGCAAAACAGCAGGTTAGCAGGTGACAAGGAAGCTTCAACTCCATAGAAAATTAGGAAAAAAGTTAAAGGGAAGGAGAACTCAAGAGCTGCTAGTAATGGAGGTAATAGGACCCAAAAAGAAGGTGCAAAAACTGGCATAAGGGCACTTTATCTGAATGCTCGGAGCATTCAAAACAAGGTGGATGAGTTGACGGTGCAAATCATGGCAAATGGGTGTGATTTAGTGGCCATTACACAGACATCGTTACAGGATGGTCATGACTGGGAGTTAAATATCCAGGGGTATCAAACTGTTCGGAAAGACAGACAGGAAGGTAAGAGAGGTGGTGTTGCTCTGATTTTTAAGGATGATATCAGGACGGTAGTGAGAGATGATATAGGTTCTACTGAACAAAACATTGAATCCATTTGGGTGGAAATTAGGAATAGAAAGGAGAAGAAGTCACTGATAGGTGTGGTCTATAGGCCACCAAATAATGACATTGTGGTGGGGCGGGCAATAAACATAGAAATAGCTAATGCACGTAAAAATGGTACAGCAATTATCATGGGGGATTTTAATCTACATATCGATTGGTCAAACCAGGTCGGTCATGGCAGCCTTGGGGAGGGGTTCATAGAATGCATCCGTGATAATTTCCTTGAACAATATGTAATGGAACCTACGAGGGAGCAAGCTATCCTAGATCTAGTCCTGTGTAATGAGACAGGAATAATTAATGATCTCACAGTTAGGGATCCTCTCGGAAGGAGCGATCACAGTATGGTCGAATTTAAAATACAGATGGAGTGTGAGAAGGTTAAATCCAGTACTTACGTCCTGTGCTTAAACAAAGGAGACTATGAAGGAATGAGGGAGGAGTTAGCTAAGGTAGAATGGGAGCAAAAACTTTATGGGGGGTCAATTGAGGAACAGTGGAGGACTTTCAAAACGATTTTTCACAGTGATCAGCAGAAGTATATTCCAGTGATAAGGAAGAACTGTAGGAAAAGAGAAAGCCAGCCATGGATGTCTACGGAAATAAAGGAAAGTATCAGATTGAAAAAAAAACACATACAAAAAAGCAAAGAGTAGTGGGAAACTAGTAGACTGGGAAATCTTTAAAGGCCAACAGAAAGCCACAAAAAAAGTTATGAAGAAAAGTAGGATAGATTTTGAGAGTAAACTAGCTCAGAATATAAAAACAGGCAGCAAAGGTTTCTATAAATATGTAAATTGTAAAAGAGTGGCGAAGGTAAACATTGGTCCTTTAGAGGATGAGAAGGCCAATTTAATAACTGGGAATGAGGAAATAGCCGAGACATTAAACAGTTATTTCGCGTCGGTCTTCACAGTGGAAGACACAAATAACATGCCAAAAACTAATGGCAAGAAGGTGATAGCAGGTGAGGACCTAGAAACTATCATTATCACTAAGGAGACAGTGCTGGGCAAGCTAATGGGACTAAAGGTAGACAAGTCTCCTGGCCCTGATGAAATGCATCCCAGGGTACTAAAAGAGGTGATGGGGGAAATAGCAAATGCGCTAGTAATTATTTACTGAAATTCACTGGACTCTGGGGTGGTTCCCGCAGATTGGAAAACAGCCAATGTGACGCCACTGTTTAAAAAAGGAAGTAGACAAAAAGCAGTAACTATAGGCCAGTTAGCTTAACTTCGGTAGTGGGGAAAATGCTTGAATCTATCATTAAGGAAGAAATAGCAAGACATCTGGATATAAATTGTCCCATTGGGAATACCCAGCATGGGTTCATGAAGGGTAGGTCATGTTTAACTAATTTGGTGGAATTCTTTGAGGACATTACTTGTATGGTGGACAATGGGAAACCTGTGGACGTGGTGTATCTGGATTTCCAGAAGGCATTTGACAAGGTGCCACACCAAAGGCTGCTACATAAGATAAAGTTGTATGGTATTACAGGTAATGTATTGGCATGGATAGAGGATTGGTTGACCAGTAGAAAGCAAAGAGTAGGGGTAAATGGGTGTTTTTCTGGTTGGCGGTCAGTGGCTAGTGGTGTGCCTCAGGGATCAGGTTGGGACCGCAATTGTTTACAATTTACATAGATGATTTGGAGTTGGGGACTAAGTGTGGTGTGTCAAAATTTGCAGATGACACTAGGGTGAGTGGTAGAGCAAAGTGTGCAGAAGAGACTGAAAGTCTGCAGAGGGATATAGATAGTCTAAGTGAGTGGGCAAAGGTCTGGCAGATGGAGTACAATGTTGATAAGTGTGATGTCATCCATTTTGGTAGGAATAAGAGCAAAATGGACCATGTTTTAAATGGTAAAAAATTGCAGCACGCTGCTGTGCAGAGGGACTTGGGTGTCCTTGTGCATGAATCGCTAAAAGTAGGATTGCAGGTGCAGCAGGTAATTAAAAAGGCAAATGGAATTTTGTCTGCCATTGCTTGAGGGATGGAGTTTAAAAACAGGGAGGCTATGCTGCAGCTGTATAGGGTCCTGGTGAGGCCACACCTGGAGTACTGTGTGCAGTTTTGGTCTCCTTACTTGAGAAGAGATATACTAGCACTGGAGGGGGTGCAGAGGAGATTCACTCGGTTGATTCCAGAGTTGAGAGGGTTGGATTATGAGGAGAGACTGAGTAGACTGAGATTATACTCATTGGAATTCAGAAGAATGGGGGGAGATCTTATAGAAACATATAAAATTATGAAGGGAATAGATAAGGTGGGGACAGGGAGGTTGTTTCCACTAGCAGGTGAAACTAGGACTAGAGGGCATCGCCTCAAAATAAAGGGAAGCAGATGTAGGACTGAGGTCAGGAGGAACTTCTTCACCCAAAGGTTTGTGAATCTGTGGAATTCCCTGCCCAGTGAAGCGGTTGAAGCTACCTCACTGAATGTTTTTAAGGCAAGGCTAGATAAATTTTTGAACAGTAAAGGAATTAAGGGTTATGGTGAGCAGGCGGGTAAGTGGAGCTGAGTCTCAAAAAGATCAGCCATGATCTTATTAAATGGCGGGGCAGGCTTGAGGGGCCAGATGGCCTACTCCTGCTCCTAGTTCTTATATTCTTGTTTTATGGGAGGTGTAGTGACTGGAACAAGGTTGGCCACGTAGATCTCATTGAGTATGAGTTCCTTGATTGGGGCTGATAACTTGATCTAAATCAGGAAGCCCTGGCTGACAGATATCAACAGGAGTCTCAGGGATTCTCCCCACTCTAGGGTTTGGTTCTGAGCTAGCTGGTCAGAGTTCATGTACTGTCAATGCTTAAATAAAAGGTGACTTGGTGACAGGACACCGGCCTCAGTGGAGTTATTTCAGGAGGTAAGTGGACACCAAATTTAGGGGCAACCCCGTACCTTCACATGTTTTGAATTCAATCAGTTATGACCTTGTTGAAACATGACAAGGATGGTTATTAAAACGGAGGGATCACTTGTGTGCCTTTTAGCCCAAGGGGAGCCTTGTAAGGTTTGGTTAAAACTGAGGTGAAATGTCCTCATGGAAATTGCCTACTCTGCTGCAGACTGTTCTCCATGTGGAAAAATGAAGAGAAGGAGAGAGTGGTTGGCAGTGAGCCAGGGCCAGCTACAACCTACAAACTAAGCAGAGGAGGAACCTGGTGCTGCTGCAGGTCCTGTAGGAGACTGCACTCAGACAACCAGCTGCAAATGGAGATTAGCTTACCCTGTGGGATGACAGTATGTTTCTTTCTTTTGTTTATACCCAGGAGTGCTCTTACACAAAACTGAATGTTTTTCTCTCATAACCAAATCACCCATGGTATTTTTTCATCTCTTAACCACCGCCTGTAAATCACCCGTTTTCCAGTTGACTACTTTACACTGCAAAGCCTGTTAACAGCAGTGGGACAGGAATATAGGCAGAAGCTCAAATACCTGCAGCTATCAGAACTCCACTGACTTTGAAGATTGCAATTATCTCACCAGACAGTGACGTCTGTATGATATGATGGCAAGGGAGATTAGCTCCAACTGCATTAAGATTACCTGACGCTAGTCTCCCAAAGACGACTATAGCCCTGAATATCTAAGCTATTGCCTTCTTCCTGATTACTTCCAGAGATCTGTGTGGCATCTCAGAGATCACGGCACACCATTGCATCGAGGTAGTGACTAATGCATTATTCAGGACAGGAGATGGCCAGCATCAAGTCACTTCATTGCACCACTGCCATAGAACCATGTTGCCATTCTTCAGCACGATCTCACCTCTACCTTTGCCACCACTGCCATGAAACCACGCTGGGCCAATCTCAGATTTGACTATGTGTTTGGAGTTGCTGATTTGGCTTTTGAGGAATAAATGGAAATACCCACAATTCCAAGCATACATAAATTACCCAGAGGTCTTAGGGAATTGCCTGGAGAGATGAGGGAGAGAACTTTCTGGATTGATCGAGTCTGTGTTGGTAGTCACTCAAGAGAGATTGCTACAGATATGGTTAGTCAGGCAGATAGAGCCAGAGGCATTGGAGCCCCAGCTACTTTCCCATCTATGCGTGTGACTATTAAGACACCCACAGGCCAGCCTGGTGCTTTCATGTACCATAAGATGTTCCTACTCCTTAAAGACACAGCCAGTGTATGATCAGTGGTGTAGAATTCTGCAGATCTGTGTGCAGTACCCTTGGAATAGCATATCCTGAGACCCTCCCAGAAAAGACTCTTCATCTCACACCACAATAGTATGTATGGATTTTTGGCAAGTAGGTATACATTACAGGTGCACAGAATCATTCAGCAAAATGTGATTAAAGCAGGAATTATTTAATAAAGCTGTGACAGCAGGATTCATAAAGGCTATTTTATCTGCAAAAGGCAGGAATTCTCCATTTAGCGCCAAAAGGCAAGAATGCTCCATTTTAGCTGCAAAATGCAGAAGAGCTGTTATTATTGTGAAATAAAAGCTTTTTAAGCAAGTAAACGTTAAAATCATTTTCTAAAGACATGGCATCAGAAATATTATGACTTAATTTCAGAGATGGACTGAACAAAACATAAAATTGGAAATCTTAGAGATACCAAATGCCAGCAAAATTTAAGAGGAAAATCAAGCAATTAGTTAACCAATGAACAGGATAACTCCCTCCTTGAGCCAATATGCAAATATATAACTGATGTAACTTAGAGCACAATACAGGTTGATGAACAAAAAGCTATGATATTTTAAGTCTGACATTGGATGTGGAGATGACTCAGGTCAAGCAGAATATTTAGTTTCCTTACCTTCCCAGGAGGAATCCTCAGTAATCGTAACAGAAATCATACTAAGCCAGAAGAAATCTTCAAATAGCAGAATTGAGGAAGTAAGGACCAATAATGCTGTTGCTAAAAGTGAATAGGAGTCCAAACCAATCAATATATTGAAGTAAAAGGCTTAACTACTTCAGTATGAATTATTGGCTAATTGAGAATAAAAAGCTGACATAGTTTGAAGATCTGGTGCACCAATCTCTATGGAAGCCACCAGCGTTGAGAAGGAATGACCAATGTCCAACGATTCAAGACACCAGAAGGCAGAAACTACCTGTCTCATTAGGGAAGACATCTTCCATGAAGGAAATCCAAGCGATTAAAGGTCCTCCGGTTTAAATTAATGTATAGACCTCAGATTTTCAGGAAGAGAACCAAAGGCAATAGTCATCCACTCAGTAAAGTAACATTTTTGAAACTGGAAGATAATGCATTCCAGGAGAGAAGTGCTGTTGTGGTGCAGTGATAATGTCCCTACCTCTGAGCCAGGTAGCCTGGTTCAAATCCCATCTGCTCCAGAAGGCGTGTAATAGTATCCCTGAACAAGATGATATGGGTGGCACAGTGGCTAGCACTATTGCCTCACAGCTGCAGGGACGCAGGTTCAATTCCAGCCTTGGGCAACCGTCTGTGTGGATTTTGCACATTCTCCCCAGAAATCTGTGACACCTAGGCACACCCATTCAGGCTGTTAAACAAAATAAGGCCTCCCAAGCTGTTTACTCAAGTGGTCTTCAGTAGCCAGCTCCTCACTTCTGCCTTGCAACCTCTTCTTCAAAATAACCTCTTAAAGTGACAGCATCGTCACAATACCAACATAACCTGTAACTAGCTGCTCACAGGGAATAATCTAGATCTTGGGTTTGAATCCTGTCACTGCCACCATGCAGTGGGTACAGTCAAATCAAATCTGTATACCATGTGGCTTGTGTATTTAAATTGAAACTGCACCTCCAATGCTGTTGGTTTTCTACCACCATCCCTTTTCGGTGTAGGGATCCACATGACCTGCTTGGTCTACTGTGGTAGAGGAAAGCCATTTACTCTACAAACTAGAAGATGCTCTTATAATCAACAAGCAGCAGTTTATTACATGTTAGCAACTAGTTAAGGGTTACATTGATATGACAGATATTGTTACAGAGACAGTGAGGAGGACCTGAAAAATGTTCAGTCACACTCCGTTGAAATTCAGCCTTTATTGGCCATCCCTAATTGCTCAGAGAGCAGCTAAGGGCCAACATATTGCTGGAGTTTGGAGTCACACGTAGACTGGACTAGATAAGGATGGCAGATTTCCTTCTCTAAAGTATATTAGTGAACAAAATGGCCATTAGGCCACCTTTTTACTGATTTCAAATTTTCACCACCTGCTATGACAAGATTTGAATTGATATCCTCAGAACATTAGCCTGGGGATCTGAATGATTAGGCCAGCAACAGTACTACTAGTCCATCACCTCCCCTACGCAGTAATTGCTATTCCATTCTCCCTCCATGATAAGATGCAGTCAATTAACTAATTTGACAATAGGTATCAAAAATATAACTATACAAAGCCCTGAGCAATCACAAATTCCAAAAGCAATACAGTTGTTAATATTGTTAATATCTAAGTGTACTTCAATTAAATAGTTGGAGTCTCAAATTAACAATTAGAACAGCTATTATTATTTCGATGCAACCTGTTGAGATCTTTTTTTAAAATGTTGGTATTGCATTACAACTGTAAACCAAACACAAATTTTTCAAAGCATATCAAGCTCCCTGAGATTCAGTACCAATCAAGTGAGCATTGAACAATACACTATTTAAAGTTCTAATGAATAAGTGCACTCTGTTGTACATGGCACCCACAATAATCACTTCTTGCCAGCACCACTGCACATGGTTGGTACATAATCAAGTTGACCCCTTGACCTCAACTGCTTTTCTGCATAATAAGTGCAGCATTTCAAAATGGAAGAAATCTGTCATTTTCAACAGCGGCTTTGCCCGAGATAGAGTATGCCGCAATTAATGTGGGGTAATTTGCTTGTAATTCAAGTCAGGAATTAGCTATAGTAATAGCTCTTGGTGAAGAAGTGGATTTCCTTGTTTGAGGCTAAGCACAGGATTAGCAAAATTCTTCAAGGAGAAACCTTGATTTTTTTCAAGGTCTTTCAAGTTCTCAACACTGGAGAGATTATGGCTGCTTAAAGCAGACCTGGCTTTGAAAAACTACAAAGTATTTTAGAAAAGGATTTCTAATAGCCAGACCTCTACTGAAGAGGGAAGAGTTTTATACTGTAGGATTATTTAAAGCATAAACTTCAAAAATAATTAGTTTAGCAGGTTTGGGTCAATGCAGGCTAACATGTTGAAGGGGCAGCTTAGCAGGAGCAAATATGCATTTTTCTCCTGCTAATTATCCTGCGCATTCAAAGTGTGGATGGAAGAAAAATATTCTCACTTTTTCCAAACTGAAGGATCACAATAAGCGTTACTACATTATAAATTTTAATAGAATACAAGTAGGTGACTTAATTGTTTTATTACTTGTTACTGTTCAATATCCTTCCATTCACTCTTCACAAATCTCATTTGAAACCAGCAGGTTGTCAGGCTTGGAAATTTCCAGTAAATGAGTGGAACGAGTTTCTATGTAGCCTTCATCCAAACATATGTTTAATATATAAGGGATTACCGAGCTGAAGCCAAGGTTCATGAAACATTATGTAATATATCAAACTGAGAATCATAAAATAATTAAAAGTCTAAGAGCGCAAGTTAAATTAAACATCTGTGCTTTTGTTTGCAATTTAGTTTAGGGCAATGGTCCTTTCTATAGCTTATTTAGTTGAAAATTGGGCAAATCTTGCATCATTCTCCGTTACTCAGAAGGCAATGGCTTTTCTGGATTATAATAAAGGCATCAAAGCATTTTGCTTCGATAGATTATTTAGAGAAAACTAACCGGACAAAGTGTCATGCCACTAGTACTGAATACTATTGTGCTCCTTAGGCCCAACATTATTCTGCAATAGCTACAAACGGTAGAAATAACAATTTGAAAAGGAATTTGGTCCAGATTTTAACTGCAAGGCAGTTGTTGGCAGCTCAGTTTTGACATTGGTTCGCAAAAAGATATTTTTAGTTCCCATATGTAATTAAAGTGCCAAGAACCAGATTCCAATTTATTCCAGGTGGGAAATTCAGGCAGCTCGGAGGCCATCTAATGACATCAGGAAATTATTGATTTTGGCTCCCAGGCGGTGCCAAAGTAGTCTTGTGATCAGGAATGGAAGAAGTAAAATGAAACCATAACAGTAAAATCTTCAGCTAACCATTATGGGGCTTGAAAATATGCTACTACACAATTGGTCCAAGAAAAGTGAAAAAGGAATTTAAAAAATACTCTTTGGTCTTCATCAGGCTCCAATCTAACTCAAAGCTAGGTTCAACTGGTGGGAAATTTACTGTCACTTCATACCCACCTTGCCACATAAGAGTTACATTTTGGTCCCAGTAATCAGGGCTGACATTCATATGTGAAAATATGAGCTGTGACTATGTCTGTATCGTTTTTAATGAATAAAGTATACTTCTGAAATTAAAAAAAAGGTTTTCCCAGGAGTTAAGTAGGGGTCCATTCAGTTACTGGGCCATCCTGGTGCCTCGAATCCATGTAAACATCATCTTGCTACATTAAGAAATGCCCTTGATTTGTTTGTTGGATAGAATCACACTCCAATGTTGGTTTGTTTTCTTCACACTAAACCGAGCTGCTTCAATGACAATGTATGTACATAAGGACACTTTTATGAATAAAGTATATTTTTGAATTTAAAAAAAACCTCACTACCCTAATTAAAAATCGAAAAAGAACTGCGGATGCTATAAATCAGAAACAAAAACAGAAGTTGCTGGAAAAGCGCAGCAGGTCTGGCAGCATCTGTGAAGAGAAATCAAAGTTAACATTTCAGGTCCAGTGACTCTTCCTCAGAGGCTTCTACTAACTAGATCAGATTAAAAGTGCTCTGTTTTAATAACATCAAAAGGAATACAGTTCAACTCTTCCCTAGATTCAACAAAACCTGAGTAGGGTTCAACACAACCTAATTTGTGCTTCACAATATTAGAAAATACCTATGTAAAACTAACACTTGCATCAACAATTCTCTCATACATGCAAGATAAAATCTTCCATTTATAAGACTTTTTTTGAAGTGAACAAGCCAGCAATCTGATAGCACTTATGAAAGGGACAGTTCCAAGAGTTTCTAGATAGAAACATTCAAGCCCACCCAGCAATAGGGAAGGAGCTTATTGTAAGTTTTACATTAGATCACCTCGAACAGTTTATGAAAGGGAGCTCAAAGGTTGCAAGCAATGAGTGAAGATGTGAAACAGGGTAAGAAGCAGGCTTCATGTTAGGACCACTGCTGTTAGCTTTATTTCTGGGAAGGTAGTTGTGAATTATACAGATTCTGCATAGGGGGCTCAGTCATGAGTCAAAAGCAGTTGGATGACCCTGTGTGCTTAGAATTCTGAATAAGTTTCAAAAATTAATAGGCAACTAGGCCTTGAGGTTATGATTCAGAGGAAGTCCTGAGGAGATGAGAAAGATAGAGAGTCCTGAGAAGATGGGAAGGTGACTGGCTGTCTGTTGGGCGATGCCATGAGGGAATCAGTAAAAGTCTACAAGAGCAATACTTCAATGCAAATGTTAGAATGGGGTTTGAAAAGCCCACAGACCGTACTTACTTGATGGAACTGAGCAAGCTTGGAGCTTAGGGCAGAAAACCCAAGACTGTCTTGTGTAAGTCAATCAAGAGATGAAGAGATGAAATTACTAGTGCAATGCTGGTTTCGAGTCTAGGGAGTGCAGACTCAGAAAAATATGTGTGAATAGGCAGAACAATGGCTCAATGGTTAGCACTGCTACCTCACAGTGCCAGGGACCTGGGTTCAATTCCAGGTGACTGTCTGTGTGGAGTTTGCATGTTTGCCCTGTGTGTGGTGTGCCAGTTTCCTCCCACAGTCCAAAGATGTGCAGATTAGGTGGATTGGTCATGCTAAATTGCCCATAGAGTTCAGGGATGTATAGGTTAGATGGATTACCCATGGGAAATGCAGGGTTGCAGGGAAAGGGTAGAGGGGTGATTCTGGGAGAGGAGCTCTTCAGAGAGTCAGTGTGGACTTGTAGGGCTGAATGGCCTGTTTCCACACTGGAGGGATTCTATAAAAATGAAATAAAAACAAGATAAGCATTGTAACAAGAACAGAAGTTGCTGGAAAAGCTCAGTAGGTCTGGCAGCATCTGTGAAGAAAAAAGAAACAGAGTTAACATTTTGGTTTTGAGGAAGGGTCACCGGACCCGAAACGTTAACTCGACTTTTTCTTTCTTGACAGATGCTGCCAGACCTACTGAGCTTTTCCAGCAACTGATTTACAGCATTCGCAGTTCTTTTGGTTTTTATTTAAGATAAGCACTGAGTCAGTCCGTGACTGAGAACTTGTTATGGGAGAGTTACAAGACTAGACTAGCAAAAGTGAAGAATTGAAATCCCTTAAGAAAATCAATGAGGTTTGATGGCCGATTGTGCTACTAGTGTGTAGGGTTGGGGTGGGGCATTTGATTGCATTTACTATTTGATGCCCTTTATGTACTGTACGATCACAGTGTGTTACCCATGTTTACCACATGTTAATTTTTGGTGTTAGAACTAAGTTGAACATGTATTTTTAATTACATTGCTGTTCTAAACATTGTAGAGTAATGGTCATTGCATTACGACCAAGTTGGGAGGAGTGCACTATCTTTCTTTAGTCACGTTACGGTCACAACATAAATGGAATTGTTTTATCCGTCCCCAATATAGCCAATTACATGCTTTCTCTTCATTAGATATCGAATTTTTAAAAATCCATCACTTTTTCGATAAACAAAACATTTTGCACATATCATTTTTAAAAAAACTTTATCCACATAGATGTATAACTGGTTATACAGCTTATAATATGAAGCTATAAATGTTTTCAGCACTAAATAACCCAAAACACAATCACAAACTCGCAAATACGCACCAGACATCCATGTAAAGTGAAAAAATGGATTCCTCTCCGTAAAGATTTCATTAAAAATTGACCAATAAAGTCTTAGGTCTTAACGACAAACGGAGTAAGGCATGAGTTCCAGTGGCTGTCGGTATGATGTTCTTGTACACAAACACGGATGTCACTGAACACACGCCGTTGTCTGTGGGACATTTGCGAAAATATCAATAAATTCTTTCAGAGGCTTCTTATGCAAGAACTGTTGGGCCAGGATTCCAGATACCACCCTGGATCCACAACAAAGGTTTTTTTTTTCCCCTGAAACAGAAGAACTGAGCTGGGAGGCTTTTTCCGGTCAGCGGGCTTCTCCCAGTGATACCCAAAGCAGAAACTGGAACTTGTCAGTTACAAACCCAGGAAATAAACAAACACGTCACAAACATGTGATTGCCAAGAAATGCCTTGTTAGAGAAATGTTCCAAAATGACCAGTTTTTCAAAAAAAAATTCACACATCCACCCATCCACAATTCAATTCAAGTCCATAAAAATTCTTAAATACGAAACCTTCCCAACAATTGTTATTTGTTCAAATCAGTGGAATCATATTGCTCTATTTTCACAGCAAGTCTCCTGGATCTCACATTTTGCCTACTTTTCAAAAAGTTGCAGGTCCCTAACCAGATCATAACATAAATTTGGTAGTCTTATCCAGAATTCTAACATAATTTGGGGCTCATCTGAGATTTGGAGGTGACAGACAAATGCAAGTGCTGGGGTATGTTGAAGTGAAGGCTGGTTAAGATTTTATAATTAATTTTACTAACGCTAGTAACTATGACTTTTCCAGAAAAGGAAGATTTACGTCTGAGAAAATAACCAATGCTAGGTTAATAGCATTAGGAGAAAAATTGGAGATAGAAGATAGGGTGGGGGGGTGGAGTTGGGGGGAGGAGTAAACAATAGGCGGAGATGCAGTCCAGAGAGAGACAACAATAGTTGGACAGACAAAGAAATAGCTAAAGTTCAGCCTGGGGGAATCAATATCTGCTAATTGGGAACATTAGTGGCTGACAATGGGTTGTTTGTGGATGTTGGAGTAAGGACATGGCAGAAAATGCTCATGGTCTAAAATCATTGAACTTGATATTGCGTCCCAAAGTCTGCAAGTGGAAAATGAGGTACTGATCTTCCAGCTCGCTTTGAACTTCACTGGAGCACTGCAGCAAACCTGAGACAGAGATGTTGGCCAGGGAACAGGGTGTGTATGGCAGGCAACAAGAAGCTCAGGGTCATTTTTGTGGACAGAATGTAGGTGTCCTACAAAGCAGTTGCCCAGCCTGCATGGGCTGAGGCGGCTGGGTAGGAAGTGTTCAGGCTCCCAAGTCAGTCTGCTCCCTCCCACATGACCAACCACATCCTTCTTTCTTTTTGCTATTTTAGTTGGTTCCTTTAACTTTGGAATCAAATTAAGTTGCCCTTCTTTCTGCGGTGGAGTGAGATTGCAGCAGGTGGGGTTAGCTGTTGAATAGTGGATCCAGTCAATTCCTTGTAGCAATGGCAGTTACGGCTTAAGCAACTGTTCCAGTGTCGATGGTAGGGTCTGTTCTTTTTTTTCTGCTGTTTTGGTAGCATCTGCAACGGCAGCAGAGTGAATGATCCCTCAATCCTCGGGAGTTAATTTCGTTGGTCCCTCGGTACTCAGAAGATGAGATAGGCACCGATCCTTGAGAGTTGGGTCCTGGCTATGGTAACAGCGGGCACAGCTTCAGCATGCATCCTCCTTGGTGCTGTGGCCTCAGGGAATGGGAGTCAGTGGGTTTGTAGTGGATATTAGTGGCCAGCCTATCCCCACAAATGGAACCAGAGATATTGAGGAAGGGAAGGGAGGGGTCAGAGTTGGACTTAGGTGAAGTGAGAACAAGATAGAATTTGGAAGCAAAATAGATAAACCTTTCCAATTCCGGAAGATAGAGGGAAGCAGCACCGATGATGTCATTGATATACCGGAGAAAGAGTTGTGGGTGAGGGCCAGAGTAGGACAGGAACAAGGAATGTTCCATGCATCCCACAAACAGACAAGCATAACTGGGGGCCCTCATGTGTGCCCATGGCCACACCTCTGACCTGAAGAAAACAAGAGGAGTTAAAGAAGAAGTTGTTCAAAGTGAGGACGAGCTCAGCCAGGTGGAGGAGGGTGGTGGTGGATTCCTTTGTCTGTCCAACTGTTGTTTTCTTTCTCTGGGCTTTATCTCTGCACATGCTTTACCTCCCCAACACCCCACCCCACTTTCAGCATATATACCAACCTTTTCCTAGCCACAACCAGTTCTTAAGAAGGGTCACTGGACCCAAAACATTAACTTTACATTCTCTCTATAGATGCTATCAAACCTGCTGAGATATCCCAGCAATTACTGTTTTTGCAAAGCATAGATTATATGGTTTTAAGAAAACTGGTTAATTCAATGGAAATGATAGAATAGAGAATAAAAGTGATGTTAGAAAACCAGTATGTTTTTACTACTATAAGGTAGGATATGTAAAACCAGATTATTGTAAGTGGGATGGTTAACCAACAGGATTAATAAGAATGCTGAAAATGTCTTCCAAAAATAAAGTATCAGTAACAGAAATGTAACGAAAATGGAAGTTAAAACAGTGACAATGATGCACATGAAATGTGTTTCCTTAGCATCTAGTAGAACAAGGGACATAGTTCAGGTAGTCACAGGAATTTATTCTTGGACACTGCCACATTGAGCCAAGTTACTGGAGGTTATAGAGGTTTTGTCTATGTGGGAGAAATATTACCTAAATCCTCCAACAAAACAACTATACAGATTACTATTTTAGAGCTACTGGAGCAGGTCTGTCATTGATGGTTGATGATGTGATTTGCGTTCCTATAGTTTGATGAAAAAGAAAGTTTTACAAGGGATTTATGAACCTGTTCATTTGTTCAAAGTTAATTCGTGAAGTGACTTCATAGACAGAATTGTGACTGTGAAAATTGTTGACTGTAGGAATTGTTCTCAGTTTATGTTTTAAGGAATTGATTTTATGCTTGGTATTAATTTGGCAGTTATAAAATTCTTCACATTTGCAAGAGTTTCCAGATAGCCCGTTGAAGTGAGAGAAACAGAGATTTTGCAGGAGGACCTGGATTGTTCCCCACTTGTGCTGTAGCTAGAGCCTAAACCCATAAGACTAGAAAGGATCAAGCGTAAAAGACTGGTACATTGCTTGGATGAACTAGAAAATGGCTTGGACAAAGTGAATAAGAGTCCCTTGCTGCAGGTTTATTCATCTGAAATGACGAAAATCTTTTGTGGAGGAAGTGTTTGAGGCAGTTGAGTTTAAAGCTGGTTGTGAATCAGAAGTATGTGCTTTCCATAAGAAACAATAAAGGACCCAGTGGAAGAACATTTCTCTATGAACAGAGGAGAAAAGTAAGAAAAAGAATGTTCTGGCTTCAAGTGGAGAAACTTACGATAAAGTCCATTGTGTCGCATAGCATGATTAATAATCATACAATATGGAATTATAACATAATTTGCGGCTTAACTGCAATTTGAAATCCACAGTCAAATACTTTTGACACCTCATTGATTCCCTTAGAGAGAACGCATGTACTTCAGCTACCTTCCCAGGAGGTACATCTAACTGCAGCATGATTAACATAGAATCTGCTTCTATTTCGTTCTCACACCCCTACTCACCATCTTTAACCTTTATACACCTTATTAGTGACCCCTGAACTATCCTGAGTGACCGAACAAAGACCTTGCAGAAGCCCCTCCCCTATTGCTAGGCAGCATTGAATGTTGCCTCCAAGAAATTCTTGGAACTCTGTACTCCATAAATATTATCACACAGATAACTGGCTTACTCAGTACAAAAAAAAATCACATCAGTAAAACAAAATCCCTGTGAAATTTTAAAGTCATCACATAAAGCATAATAAAAACATAAGTAAATCAAAAACACCAAGATTTTTCTAATATCCCATCTTCCAATATTTTTAACAGTTTTCCTCTGCCCGATTCTCCTGAGTTTTGAATTTTGTTTCTGCTTTCATGCTAGCTTTGCAAACTTTGAGCAGGAGCTGGTGTCTGCAATTGTTTCACCTGGGAGACCATTTCCCATCACTCCTCCATCTTTCCCCTCAATGACGCATTAGTGCACTATCAAGATGTTTTCCAGCATTCTGCGTACATAAGGAAATTCAGCTCGCAGGCACTCATTATGTGTGTGAAAAATGGGAAGCCAACTGTTGAAAAATACATTGTGCAAGCAAGGGTGGATTGGCACCTTCAACTTACTGATTCCCAAAGCTTGGCTGATGCCTGGAAATGGGGATGCAGACTATCTACCTCAAACAGGCCTTTTGTTGCTTAAATGTGCAAATCAGATTCCACAGTGGTTCCAATCCAATAAAAAAATCAGGGACAAATAAGCAAACATGCACTATATGTTATCTGCCTGTTTGTGTGAGACTTTCAGAGCTCAGTTGGATAGTTCCTGAAAACAGGAGCCATGGTTGCAATGCGCAATAACTGCCTGCCCAGTCGTCGTAAAATGAGCAGCAAACCAATCTCTTGATATCTATTCACTGGAATGATTTCAACATGCATCAGTGCTACTGTTCATTGATTGCAAACATCAGCAGGTGGCCCAACATTACTACTTCCAGCAGTACTTAAAACTGGACTATTTAAACAGAATCATTTAGAGTGGAGGGAATAGTGCGTTCACTGTGTCGTGGAAGAATCAAAAAGAATTTGGTTTTGTGTGAAGGAAATTGTGTCTCGTAAACTTGATTGAGTTTTTTGAGGAAGTAACCAAGAAGAATGATGAGGGCAGAGCAGTAAACATTCTTTACTTGGACTTTAGTAAAGCCTTTGACAAGGTTCCGCATGGTGAACTAATTAGTAAAGTTAGATGACATGAGGTTCAGGGAGAGTTTGCCAATTGATACACGGAGAGTGATGGTGGAAGATTATTTTTTGGACTGGAAGCCTGCGACCAGTAGTGAGCTGTAGGGATCGGTGCTGGGTCCACTTTTGTTTGTCATTTATATAAATGATTTAGATGAGAAAATAGAAGGCATGTTTGCGGTAGTATAGTGAATAGTGAAGGTTATCTAAGATGATAAAAAGACCTTAATCAGTTGGGTCAGTGGGCTGACGAGTGGCAGATGGAGTTTAATTTGAATAAATGTGAGGCATTACTTATTGGTAAAACAAGCAAGGGCAGTACTTGTACAATTAAAAGTAGGACCTTGGCTAGTGTTATAGAACAGAGGCTAGGGGTTCAGGTACATAATTCTTTGAAGTTTGCATTATACATAGATAGGGTGGTTAAGAAGGCATTTAGCACACTGGCCTTCATTGCTCAGACCTTTGAATATACAAGTTGGGATGTTATGTTGAGGTTGTACAAGAATTTGGTGAAGCCTCTTCTGGAGTACTGTGTGCAGTTCTGATCACCCTGTCATAGGAAGGATATTATTAAGCTTGAGAGAGTTCAGAAGAAATTTGCCAGCATGTTGCCAGGAATGGAGGATTTGAGTTCTGAGGAGATGATGGATAGACTGGGACTTTGTTCACTGGAGCATAGGAGTTGAGGAATGACTTATAGATGTTTATAAAATCATGAGGGGTGTAGATAAAGTGAATGGCATGTGTCTTTTTCGTAACGTGGGGAATATCAAGACTAGTGGGCATATTTTTAAGGTGAGAGGAGAAAGATTTTAAAAACTCCAAGGAGCAATTTTTTAACACAGAGAGTGGTTCACATGTGGAATGAATTTCCAGAGGAATTAGTGCATCCGGGTATAGTTACAACATGTAAAAAACATTTAGAAAGTACGTGAATAAGAAATGTTTGGAGGGATATGGGCCAAGCACAGGCAGGTGGGACTAGTTTCGTTTGGGATTATGGTCGGCATAGACTGGGTGGAACAAATAACTAACCATGGGAGAAAGCGTGCACCAAGGATCTTGGATCCTGGACTGGAAGCCTTAATGATGGAGGTAGAAAGGAGAAGTGAGGAGCTGTATCTGCAGGACCCCAAGCGGCACTCCAGATATACAATGAGAAGGCAATGGAAGCATTTAGTCATGGAACTCAACGCTAGCAAATAGGCCCAAAGACTGGGATGCATGTAGGAACATGTTAAAAGATATCATGTAAATATTCAAAATTAGCAAATGCATTTTCAGGGGAGGAGATTTGTTGGCTGCTACAGTCATGCTGGTTTCTTTTTTGGTCTGACTTAGTTTCTCTCTGTCTTCTATACAGCCCACATTGTTCAGCTCCCTAACAACCAATCACCCCGTTGTTGACGGAGAGGGGACATTGTCATTGCTAATAAGTTCCTAGTCCACAAACAAATCAGCCTCACTCTTAAACCACCCCTCGGCTCCATTCATCCATACTTTGTCAGAATCTACAGCTACAAAAACAGAGTTCACAAGTGGCACTAAATTCCTTGCTTTCAAAGCCATCCTTGTAAACACCTGGATTTCAAAACAGTTCTTTCTTCATTTCAATACACAGTGTTAAAAAGCACAATAAAAATGATGTGGCCTTTACACCAAAAAACTATTGGCAGGATTTTCTGAGGAGTGTCAATATCTTGCAGATTGCCACTCTGCTCTACTTTTTGCACCACAAAAAATCTCCACACTACTGACAGGAGATCCCAAACTAGGGCTCCTTCAGCATTTCAGAGCTTTACTTCCAATTAGACTGTTCCCTTCTAGTGCAGAACTATCAGGGGAAGGAAACCTATACTCCATTTTTCACAGAAATTTTGGCCAACATTCCATGACTCTTCCTGATTACCTGCTGCACCTATGTGCTAGCTTTCTGTGTTTCATGTGCAACCACCCTAAGCCTCTTTGTGTCACAGCTGTCTGCAGTTTTTCTGCATTTAAATAATGCTCTGTCCTTTTGTTGTCCCTTCCTAATTCAACAACTTCACATTTTCCCACATTATACTCCATTTTCCAACTGCTTGTCTGCTCACTTAACCTATCAATATCTCTCTGTACATTGTTTGTATCCCTCTCGCAACTTACCTTTCCATTTATTTTTGTGTCATCTACAAATTTGGCTATGGTACATTCATTTCACTCCTCTAAGCCATTAATTGTATTATAAACAGTTGTGGTCCAGCGCTGATCCCAGTGAAAATCTTCTGGTCGTGGTTCACCAAACTGTAAAAGAACCCATTATCCCCATTTGCTGTTTCCTGCCGATTAGCCAATTCTCTATTCACACTGACATTCAACACCATGGACTCTTATTTAATGATTTAACCTTTTACGAGGCACTTTGTCAAACACCTTCTGGAAGTCCAAATGCAACACGACCACTGGTTGAGACTTCCTCAAAAACTCTTATCAATTAGTCAGACATGATTGCCCTTTCACAAAGCCATGATTATTCTGTTTGATTAGATTAGGATTTTCCACGTATGCTGCTGTTACTTCCTTAATAGTGGATTCCAACATTTTTCCATCAACAACAGATGTTAAGCTAATCGTCCTGCAGTTACCCACCTTTTGCATCACTACCTTTTTGAATAGTGGTATCATATTGGCAGTTCTCCATCCTCTGGCAGTTCTCCAGATTCAAAGGATTTTTGAATATTTACAGCCAATGCATCCATTATCTCTGTAGCTACTTCTTTTGGAATCCTAGGATACAAGCTATCAGGACTAGAAAATTTATCTGCCTTTAGCCCCATTAGTTTGTC
The DNA here is from genome assembly GCF_021869965.1 of Rhincodon typus. NCBI lineage: Eukaryota > Metazoa > Chordata > Chondrichthyes > Orectolobiformes > Rhincodontidae > Rhincodon > Rhincodon typus. The sequence goes on from NC_063334.1 coordinate 58,967,825, forward strand.
TAATACTACTTCTTTAGTGATGGTACTTAATTCCTCCGTTGTCTTGTCTTCCCTAACACTGTAATCCTGTAGTCCTTAAAACTTCTCTTCTTTTCCAATTCCAGCCCCCGTGCATTCCTGATTTTAATCACTCCATCATTGGTAGTTGTGCCTTGAGCAGCCTAGTCCCTGAGTTTGGAAATTCCCTCCATAAACTTTTCTGTTTTTCTAGTTCTTTCTCCACTATTAAGATACTGCTTATGTGGTTTGATGTCAACTTTTTTTTAATAGTGTTTAGGTTTAATACTTTTAATATGCTATATAAATGTGAACTGATTTTGTTATTTATACACTTTCAGGCAGTTCCAAGAGGTTCCCTGCTCTGCAGTGTTTTCTAGATTCAGTCTTGATTGCATTCATAATTTTAAAAGAACAGAACAAACAGGAGCAATCTTTTTATAGGCTGCAGGCTACACCACCATCAGCACCACCAGGCATTTCCTGTCCCAGTGGCGAGGCAAACTCACCAGAGGCAGCAACACAGTGGTACACAGTTGGGAGGGAGTGAGACTGGAAATCCTTCACATAGATCCAGGATCCCAAGACACTTTATGACATCAGGTCAAAATGGGCGAGGAAGCTTCCTGCTGAATACCCTATATGTCATACGATCCTCGCTCAGCTCATGAATCAGTACTCCTCCATGTTGAGCATTTAGAGGAAGCACTGATTTTGGAAAGGGAACTGAATTTTCTCTGGGTGGCTGGATCAAGAAACTTCAACACCAACAGTGGCTTGGGAACACAACTACTGATGGAGCTAGTAACGTCCTAAAGGACATAGCTGCTAAACTGTTTCTACTCAAGGTGATGAGGGAACCAACAAGACGGTAATATCTTAGTGATGCCATCCACACCAACCTACATGTCAGAGAAGAGTCTATGTATGATTGTAAGATTGACCATCGCAAAGTCTTTGTGGGGGTGAAGTCTCATTTCGCATTGAGACTAGCCTGCTTCATGTTGGGTGGCACTAGTGCCATTGCGAATGGAATGGACTTCAAACAGATCCAGAAACTCAAAATTAGACATCCATGAGTACTGTAGGTCATCAGCAGAATTGAATTAAACACAATTCATAAACTCGTGCTCTGGCATATCACCCACCTTACCGTTACCATCAAGCCAGGGGAACAACTCTGAGTAAATGAAGAGTGCAGGAGGACATGGAAGAAGCATCAGTAAGCAAACCTAGCAATCGGGTTTCAACATGGGGTTGGGACAAAACAGACTGCATGTCAAACTATGGAAGTAGTCTGTCAGGCTCAAAAGTTTATCTATTTTTATCTCTCTGCAGATGCTTCCATACTTGCTGGATTCCTCCAGTAATCTCTCTGCTTGCGTAATAAAAAACGGTTAAGTTCTCCCGCACCCAACGGATCAAATCTAAGCTTTGCAGTCCTGCCACATCTAGTCATGAATGATGGGGGACAATTCAACAGTTAACAGAATGTTGATGATCCACACTATCCTTATCGTCAACGATGGAGGAGTCCAGAACATCAATGCAAAACACAAGGCTGAAACATTCGCATCCACCATCAGCCAGATGAGCCAAGGGGATGATTAAGTTTTCTCCCCTCCTGAGATCCCCAGCATTACAGATGCCAGTTTTCAAATAATTTGATTCATTCCAAGAAACGAATATACCGGAAACTGCATAGACTGTGGGCCCTCACAATATTCCAACATTAGCGCTGGAAAGTTGTGTTCCAGAACTTGCTGCACCCTTAGCCAAGCCATTGTAGTACAGCTAAAACACTGCCATCTACCTGACAATGTCTATGTATGTCCTGTACACAAAAAAAAGGACAAATATAACTTGGTCAATTACCACTTTAATAGTCTACTCTTGATTTTCAGCAAGGCGGAACGAAGTAGTCATCGAAAGTGGTAGTAGGTTGCACTTGCAAAGGAATAATCTGCTCATTGATGCTCAATTTCAGTTCCACTGTGGCCACTCTCCACCTGAATTCCATGGACAAAAGAAATGAATTCCAGAAGGGAGGTGAGAGTGACTGCCATTGACAGTAAGGCAGCATTTGACCAAGTCTGGCATCAGGGGGCTCAAGGAAAACTGGAGTCAATGGGTATCATATGGAAATTCACCACTTGTTGAAGCCGTACACATTGCAGAGGAAGTTGACTGCGGCTGTTGGACGTCAATCATCTTAGACCCAGCACATTACTGCAGAAGTTCCCCAAAATGTCCTAGGCCCAATCATCTCCAGCTACTTCATCATAATCATTTCCCCTCCATGGCATGGTCAGAAGTGAGAAAAAGCAGGAGATTGGCACGATGTAATGATTCCTTTTTGAAGAGTTAGTGCAGGCAGGATGAACAAAAAGTGGCCTCCTCTGCACCATAACTATTCTGTGATTCTGTGGTCTATGCAGCAGAAGGTTGTTGATTTAAACCCCAGTCCGAGCCCTATATATATAGTGATTAAAGTTCAGTTTCCATGAATGCTCAGACGGATTGTAATGGATCAACTATCCGTTTTCTACCCCAGCCCTTTCCTTTCCAGTGATTTCATGATGTAGGCTGACATCCTCAGAGAGTTCTACATCTATCAATATCACAGTATTTCAGGTGAAACATTAAACCAAGAATTTCACTCCTTGTTTTGGTTGTTTTCAGTTTGCAGGAAGGTTTATGGTAATGTTATCCAGGAACCAGGATTGTGACTACTCTTTTCCTTGATCTATGTTAATGAATAGACTTGGGTATGGAGGGCACAATGATAAAATTTGTGAATGACACAAAATTTGGAAGCATTGTGAACTGTGAGGAGGACATAAACAAATTGGTTCAATACTTAAACTCTTATTAGATTAAATTAAAGATGAGTAGTGTGAGGTGAATCATTTTAGCAGGAAGCAGGAGGAGAGGCAATATAAACTAAAGGATACAATTATAAAGTGGCTGTAAAATGAGGGGCACCTTGGGATATTTAAGCATAAACCATTGAAGCCAGGAGGGCAGTTGAGAAAGTGGTTAATAAAGCCGGTAGGATGCTGGGCTTTATAAATATGAACATGGAGTACAAAAGTATTGAAGTTATGATAATCCTGGACAAAACACTGGTTTGGCTTCTGCTACAGTGCTGAGTTCAGTTCTGGGCTCACACTTACGGAAGGATGTAAAAGTATTAACAGGGTGCAAAAAAATTTCATGAGAATGGTTCCAGGATGTTTAACCTCATTTGGATTACTGGGTTCCTCGAAAGAGATGATAAAGAGAAGATTTGATAGATGTGTTCAAAATCATGAGGGACACGGGCAGATAGAAAGAAATTATTCCCATTGACACAAGGCTTGCAAATTAGAGGGCACAGATTTAAGGTCGCTGGCAAAAGAAGCAATGCTAAAATGAGAGATAGTAGGAACTGCAGATGCTGGAGAATCTGAGATAACAAGGTGTAAAGCTGGATGAACACAGCAGGCC